>NW_020185339.1:9256728-9367328 GCF_003031525.2 Neophocaena asiaeorientalis asiaeorientalis | reverse complement strand
AGGACTGGCACTATTCTAACTATAAAATATTTATTACTTTTTAAAAACAATATATATTTATTTACCAGGTATTATTATTATTTATTTATTTTTGGCCATGCCGCATGTGGGATCTCAGTTCCCTGACTAGGGATCAGAGCTGCGCCCCCTGCAGTGGAAGCACAGAGTCCTAACCACTGGTCCACCAGACAAGTCCCCCAAATACTGAGTACTTAATGTGAAGATATGTTAAAATCACAACAAACTATTTCCAGCATACTGTTAAAAATGTTTCAAATGATCTCATTGATTGTAAATACTACTTACTGAACAGTCACTATCTTGCACTCTCATTGGTGCTGAGGGAACAAAATGAAGCAAACATTTTTTGAGTAACATTCTTTGAAAGTCCTCAACTAATTTATTTTTTCTAATAAGATAACCACAAAATTAAAAGTAAGCAATGCACTAGATAACAATGACATCCAATCTCATATTAGCTTACTATGTTTTAATAATATTAATATAATTATCAAAGTTATTAATGTCATACCAATCATGGTCGTACAGTAACCATATTCTTCAAGATTCATAAATATTTGTCAAAATACAACTGCTCTAGTCATGATAGAGAGAGAATACATCTACATAACACACACACACACACACACACACACACACACACACACACGCACAAACACCAAGTTTTAACCTAGGATTCAATAGAGTACAAGGTACATAGGAAAATACTGCAGAACAACGACAACAAAAATAGCATTGGAGAATGCAAACGAAATAGCCTTTACAACCATCTCATTACAGAGGTGACTTCAAAAATATGGGATAAAGAAAATGGGAGAAACTAAATGACTTTGTTGCAGTCTTTCTGCTTGCCAGGAGCAAATGATGACTCCCACCAGGGAGAGCTAAATTGAGAGTTGAGAAACAGCATCAAGTAGACGTAAAAATGGAAGATACTGTGTTTTTTAAACAAGGAAAAGTACTTCCATTAGGCCATTTTGTATAAAACATTTTCTATTTGCCCATTATATGCAACTCAATCATTATTACATAGAAAGGAAACTATCATTATTACATAGAAAGGAAACTAAGTCTTACATCCATCATATAGTTACTGAAATGGAAAAAACAATACGAAAATTTAATGCTGTGAAAGGAGTAATTTTCCACTTATACTAGACCTGAAATGAATCAATAAAAGAAGAAAAGAAGCAGCAGTATGTGAACACAGGAGGCAATGTTCTGAGTAAACTCATTAGCCCAGAAAAGTGGTAAGAAGGGAAGTGAATGGGAATTATACTCTTAGACTCAGAAAGGAATTTTTTTTCAACCTTATGGCAAGTTGATGTCCCAAAACAATAAATCTATAAAACAAGTAGCTGACCAGTCCTATCACTGTGCAGAGATGAGAGATCTATTACTTTTGTCAAGAATGCCCCAAAATCATGGTTCTGAGCAAATATAAAATAACATATTAAAAAAACACTGGTTGTGACCTTTCAATGCACCCATGATTTACTAAGACTCCCTACCAAGACAGTACACAAACAGAAAAAAGATTGATTATACACTAGCTGAGATCAAAACGGAAGACAACCTCTGTGTAAAAATAAATTGCGATGCAAACATACAAGAAGAGTGCCTATATATGAAATTTTTCTATTTCTAGTTTACTGAAATCAGAGCAATGAATGTCTATTTCCTTATGAAATAGAAGCTTTTCCAATATGATTTTTAAATGGAGATTCTTAATTGACTGAGTTTTTGCCTTGCTAATGTTGAAGATGCAGAGACAAGCTTCCGTTCACCGTGGAGTAAGAACTGAATTTCAGAGTATTGAGCAGAGTTCCCTGTGCTATACAGTAGGTCCTTGTTGGTTACCTATTTTAAATATAGCAGTGTGTGCAACCTAAATGGGAAAAGAGTTTGAAAAAGAATAGATACATGTGTATGTATAACTGAATCACTTTGCTGTACACCTGAAACTAACACAGCATTGTTAATCAACTATACTCCAGTATAAAATTCTAAAAACTTTTAAATAAATAAACAGATAAATAAATTTAAAAGAAACGAAGGACTGAATTTAACTTCATATTGTAAACAACCAGAAAAAAATGACAAAATGTATAAAACATCTTTCAGTTATGGAAAACTGGCAGTGCAGAACCATGATCACTGAACAAGAGAAATAATGAAGTGAACCCTGCAATTACCCCAGAATTCTGCCTGGAGAAACGAATGAGCAAGGAGAGGCTAAGCAGAGCATGCAATCTTGTTTAACTGAGGAGCCAGAGACTGGATTTCATGGATGCTGAGGCAGCTGGAATTTGCAGCACAGAATTCCAGAGAGGAGGGAATTGCAAAGAAAAAAAGTTTCAGAAATTCCCATGTTCCAGCCCCTGGAGTATTTATAGATTACTCTATCAGTCAGATGTGTCCAGAGAATCAGAACCAATAGGAGATAGATGGAGGGATGATAGATAGATAGATAGATAGATAGACAGACAGACAGACATTTTAAGGAATTAAGAAATAGGCTCGTGTGATTCTGGGGGCAGGCAAGTTTGAAACTGTAGGCAGTCTGGAAGGCTGGAAACTAAAGCAAGAGTTGACACTACGGCTTTGAGGCAGAATTTATTTTTCTCCAGAAAATTTGATTTTGCTCTTAAGGCTTCCAATTAATTGGATGAGATCCACCCACATTATCAATCTCTTTTAGCTAAAGTCAACTAATTGTAGATATTAACTACTTCTATAAAATACCTTCACAGCAAAACTTAAATCAGTGTTTCATTAAATAGCTAGGTACTACAGCTTAACCAAGTTGACATGTAAAATTAACCATCACAGCACTAAAATACACATGCATGGGGTGAAACTCTACAAGGTTGAGCAACCAGAAGGGCTGTGAGCTGATCTAGAGCCCACACAAAAAAGCACTACAATTCCAATCAACCAGAGACAGAGACAGGTGTCCCTACTGACCACTAGGCACATTTAGGTGAGACCACAGCAAGATCACCTAAGTAGTAGGATTAAATTGTTTTCGTAATAAGGGCTACCCAAGATCCACTAAATTAATATTAAAAGCAAATCTCAAAAGTAGCAAATAGAACCACCAGTAATTTAACTGCCTACATGTTAAAATTCAAAGCCCTGAAACAGAGTCATAATGTTAAGCATACAATTTAAAAGAATGCTAACCATAGCAAGAAGCAAGAAAATTATGTGACAAGGAAAGAATGTCAATAAAAACAGACCTAGAAAGAAGAGGGACAATAGAATTGACAGACAAGAGCATTAAAATATCTATCACTATGTAAAAGTATTTAAAAGAAAACATGAACATACTACTGAAGAGAAAAATTGAAGTTATAAAAAGGACTAAGTGGACTTTCTAAATACGGAAATTACAATATCTGAAGTGAAAATTCACTGAATGAGCTTGACGGCAGATTAGAAAATGCAGAATAGAAGCTTGCTACACATTAAGACATAGAAATAGAAAATATCTGCAGTGAAGCAGAGTGGAAAAAAGACTGGATAAAGATGAACAGGGCCTCAATGACTGCTGTAACAGCATGTGTATTAGAAGGAAATATTAGGATATTAGAATAATAGAAGAAAAGAAGAGGGGCAGTCATTTTTTTTAAAACCAGAAATGTGTGTTGACAATAACTCAGAAAGTCACATGGAAGAGCCTGGGTCACAAAATCAAATTTGATGTTTTTTTAAAAATCATAATCTCATATATTAGAGAGCCCCTTGCACCTGGGAGAGTGCCAAGAAACATTACAAAACCTAGTCTTGGGAAAGCAAAATCCCACACTATCAGGAAAAATGCTGTCTCTCTTGGGACAGGATGTAGACAATCTCATGTGCCGTTTGGAGAAATGAGCCACCGTGATGAGGAAGCAATATATCATTAAAGTGGAGACTGTTGAACTAAGGTAAAAGCCATTCCTGCAGCCTAATCCTTTTAGGCTCCTTTCCAGCAGCACAGAGGGAACTGCAGCATCGTCTGGGTGGGGGTGATGTGAATTGGATTCTGTGTCCAACTGCATTGCATTGGAATACCAGAAGCATTACCCAGAAGTGTGGTTTTGCTATTCAAAGCCAGCTACTTACCTACATATCCATAGAGGAGAAAAAAAGTCCCCTGCTTATTCATCATCAGGCAGCATGTTGTTCCCAGCCCTGTAGTGGGCTTTCTAATGACCATTGGGCTTAAATCTGCCATCTTGGTCCCGATGACCAGCACCCATGATCTCCACCGTAGAGGTGGCCAACCTACTTCTGAGTCCTATTTTGGAAAGTGTCACAGAATTTCTCGGATCCCTGTGACCTCCTGCAGAATTAGCGCCACCTCCTCTGGCTCCCACAGCATTTTCACCAACTCTGTTACAACTCTTAGCAGCTCTGGCGGAATCATTTGTTTCCTGTGTGTCTCCAAATCCCTCGAGGACAGGGCAGTGTCTTACTCTTCTGGATATTCCAGGATTTAACACAGGGCCTGGTAGGACTTGGTATACATTTTATATAAACAGCTAAATTCTTTGGACCATGGGAACCTATTTCCATAGCTGTAACACACAGGGAGAATTTGGCCTGAAAGTCTCAAAGCTCTCAGGGATTGGGAAACATTTTCCATCTCCAAGGCCACATTTGCACCAGGCCTATGAGTTTGTCTGTGGCTCTTGAACCATGTTTTTTGAAAGTGACCCCAGCTGTGGCCTGAGTAGGTCACGTTCAAGGTGCCTCTTCTCCTAGGTCTCGGATGTGAACAAATCTAAACACGAGGCCCATCCTCTTAGAGAAGCCAGGCCTTCTTAGGAGACCTGTGACTGGAAGGGCTGTCTCCTCCCCCAGGATGAGTTCCATGTAGGTCAGTGTCCTGGCCATGAATGAGGCCGGGGGGGTAGGCTGATACAGGAGCAAACATCCAAGAAGGGCTTCATCCCAGCAGCTCCTCCTGTCCACTCAGGCTGGGTCCTGCAGCCAGGGGGAGTACACACATCACAGGAAGGCCAAGGTCGTAAGAACTGTTTCCTGCCTCCAAGGACAGTTTGGGGCAGTCATGTTTTGAGTCTTCAAACCTCTTCTCTTGGTTTTACATTGAACAAGCAGACAGAAAATCAGTAAAACTATAGAATACTTAAAGGACATTAGATTGGTAATCGACCAAACTGATATTTTCAGAATGTGTGACCCAGTAACAGCTGAACACAGCGATTTTCAAATGTTCAACTAAAAAAACCCTCAAAATTTTAAAAGCATGTTCTTTAACTACAAGCTTAAACTAGAAAACAACACCTAAAAGATATCTGGAGGTCCCCAAATATCTAGAAATTAAGCAACACATTCTAGATGAAATTCAAAACTATTGTTAATTAATCCAAGTAAAAGGAACAAAGACATACATATGAAACAAAAGCTAAATAGATAGGAAGGTGGTAGATTAAATCTCCATCATATCAATAATTATGTTAAATATAGACTATTATAATTAGAGGAAAAAAAGTGTCAGACTCCACAAAAAATAAGATCCAAACATATGCTATCAACTTTAAATGTGCTTTAAATATAAAAACACAGGTAGGTTAAAAGTAAAAGGTTGGAAAAAGATATACCATGCTGACCACCAGGAACAGAGAAATACATCTTATCCCTTCCTCCTCCCATTAACTGCCTCCATTTGCAGAATCTAAGCAGAATCTAATTGTAATAGAAATGTTCATAAGGGTGGAAATAAAGCTGAGTCACAACAAATAACCAGCATTCCCTCGTATTGTAAAATGAATGACATAGCAAAGAAAAGTTTGAGTGTAGAGAATTAGAAGTGGCAAAGGGCATTAGCAGATTGCTCATTTCCTCACCTGATGAAACAGAGATGAGAAAAAGATCTATTTAAATTTGGAATAAAAAGATATAAAAAGATTTGAAATAAAAACAAATAGAGATTTAAGAATAAATAGAGACTTGGTCTTGGAGGGCATTATGCTAAATGAAAAAGGTCAGACAAAGACAGATACTGTATGATATCATTTATATGTGCAATCTAAAAAATACAACAAACTAGTGACTATAGCAAGAAAGAAGCAGACTCACAGGTATAGAGAACAAGTTAGCAGTTACCAGTGTGGAGAACAGAGGGGGGAGGAGCAATATAGGGGTAGGGATTAAGAGGTGCAAACTATAAAGTATAAAATAAGCTACAAGGACATATCATACAACACAGGGAATATAGCCAATATTTTATAATAACTATAAACGGAGTATAATCTTTAAAAATTGTGAATCACTATATTGTACACCTGTAACATATAATTTTAAAAAAGAATAAATAGAGATAAACATCAGAAAACATTTTAAATTTAGTATCACTGGAAATAAAACTTTGGAAAGTATACAGGTGTACAAATTACTTCAGGGAAACCACTTTCCAAATCTTTCAAAGCATAGAGACTGATGACAGAAAAAATACGGGTGAATGCATTTTAATTAGAATTGTTGTAACAGTCATAGAAACTAGAAACAAAAAATTAAAGGAGATAACTTCTGAGGCTTAGGACTTGAAGTGGGGGAGGGGTAATGAGAAACGTTTAAAGTCATCTGCTAACTTTATTATTTGTCTTGTACTTTTATCATGGACCCTGTGCCTAAGATGGTATGGGGCAGATTTCTAGCCCTTTTTTTCTAATAATTCATTCATAAAAGTCTTTATTGAGTTACTATGTCCCAGACACTATTCCAGTCACATACACATACATGTATATATTTAAAATAAGAAGCAAAACAGATCGGCTCTCTCATGAGATTTAATTCTTAGTGAGGTTATGATATTTCTGTAGGCATATGTCACTAGCAGGCATACATATTTTCAGAAGTAATTTGGAAAGCTACTATCTTGATTCTATGTTCAGAAAGCCAAATTGGCTAATATTCTAGGAGAAAGACATAGCTAACTATGGACTTCCCAGTAGAGCATGTGATGACAGAATCCATGAGAATCTGTACTTTAAGGATCCCTGATAAAAATCAGGGAGACTAAGGAACCCTTCATGGTAAAGTCACCCACCATACAGATGAAGTTAAAATGACCAAATCCTCAATTATCATCTCCTAGAAAAACAGAATGTGGGTCTTAAAAGGGACCTAAGAAACTATTGCATCAATTTTATGGATATGGAAATTGAGACCTTAAGAAATTAAATGAATTGTTCAATTGGTTATTCTGAAACTTCAGTCAAAAATCCATATGCCTCACAGATTTATATTCTGTTTTCATCCTGCCTTGGTGTAAAGTACAGCCTCTATTTAAAGCATAGGAGTGTCGCTTTTCATTATATTTATCGTAAATGTGCCCCAAAATGACTAAATAGAAGGTAAAGTCAATAAATACAGTGACATAAATAACTTGGAGTCAGAATCTTAGGATCTATTCTTGGCTTCTTTACCAACATGTTTGATGTTCATTGGCAAGTCACTTGACCTCCTTGTACTTCAGTAAAAGTGAAGACAAAAGCAAATCCACAGACATATTGTGAGATTCTATGACGAATGGTGCTAATTAATTCAGAATGAGTCAATATCCATGTGCATCTACCAAAGATAATAGTCATTATAGAAAAGTCCCCACACAGGGCCTTAAATATACTTCATATACTAACAATGTGAAATGGCTCCTATTAGATGTAAAGATATATAGGTTTTATCTTTCTTGTAAAGTGTATCCAGACACAAGCTGGCCTATTTCCAAGTCATTTTCAACAGAATTGCACAGCCGTAAAATTTCTCAGAGTTGGCAAATATATAGAGCCCCCACGGGTACCTCCAACCATACAAAAATGCCTCTTCTTCTACCCTGTTTAGTGTTCTCAGTGACTGAATGGAGTTACCAATGTCATGGTACTTATTTAGGACTTTTGGAAGGAAATTTCATTTTATTATATATCAGTGGTTGGATGAATTCATCAGTGATGAGTCCCTAGGCCTAAAAATATCATCATGATGAATGTCCCTGGGGATAACCCTCAAATAATGGGATATGAGAATCAGTGGATTAAAGTAGAGTAAGGCCAGTGACTAGAAAATTCTGGATGGATTCTATATTCTTCTCTGCGATCCCTCTGGAGAGCATATCCTCAATAATGCAACCTATATTGGCTTTTTATTTTTCCCATATCCTTCTCACTACTGACTTATTTGTGCTTACAGGGAACATCTTCTAAATAAACTATATACAGCCAAGTTTTTCTCTCATGCTGTGCTTTTAGGAGAAATTAAATTGAAAGGCCTATACACTTATGCATTGAATAGCTGCCCTCTTACCTAAGGATTTCACTCAGACTATTCCCCACTCCTCCCCTTTTAGATCATCAGAATTTTTTCTAACTGATTCTCTAAAAATTATCATATGGACATACTGTAATATCTCCTCTCATAGCAATAAATTTTCTTTTGATACATTTCTTCAACTACCACCTTTTCCTCTACTCTCCTTTTCTACAAAGCACCTAAAATGATTTGCCTTTGCTCTATATTAGCACTGCTTCATTTTTGCTCTCAATCTACTCTGGATAGATTTTCTTCTCCACTACTCTATCCAAATTTCATTCTACCACCAATGAGCTCTCCAATGATCAATAATTATTTGTTATCTTATGGGACCAGCATTTGACAGAATTGACCACTCCTTTTTGAAATACTTCCTCCTCTTGGCCTCCGGGACAACACACATTCCTGCCTTTTTTCTTAATTTTCTCCCCTTTGGGGGGCTCTTTTTCCAGATCCTATTTATATTTTTTACTTTTGAAGTTTGGAGTGCTCCAAAGTTCAGTCTTTGGACCTCCTCATTTGTAATTGCCATACTTCTATTAGAGACCTAATCCTGCTCCACGCCTTTGGATGTCATTGATAAGTTGACATCTAGCAATATTTTCCCAGACCCAACCTTCCCCTGAACTACTATTGCCACTTGGTTTTTGAATAAGCATTCATACTTGGTAGCTGAGCTCCAGCCACACTGACCTCCTTACAAGTATTTGGGCATATCATGCAACCTTCCACCTTAGGTCATCTGTATTTCTTCTCTCTGCCTGGAATGCTCTCCTCTTTATATCCTGGGAAAGTTTGTTTACCTTGCTTAGATCTCTTTACAATTTCACTTCATTTAAGAGAGCTCTCCCTAATCACCCTAAAATACAACACCCAACCGCTTCACTTCTATTCGTCCCATCCTCACATTTATTAATAAGATGAATGTGGTGTGCATTTTTCAAGTGAAACTGTCCTCCCTGACTGCACTCCAGGAGATTTTGTGAGTAAAAAGAGCACTGGTTTGGGCTTCCCTGGTGGCGCAGTGGTTGGGAGTCCGCCTGCCGATGCAGGGGACACGGGTTTGTGCCCCAGTGCGGGAGGATCCCACATGCCGTGGAGCGGCTGGGCCTGTGAGCCATGGCCGCTGAGCCTGCGCGTCCGGAGCCTGTGCTCCGCGGCGGGAGAGGCCACAGCGGTGAGAGGCCCGCGTACCGCAAAAAAAAAAAAAAAAAAAGCACTGGTTTTGAAGTCATATAATCCTTAATTTTTGACCTACAACTTACCTGAGATGCTATCTTAGACAAGGTCCTTGGTTCAATCTCAAATGTAAAATGAAGACAGCAATATGTAATATGTTCAAACCGTATTTGGACTGATATTTTAGTCATTATAGAAAATACCAAAAGAAAGTCAAAAACCCAAACCATCTAGTTAGATTTTTGGAGGGTAAATTTATAACTTAATAATATCATTATTCAACATCTCATACCATACATAAAAGTTAGAGCCAAATCATGTAATTAGAATTATTTTAGTAGACTTATAACTTAATTTCATTACTTAGCATTTTGCCCTTAGGTGAAAATTGGAGTCGCTTCCTCTGTAAATTGGCAGAATAAAAAGTACATTGCAGGTTTTTTATTGTTGTCCTTCTTTATTGCAGTATAATTGACATATAACATTATATTAGTTTCAGATGTACAACATAATTTGATATTTGTATATATTGTGAAATGATCACTACAGTAAGTCTAGTTAACGTTGTCACCATACGTAGTTACAGAATTTTTTTTCTTGCTATTAGAACTTTTAAGATTTATTCTCTTGGCAACTTTCAAATATGTATGCAGTGTTATTAACTATAGCTGCCATGCTACACATTACATACTCATGACTTCTTTGTTTTATAACTGGAAGTTTGTACCTTCTGACTCCGTTTACCCATTTTGCCCACCCCCAGCCCCCAGTTCTGGCAACCACCAATCAGTTCTCTATAATAATGAGCTTGGTTTTTAGAGTCCACATATAAGTGAGATTATACAGTATTTGTCTTTCTCTGTCTGACTTATTTCACTTAGCTTAATACGCTCAAGATCCATCCATGTCACTGCAAATGGCAAGATTTCATTCTTTTCGTGGCTGAATAATACTCCTTTGTATACATACAACATTTTTTCTATTCCTTCATCTGTCAATGGACACTTAGATGTTTCTTTTTTTTTTAAAAAAGATGTTGGGGGTAGGAGTTTATTTATTTATCTATGCTGTGTTGGGTCTTCGTTTCTGTGCGAGGGCTTTCTCTAGTTGTGGCAAGCGGGGGCCACTCTTCATCACGGTGCGCAGGCCTCTCACTATCGCTGCCTCTCTTGTTGTGGAGCACAGGCTTCAGACGTGCAGGCTCAGTAGTTGTGGCTCACGGGCCTAGTTGCTCCGCGGCATGTGGGATCCTCCCAGACCAGGGCTCGAACCCGTGTCCCCTGCATTAGCAGGCAGATTCTCAACCACTGCGCCACCAGGGAAGCCCCACTTAGATGGTTTTGATATCTCAGTTATTATAAATAATGCTGCAATGAATATGGGGGTGTGTATATGTTTTTGAGTTGGTGTTTTTGTTTTCTTCAGATACATACCCAGAAGTGAAATTGCTGGATCATTTGGTAGTTCTATTTTTAATTTTTTGAGGAAACTTCATATTATTTTCCATAGTGATTGTACCAGTTTACATTTCCACCAACAATGAACAAGCATTCCCTTTTCTCTACATCCTTGCCAACACTTATTATTTCTTGTCTTTTTGATGATAACCATTGTGACAGGTGATATCCATTGTGAGATGATACCTGATTGTGGTTTTGATTTGCATTTGCCTGATGATTAGTGATGTTGACCATCTTTTCATGTGCCTGTTGGCCATCTGCATGTCTTCTTTGGAAAAATATCCATTCAGGTCCTTTGCCCATTTTTTAATTGAGTTTTTGGGTTTTTTGATGTTGAGTTGTATGAATTTTTAAAATACTTTTGACTACTAACCCCTTATCAGATATGTGATTGGCAAATATTTTCTCCCATTCAGCAGGTTGCCTTTTCATTTTGTTAATGGTTTCTTCTGAAGTGCAGAAGCTTTTTAGTTTGATGTAGTCTCACTTGTTTACTTTTGTTTTTGTTGCCTTTGCTTTTGGTGTCAAATTCAAACAGTCATCACCAGGACCAATGACAAGGGGTTGACTGCATACGTTTTCTTTTAGGAGTTTTATGGTTGCATCCATTGAGTTGTCTTATGGTTGATTCATTCACTTTCAATTCCTCCAGCCTCTCTCCTTTGACAATACAAATTTTTAAAACTCTAAGCCAGTTTCCTCTTATTTCACTGATTTCACAATGTATCTCTTAAGAAAAGTCCATCAAATTCTTTCAAGCCATTAATACAAGTAAGTTTTCTTCTGTGTACATCTTTGTCCCTCTTTTCTCACAACATAACATAACCACAAAATACATTTCAAAAATATTCATAAGAATTCCTAATATTTCTTGACTCCTAATTCTTCACAACCTATTATACCTCCTCATTCTTTATTCATTCATTTAGCTAGTCACTTCTATTAATTACGTGCCGGCCATATGAAACAGATTAAGTATTTTGGTTTCATATGTAAAAATATATTTTTCTCTCCTAAGTCTGATACTCTTTGTATTGAAACCTATAAAATTCCCAACTTGTATGTTTCTCACCAGCCTAGTGTAGGCTTCAGAGAAGACTAAAATGATTCATAATTACCTAAAAGTAAAGTACACAGTATTTCAAAAGCATTGGAACAGAATGGTGATTTTACTTTTTTTTTTCTTTTAACCCTGGCACAGATATTTAAAAACTGGCTGCATAGAATTCAGGATTGGTGATCCCACTTATAGCATTATGCAGATGTAAAAGCACAGAAAATGAAAAATAAAATTAACAAAGAAAGTGAAAACTTATTCTTCTCTTGAGGAATGTTGTGCAAAGCACCAAGAATTATATCTTGAACCCCATATATTTAGAACCCATCAGTTTTTTAAAACAAAAAGGAAAGCAGAGATAATGGCTTTAGGATACTAAAAATCCTGCACCAGCACTTCTCTTTCCACATGAGCCAACATGTTCCACTGCTCTGTTTCAATCTATTTATCCTCCTTCTCATTTCCATTTATCCTAGTACTTCTAAACATGGCTCATTCAAAATCCCCTTTCTAAACCTGTATTTAACTGTGGCTATTTCAGGGTATGATCCTTTTCCTGTATCCAACAGAGTCTTTTTCTAGTAGTTCTTAGTACAAAAAAGTATGCCCTCAGTCATGAGAGCCTCAGACCAAACAGAGTTCTTGGATTTGTGAGAAGATTAAGTAGCCTAGATAAAGTCAATAACAGAGATCTAAAACATCCCTGGCACATTTCTGATAAAATTTCCATTTAATTAATGTTCTATTTCTCAACTTAATTTTCAAAATAGATAATTTCAAAAGAAACAGTAAAAATAATTACAGTTGGGCCTTACTAACCCAAATAGTTAAAGCTTAATAGATTCATTAAGTCCATGTATACTTCAGACTATTATTTGGAACCTGAGAGTCAGGTCTCAAATGATAGTTAAAAGTCCAGCTAAAAACTCCTTTATTTAAGAATGTCAGAAATGTAGATATTATGTTTCTCTCTTTACTGATTGAATGAGGCAAGCACAGCCAAGGTACATTTCAGCATATCAGACGCCACCAATAGCATTCCAAGAAATATCCAGTTGCCATTAGCAAAATCACAAACATTTTCATAGAAAACATAGATAATTACACAAGAATAAATCTTTTAATTTTAATCACCTTAAACTTTCTCATTTCTATTTGAGTGCAAATATTATTATTTGCAAAATATAAATTTCAACAATGATTTTAGTGATAAAAAGCATTTTCTTCATTCAAATTAGCATCACCATTAAAGAATTCCTTTCACTCTGAGGTGTATATCTGATTAGACTCAATTTTAGATCTCAATTTTATCGATTAAAGTTCCTAAGTCTGTCATGCTATTTAAAATGTATCAAAAATTATGTATATCCTAACCCATAATTTCTAAGAGCACAAATACATCTAATAGCTATTTTATTCTAACTTTAATACAACTCTTCAGCTCATAATTTTGTACCCTTAAGGTTAAACTTTGACCAAATCTGGATAAGAAGCCTATTTATAAATTTACGAAAAATATTTTCAACTCAGTAGACATATCTTCTCTTATCTAAATGGTATCTCAATTCCCAGTGTTTTATCCCACGTAAAAATACATCACAAAACAGTTTGAAGCTAACTAATTTTCTCTATTTCACCAGCCTGCTGGTTATCAAGCTCAACTTCCATCTTGTGGCTAAAAGATTTATTACTGGTCCCTTCTCCAGAAATTGTGTGTGAGTGGACAGGAAGGAGTTGGTCTCTAGAGTCTTCTTTTTAGACAAAAATGAAAAGGAGCAGTATATTAAATACAAAAATGTAGAACTTATTACATTAGGTTGAAATACTTTTAATACTAGAATTTGCTGTTCATATAATCTCATAGACGTTTTGCTTTATTGCTAATAAAGTCTCTTTGAAAGGCACAGCCACTTCACTCCTGTAGTCAAAACTGTTGAATTCATGCATGTAATTCCTAATTCTTGAAAAATTTTATTTTAGAGCATAAAACACATTATATAATAAGTCTAATATCAGTTTGGGAACACATGCACAATATCACACACACTAATATCCTTCATGATTGGCATAATTAATAATAATACTTTTATTCAATTAATATTTATTGAATGTTTACTATGTGTCTCACATTTCCATGCCTTTAGCTCACCTAAGTAAAACCTATTTCCCCAATAAAATAATTGAAATTATTTACTGAAGGATGTATATATTTTTAAGTTAGTACGTAGTTTTTAAAGTCTAAAGACTATTTTTCTGACATCAACATGACTATTTCAGAGCAGCATTCACTTATAGAGACAAAACTCCCCACTTGAGAAACTTAATTCTCTCTTAGAAAGGTAAAAGAAGTAAACATGAAAATCCCATGAATATCCTGGTAATAGCATTCTTCTTATTTTTAAGTTGTTTGCCAACTTAGTACAATCATCCTCATCTTATGTGTGCAAATGTGACTTTCTCAATTTAATTGCCACTGAAAACCTTAAGTAAGTTCTAAATATGCATTTTAGTTTTGTTGTTTTATGTCTATATTCCCATTCTGATTGATGAGTGGTTCTCATTGCAGCTTCCAATGTAAGTCCTTTCTGCTGGCAGATGAAAAGCCTACAGTATTTTCTCACAAATTGTTCCCTGCAGTAAGAGGCCCCTTTTTTACATCTTAGTAGGTCTCTTATTTCTTCTTTGAAAAATCCTCAGCACACTCAGTATCTGTGAGTCTGTTTCTGCTTTGTTATGCATGTTTGTTTGTTGTACTTTTTAGATGCCACATATAAGTGAAAACATATAGTATTTGATTTATCTGTCTGACTTTTTTACTAAGCATAATACTCTCCAGGTCCATTCATATTGCCATAAATGGCAAAATTGCATTCTTTTTAATGGCTGACTAATATTCCGTTGTATATATAAACCACATCTTCTTTATCTATTCATCTGTCAATAGACCCTTAGGTTGCTTCCATATACAGAGAATGAACTAATGGTTGCCACGGGAGAGAGGGGTTGAGGGAGGGTCAAAATGGGTGAAGGGAATTAGGGAGTACAAATTACTAGGTATGAAATAAAATAGTTATGACATATACATAAAATATATAACTAATAAGGGCCTACTGTATAGCACAGGAAACTCTACTCAATACTCTGTAATAGCCTATATGGGAAAAGAATCTAAAAAAGAGTGGATATATGTATATACATATATAACAGATTAACTTTGCTGTACACCTAAACTAACACAACATTGTAAATCAACTAAACACCAATAAAAATAAAAAATAAGTAAATAAATAAATAAATAAGATAAGTTACAAGGATGTAATGTACAGCACAGGGAATGTAGTTAATATTTTATGATAACTTTGTATGGAGTACAATCTATAAAAATATCCAATTACTATGCTATACACCTAAACTAATATAACAAGTCAACTAAACTTCAATAATAAAAAAAAGAATTAAAAAAATCCTCAGTACATCTGAAACATATAATATTGTAAATCAACAGTGATTTAATTTAAAAAATTAAATTAACCTCAGCACACTCAGAGAACTACAGTTGGAGTGGCCATTCCTTACCTAGTTCAGCCAACAGACAGCAAACATTTGTGTGCCTAACAATTGTCAGCCATATGTAATCAGACCCTTCCTGCCCAACTTATTCTTAGAACCTTCCAATTATTAATTGTAATTTTTTTACATACAAGCAGGTAGTTTCTCCCATTCTCATCTCCCCACGCCCCAGGATATTCAGAGATGCCTATCACTCTCCAGCTCTTCTGCCTTTTAGGTCCATTTCCCACACCACTTACTGCCCCAAACTGCCAGGAGCAAAGCAGCTGGTAGACCCCTATCTACCTGTGTCATGCCACATACATGGTTTGCTCTTTACCACAATTTTATGGGGTAAGTACTATTACCATCCCTATTATACAGATGAGGAGTCATGTCAGAGATTTTGAAATCTTGCCAAAGTCATAAAGATACTGCGGTTGAGTCAGCTAAGGGCATATTCAGATTGTACTGATCTCGCACGTTTTCAGCATGGTCAATGTGTGAAGAACAGTTCCAAAACATTTACCTCACCCGTTCCAGTACAAGCAATAGGATAGCCCATTAGCATTGGCTTAATTAGTATAAAACTTTTCTCAGGGTATATGCCCAGTAGTCAGAATGGCCATCATCAAAAAATCTAGAAACAATAAATGCTGGAGAGGGTGTGGAGAAAAGGGAACACTCTTGCACTGCTGGTGGGAATGTGAATTGGATCAGCCACTATGGAGAACAGTATGGAGGTTCCTTAAAAAACTACAAATAGAACTACCATATGACCCAGTATATAAACTTTTAAAAATTCAGTTTTGTTCAGTTGGTAGAAATATTGAATTATCTATTTTCTATTCATGAAGAGCAAGAAGGAGTTTCTGTCAGTCTCATAAATGAAGAAAAACATGTTAATTTTTTAACGTTTCCTAGTTTTTAAAATGACTTTTATTCATAACCAGACTAATCAATTTTATAATCCAAACAATATTGACCATAAATTTGGCTATCTGTTAGTTTTAGACTCAAGATCACTCAAGTTTAGTTGTGCAAAATGTGGACTCCAACTCAGCATATTCTAGCTACTAGGATATTTGCTGGCTATTTTCTATGTAAGTGTTTTGACATCCATAGATTTCAGAGCCCCATAGGTCAGAAATTATATTTCCTATTTCTTATTTCCCATAGATTCTGCTATAGCATTCATGCACATAAACTCTTATTAAATACTTATTATGGATGAATAAAAATATCAAGGTATGGCCAGGAAGAATAAGACAACACTGAAAATTTTCATGTCACCATTACTTCTACCACTTATTATACATCGAGTTACTGCCCACAACTACCAGAGACTGCATCTTTGATTTTAGAAGTACTGTGTGGATAATTTTATGTGTTGACTTGACTGGGCTAAGGGGTGGCCAGACATCTGGTGAAATGTTATTGCTGGATATGTCTATGAGGCTGTTTCCAAAAGAGAAAAACACTGAATCAGTGGACTAAGTAAGGAAGATCACCCTTACCTATGTGGCTAGGCATTATCCAATCCTTTGAGGGCCTGAATGGAACAAAAAGGCTCCCAGCCTTTGTAGAGTCAACCTCCAAGCTGGATCCTGGGGCTCCAGGTGCCAGGCCAACTCTTGCAAACCCAGGCTTCTGGACTGGCCCAACACCAGGCTGGCCCCCATTAACTTAGTCTCCAGGCACCCCCCAGTGGTCACCAGCACGCGGTCAGCCCCGATAGACCCAGGATCCAAACCAGCCCACACAGACACATGTCCAGGATCCATCACTGCAGACTTAAGTGCCAGGACCACCTCAGTGATCTCAGGCTCCATGTCCACCACTGTGAACCCAAACACCAAGCTTTCCCACCTGCTGATCCAGGCACTGGAACTGACTGCTAGAGGACTCTGGCAGGAAGCCCAGCCCACCCAATGGCAACGGCAGACAGTCCACTCAGAAACTGGTAAAGGGCTTTCCTTGCCAAAACCAGTCTGTAAAGACTAGAAGAGGTACCTCAAATGAACAGGCACCAATGCAAGACCACAAGGATCATGAGTAACGGATACCACCAAAGGAAATCAAGAAATCTACAATGACTGACCCTAAAAAATGGAGATCTATGCGCTGTCTGACTACAGATTTATCATACAGCCTGGTGACTATAGTTAACCATAATATATTACATACTTAAAAATTGCTGAGAGTAGATCTTAAATGTTCTCACATTGCACACCTTAAACTTACACAATGTTATTTCTCAATAAAACTGGGGGACGGTGAAGAACAAAAAGGTGGAGGAAGGACAAATTTGCTCCCTCTCCTTGAGCTGGGACATCCATCTCTCCTGCCTTCAGACATTGGGCCTAATTCTCAGGCCTTCAGGTTTGAACTAGAATTACATCACCAGTTTTCCTGGGTTTCCAGGTGGCAGAAGGCAGGTATTGGTAATTCTTAGCCTTCGTAATCATGTGAGCCAATCCCTGGTAATAAATCTCTTTCTATATATCTATTTATATATTCTGTTAGTTTTATTTCTCTAGAGAACCCTGACTAATATGGATTTTGGCACTCAGAGTGGTACTAGATGAACAGAATTTTAGGATTAAGCTCAGAGATTCAAAGAGGCTACTTCCTACTTTTTCATTTTCCTTCCTATCATTCAACAATATGCACACACACACACACAAATCACTTGAATTTTTGAGTTATACTGAACTCTGTTTTTATATTGTACAGAGAATATTTTGCTGAATTAAAATATAAACATTTATCTTCTGGCAGTGACATAATTTCTCTTTCAAGTACTAGGCGACTTATCATTTACAATTGCTCCAAGCCTTTAACTACAAAGTCATTCTTCATCTGGGAATTGTATACAATGCTCTTTTGATGGCGATTAAGCAAGAGACTTTCTATTAAAATCCATATTATCTTACATCAATGCTGCTTAAAGAAAGGAGACATTATCAGTTTTATGGGCTTCAACACATCCTATTTTCTGATTCAATTGATGGGATAAACATCAAATGGTATAGCTGCAGTCTGAAATAGATGGATGTATATAAGTTTAGATCATGAAACATATTCACCTTTATGTGGAGGAGTAGTACTGCATCAAAATCATCACAAATTTTCAGTGGCATATAATGATAAGTATTTAATTATTTCACTGTTGGGCATAAGCTGATCTTGGTTACATTCAGCTGAGAGGAAAGCTTTGCTTTAAGCCATGGATCTCTCTGAGCACGGCTATTCTCCTCACTGAGATTTAGTGTCATGTCTCCTCTATGTGTTTATTCTAAGTTCAAGCTTGAGGAAACAGTAGCTACCAGGGGAAGCTCTTCTTTTGGTAGGGGCAGAGATGCAAAGGAACAAGTGGATATACACACGGTCTCTTAAGGTAATTAGCACTTGTCCCTTCTCTTGTATTGGCCAATACAAAGCACATGTTTGAACCTAAAGTCAAGCAGTAGAAAAATATACTCTGCCCCATTTCCTGGAAGGAAATACAAAGTCACATGGCAAAGGATATGAGAAAGAAGAGTGAAAAGTTAGGACCAGTTATTCAGATTATCACATACAGAGAAACATCGTATAATGGGGATTCTTATACATTACCACAGAAATGGAATTTCAGAATTATTGTGCTTGACTGAATTTTAAAATTTAAATTGCTGCCCAAAGTTACAATAGGCCTGATATCACATACTGGTTATTCAGGCTGCATTTTATGAAAAGAAGCTTGACAATAAATCTATATGCTGAAGTTCTATGGGAATAGACACATTTACTTTTATCAATCTAAAGAGAAGCTATCAAAGGTGCAGAGATCCTAAGAGTTAGGCAAGTAAACAGTGGTAATATGCTTAAACATATGGCTACATTTATGTTTATAAATTTCTATAAAAATATATTCCTTTGATCTCCTTCCTATCATCCAAATATCCAAACTGCTTTAATATGAAATATTGAATATATTTATCTACATTTAATTGCAGAGTGTCCAGAAATATAGGTTCCTTCAATATGATTCAAACAAAATCATCCACTTCTTGAAATTATACAATGATGACACCTGAACACTCATCACACAAAACCCTAGTATTATGGCCTCACATCATGCTATGTGAGACTGAAACTTTTACAGCCTATTGAAACTTATTTATTTAGGCATTTTGAAAATTTTTTTAAAAGTAGCAAAGGAGAAACATTTGCTCTTCTATATTTGTATTATTTTAAATAGACGATGCAAGTAGCTCGCTAGAAATGTATACATAAGGCACTCAAAATACCCATTTATCATATTCTCTGGGCCTTTATTTCTAACACCAGAATCATGTAATTTATAGTGGTTTCTTGACTGTTGTATCTGAGATGAAAAAATTCAGCTGAAGTGCCTTTTATCACCTGTGATCAGGATCACCAAGGGGTTAGAATCTTCAGAAGAGAAAGTTTGAATCATTTTACCAAGAAAAGAACAGCATCGAGCTGAGATGCTGAGGACAAATGGAACATGGAAAGGGTATTGTAGGAAGGAAGCTGTAAATAAGACCCATAGCATTCTTATGCATTGAAAAAAGGAGATATTTTATGCTTATTTTCTTTCTTGTTCTCTCTCACTCCTGTGTGTGTTCATGTGTTTGTGTGTGTGTGTGTGTGTGTGTGTGTGTGTGTGTGTGTGTGTACTTGATATTAACCAATTACCCTTCCTTTCTTCCCATTTCTATTTTGTATAAGGGGTTGGTAGTTAATGTTAAAGTGTAACATGATTTACAGAATATCAAAGTGAGATAATGACTAAACTTGAAAAGAAATAAACAGCATGTAGATATTGAAAGAGTAACTAATAATACTTAGAGACTTTCAATATTGGAGGACAGTAAGCAGATTTTCACTTGTACATAATTAGATATATTATGTGGGAAACAGACATGATTTTGTATTTCTTCTTTGGTTTGTACTTTTAAGTATGAGTAGAAGGCCTATTAAAACTTACATGTGGATTCAGTAGACTAGGTGTAGATCCTGAGATCCTCATTTCTAACATCAGTGCCACAGATAATACCAAGGCTCTTGGTCCATGGACAACACTTTGAGCAGCAAGCCTTTAAAAGCTACTTTCTTAGAAGAGTATTTTTAAAAAAGCAACAAAAAAATACATCTTGGGCTTCCCTGGTGGCGCAATTAAAAAAAAAAAAAAAAAAAAAAAAAAATCTTAAAACAATTTATGTGTAGGGAAAACTTTTTTTTAAATCCATTTTGACCCCTCCCTTCTTTAATTTTTCAATTTCAGAAATACAATTCAACGGTTTTTTTTCTATACAGAGTTCAATATAAGTTTTTTCCCAAATAGTTTTGTAATGATCCCTTAGAGTATATGAAGTTAAGAAAAATAGAAAAACTGATAGAAATCTTTATAAACAGGCATAAGCTTTGTCAAATTTGTGTTGATAATTACAAATAAATATAAATGTGTGTGTATTAGAATAACATTTGAATCAGTTGATAATAACCCCTCAAAATGATACTGCACATTTTTATTTACTTATTTATTTTGAATTATATTATATTTTATTTTTTATACAGCAGCTTCTTATTAATCTATTTTACACACATTATTGTATATATGTCAATCACAAGCTCCCAGTTCATCCCACCACCACCCCCCCTGCTTACCTCCCTTGGTGTCCATACATTTGTTCTCTACATCTCTGTCTCTATTTTTACCTTGCAAACCAGTTCATCTGTACCATTTTTCTAGATGCCACATATAGGCGTTAATATGCGATATTTGTTATTCTCTTTCTGACTTACTTCACTCTGTATGACAGTCTCTAGGTCCATCCACATCTCTATAAATGACCCAATTTTGTTCCCTTGTATGGCTGAAAATATTTCATTGTATAGATGTACCACATCTTCTTTATCCATTCATCTGTCGATGGGCATTTAGGTTACTTCTATGACCTGGCTATTGTAAATTGTGCTGCAGTGAACATTGGGGTGCATGTGTGTTTTTGAATTATGGTTTTCTCTGGGTATATGCACAGTAGTGGGATTGCTGAGTCACATGGTAATTCTGTTTTTAGTTTTTTTAGGAACCTCCATACTGTTCTCCATAGTGGCTGTATCAATTTACATTCCCACCAACAGTGCAACCCTTTTCTCCACACCCTCTCCAGCATTTGTTGTTTGTAGATTTTCTGATAATGCCCATCCCAACCAGCGTGAGGTGATACCTCCTTGTAATTTTGATTTGTATTCCTCTAATAATTAGTGGTTGAGCAGCTTTGTGCCTCTTGGCAATCTGTGTGTCTTCTATGGAGAGTTGTCTATTTAGGTCTTCTGCCCATTTTTGGATTGGGTAGTTTGTTTTTTAATATTGAGCCTCATGAGCTGTTTACATATTTTGGAGATTAATCCTTTGTCTGATGATGCGTTTGCAAATATTTTCGCCCATTCTGAGGGTTGTCTTTTTGTCTTGTTTAAGTTTTCCTTTGCTGTGCAAAAGCTTTTAAGTTCATTAGGTCCCATTTGTTTATTTTTGTTTTTATTTCCATTACTCTAGGAGGTGAATCAAAAAATACCTTGCTGTGATTTATGTCACAGAGTGTTCTTCCTATGTTTTCCTCTAAGAGTTTTATAGTGTCTGGTCTTACATTTAGGTCTCTAATCCATTTTGAGTTTATTTTTGTGTATGGTGTTAGGGAGTGTTCTAATTTCATTCTTTTACATGTAGCAGTCCAGTTTTCCCAGCACCATTTATTGAAGAGAGTGTCTTTTCTCCATTGTATATCCTTGCCTCTTTTGTCATAGATCAGTTGACCATAGGTGAGTGGGTTTATTTCTGCGCTTTCTATCCTGTTCCACTTATCTGTATCTCTGTTTTTGTGCCAGTACCATATTGTCTTGATTACTGTAGCCTTCTAGTATAGTCTGAAGTCTGGAAGGTTATACCTTTCTAAGCATTTGTCCATTTCCTCCAGGTTGTCCATTTTATTGGCATATAGCTGCTTGTAGTAGTCTCTTATGATGCTTTGTATTTCTGTGGTGTCTGTTGTAACTTCTCCTTTTTCATTTCTAATTTTACTGATTTGAGTCCTCTCCTTTTTCTTGATGAGTCTGGTTAAAGGTTTATCAATTTTGTTTATCTTCTCAAAGAACCATCTTTTAGTTTTATTGATCTTTGCTGTTGTTTTCTTTGTTTCTATTTCATTTATTTCTGCTCTGATTTTTATGATTTCTTTCCTTTTGCCAACTTTGGGTTTTCTTTGTTCTTCTTTCTCTCATTCCTTTATGTGTAAGGTTAGATTGTTTATTTGAGTTTTTTCTTTTTTCGTGAGGCAGAATTGTATTGTATAAATGTCCCTCTTAGAACTGCTTTGGTTGCCTCCCATAGGTTTTGGATTGTCATGTTTTGTTGTCATTTGTATCTAAGTATGTTTTTACTTCCTCTTTGATTTATTCAGCGATCTCTTGGTTACTTAGTAGTGTATTGTTTAGCCTCCATGTGTTTGTGTTTATTACGTTTTTTTCCCTGTAATTTATTTCTAATCTCATATAGCATTGTGGTAGGAAAATATGCTTGATATGA
Source organism: Neophocaena asiaeorientalis asiaeorientalis (assembly GCF_003031525.2). Lineage (NCBI taxonomy): Eukaryota > Metazoa > Chordata > Mammalia > Artiodactyla > Phocoenidae > Neophocaena > Neophocaena asiaeorientalis. Next base: position 9,344,149 of record NW_020185339.1, on the reverse strand, counting down.
TTTCAATTTTCTTAAATTTACTGAGCCTTGATTTGTGACCCAAGATGTGATCTATCCTGGAGAATGTTCTGTGTGCACTTGAGAAGAAAGTGTAATCTGCTGTTTTTGCATGGAATGTCCTTAAATATCAATTAAATCTATCTGGTCTATTCTGTCATTTAAAGCTTATGTTTCCTTATTAATTTTCTGTCTGGATGATCTGTGCATTGGTGTAAGTGAGCTGTTAAAATCCCCCACTGTTATTGTGTTACTGTCATTTTCCTCTTTTATAGCTGTTAGCATTTGCCTTATGTAATGAAGTGCTCCTATGCTGGGTGCATATATGTTTATAATTGTTATGTCTTCTTCTTGGATTGATCCCTTCATCGTTATATAGTGTCCTTCCTTGTCTCTTGTAACATTCTTTATTTTAAAGTGTATTTTATCTGATATGAGTATTCCTAATCCAGCTTTCTTTTGATTTCCATTTGCATGGAATGTCTTTTTCCATCCCCTCTCTTTCAGTCTGTATGTGTCCCTGTGTCTGAAGTGGGTCTCTTGTAGACAGCATATATATGGGTCTTGTTTTTGTATCCATTCAGCGAGCCTGTATCTTTTTGCTGGAGCATTTAATCCATTCATATTTAAGGTAATTATCAATATGTATGTTCCTATACCATTTTCTTAACTGTTTTGAGTTTGTTTTTGTAGGTCCTTTTCTTCTCTTGTGTTTCCCACTTAGAGAAGTTCCTTTAGCATTTGTTGTAGAGCTGGTTTAGTGGTGCTGAATTCTCTTAGCTTTTGCTTGTCTGTAAAGCTTTTTAAAAATTTTTTTATTTATTTGTTTTTGGCTGCATTGGGTCTTTGTTGCTGCATGTGGACTTTCTCTAGTTGGGGTGAGCAGGGGCTACTTTTCGCTGTGGTGCACAGACTTCTCATTGCGGTGGCTTCTCTTTGTTGTGGAGCATGGGCTCTAGGTGCGCAGGCTTCAGTAGTTGTGACACACGGGCTTAGCTGCTCCGCAGCATGTGGGATCTTCCCAGACCAGGGATCAAACCAGGGATCAAACCTGTGTCCCCTTCATTGGCAGGCAGATTCTTAACCACTGCACCAACAGGGAAGCTGTAAAGCCTTTGTTTTCTCTGTCGAATCTGAATGAGATCCTTGCCAGCTAGAGTAATCTTGGTTGTAGGTTCTTCCCTTTCATCACATTAAATATATCATGCCACTCCCTTCTGGCTTGTAGAGTTTCTGCTGAGAAATCATCTGTTAACCTTATGGGAGTTCCCTTGTATATTATTTGTCATTTTGCCCTTGTTGCTTTTAATAATTTTTCTTTGCCTTTAATTTTTGTCAGTTTGATTACTATGTTTCTCAGCATGTTTCTCCTTGGGTTTATCCTGCCTGTGACTCTCTGCACTTCCTGGACTTGAGTGACTATTTCCTTTCCCATGCTCGGGGAGTTTTCGACTATAATCTCTTCAGATATTTTCTAGGGTCTTTTCTCTCTCTCATCTCCTTCTAGGACCCCTGTAATGTGAATGTTGGTGTATTTAATGTTGTCCCAGAGGTCTCTTAGGCTGTCTTCATTTCTTTTCGTTCTTTTTTCTTTATTCTGTTCCATGGCAGTGAATTCCACCATTCTGTCTTCCAGGTCACTTATCTCTTCTTCTGCCTCAGTTATTCTGCTATTGATTCCTTCTAGTGTATTTTTCATTTCAGCTATTGTATTGTTCATCTCTGTTTGTTTGTTCTTTATTTCTTCTAGGTCTTTGTTAAACATTTGTTGCATCTTCTCAATCTTTGCCTCCATTCTTATTCCAAGGTCCTGGATCATCTTCACTATCATTATTCTGAATTCTTTTTCTGGAAGGTTGCCTATCTTCACTTCATTTAATTGTTTTTCTGGGGTTTTATCTTGTTCCTTCATCTGGTACATAGTCCTCTGCCTTTTCATTTTGTCTGTCTTTCTGTGAATGTGGCTGCAGGCTGCAGGATTGTAGTTCTTCTTGCTTCTGCTGTCTGCCTGCTGGTGGTTGAATGTACCGCACATTTTAAAATCACTGGTGAGCTGTAGACTGTAAGGGTAAATACAAATTAAATAGAAAAAAGTTAATAATCCCTGCAAAAGGGAAAGAGAACCCCCAAACATGTACACCTTCTTTTTAGAGCACTTACTTTAGAAAACTTGTAATTGTGAATCCTTTCTCTGCCCCCTTTGAAATGAATATAAATGTGTTTAAAGGTGAAATAAGCCTCTTTCCAGTTTTACAACCCAGGAATATTTCCTGAGGATCTGGAAAACCATCACTTTGAAGTGTAATCAGTCAAGAAAGAGAGCACTCCCATCTCACACTTTCCTGGTGCAATGGGATCCCAATTTCAGCTGGTACTGACTCCAAGTGGCAAACCTACCTCTGATCATAAAGATGTTTCTTTTTCTTTTTCTTTTTTTTTAACAAAAGCATTTAGCAAACACAGGTGGCTGCTCCAATTGACAAGTGATCTTAGGATGAACTATGTATAGCAAAAGGTGATGTCAAGTCCCTTACTTGAAGACTAGTGATTGTTTATTTTGAGAATATGTATGTAATGGGGTATATTTGCTCGACCATATAAGAGGTGAGATTTTTCTCTGCCTTTGCAATCTCTTTAGAGAATTGCCTGTGAAGTTTATTGCATCCTGCTTTAATATTTATTCAATAATAAATTTTTTTATATATTCTACTTTTATGGATAGGTTTTCTGGATTCAGAGGAGTTTTTTTTTTAACCATATATCCCCAGTAATACTTGAAGGAGGCAATGCATGGTAGGCTGTCTAGTGTCACTGTCTGGGGCTTCTCCCCAGTTTAACTCCAGTGTTAAACTCCATGGGGTGAGGTTGGAATATAAGGAAGGCTACTTTTCTCTACAATAAAAAGGCTGAATTGAGCAGAACAAACACAGACCAAACACCTACTTTGCTTGCCTTTCATATGAAAACCCAAACCTAAAATCATAAAATTTTTGCTCTCTAGTGACGGAAAAAGCCAATCCTAAATATGCCAGCAACAATAAAAAGAAAATATGCAGAAGTCAGCAGATTTGAATTTCTTGCCCTTAGCCTGTCTTAGGTCATATAGAGTAAGAAGAACATTCAGAGAATGATTCCAAGATTTTCTTGATTTGTTGAAGTGAGAGAAGAAGGTAACTGTATTTTTAAGGTCCTTTGAAATTTTCCTCCATCCACCTCTGGAATTAGATTATTCCAAACCAACATTATAAATGGAGTTGGGAGGTGGAAGAATGGAGAGAAGGAAGAATGTAAGTCTTGCTAGAATAATAAAAATAGAACAAAATGAGATAGTTATCAAAGAAAACGAGATATATGGAAGTCAGGCAGTATAGGAAGCACAAACGGGCATAGGAAAAGGAATATGGCATCCACGTAGCTGCCAAAATTGGAAAGGAAAGCAGGGTATGCAAGTGCCAGGAAGCCCCTGATTTGAAGTATCTATTAATTATACCAGTGAAAAATCCCCAGAAGATGTTCAGTTTCAAATGAATTATTCATATTGTTAAACAATATGGCTTTTTTCTCTGCCTGGAAATATCTCTCCTTCATATTGTGCTTGTTCAGTGCTAAGGTATCACCTCCTGTTTGGTCTTTGCTTGCCTCATCACCATTATTGCATACACCACACTACATTTTTTAAAAAATTAATAGACTATCTGGAACTATATTCAGTATCTTGTAATAACCTATAGTGAAAAAGAATCTGAAAAAAGAGTATATATATATATATGTATCTGAATCACTGCTGTACACCTGAAACATTATAAATCAACTATACTTCAATTAAAAATTTTTTTAATTAATAGACTAGCTTTTAGAGCAATTTTCCGTTTACAGAAAATTTGAGCAGAAAATATTGAGTTCCGGTACAACCCGCTCCTCCTGTACACAGTTTCTCCTATCATTCATATCTTGCTTTATTTGCCATTTTTATTATACTTCCCTAATTGTTCATTAACTCTTTAGTGCAAAAATTATAACTAATTCAGCGCTAAGCAAAGATATTCAATAAATGTCACTTCAAAAACTAGACAGATTGTAAACTGGGTAGTAGAATCATGTATAACTTATTTTCAGTATAGTTTTTTATATCAGGGACCATTCTAAGAAGATGATGAAAGCCATAAACTCTCTTTAGAAAAAAAAACATGCTAATACATGTGTATATACATCCAACTTTGAATATACTGGTTAAAAATAGCAGGATCTCTCAATGTCAGCACTATTGACATTTTCTGTTGCGAGGGGCTGTCTGCTGCATTGAAGAATGTTTAGCAGCATTCTCAGCCTCTATTTACTAGATTCCAGGAGCATTTCCCTCCCCTATAATGACAATAAAAATGTCTCCAGACGTTGCCAAATGTCTCCTGTGTGGCAAAATTGCCCCTGCTTGAGAATTTCAAAAGAAAATTTCTCCAGACCACAACTAGGAAAGTCTGCATTAATATGAAAACTGATTACAAAATAATGCTAATTGGGGGTCCATTTTGAAAAAGTGTAACTGAGAAAGGAGAGAAAGAGATGACAAAAGGATAAAATGATTATGCATAAGAAGGAATTGATCAAACACAGTAGACACTGGGTAAATGTCGAGCATACATTTATTGTGGGTTTTCTAAGACACGTAAAACAGGTAATTATTCAGAGAATTTTTTAGTTGCTAATCTGGTATATGAATATGACATTTGTTGTTTCCAGCCTTTTATTTAATTTACAAATGAATTTCAAGTGTATATTTTAAAATTATTCCTTGAGAAAATGCAATAAGACTTATTAAATTAGTAACAAAAATTACCTATAAAACCAGAAACAACTCACAAAGCTGTTTACTAGTTACCCAGTCATTGATCCACATTACTAAGTCCCTCTAGAATACATAAATATGCAAACCAACCTTGAGCAGGCACCCTTATTTGTAGAGCACTTGGAGCTACAAGGAAGTCCTGTAAAGTGAAAGGAGGGCATGATCTTTGTTTTCAAAGAAACAATTGTCCACTGGTATTTTCAGGAACAGAGTTTAAAGTTTAGTTCTGGATCAATTTACTTTCTAAGCAAAAACTGTGAGGCAAAAAACTCCTTAGTCTCATGAGCTCCCTTATATTAAGGTTAAAAGGTCTTGGTTAGACTCAAGGATAGTTTACTTCAGATGTAAGAAAAGGTGAGTCATAACATCTCTGTGAAGACAGTCTGACCAAATCATGCACTAAACATCTTCATGTGATAGCTAGGACTGCAAACACTGGAAGCAAGTGAGCTTGGGTTGGAATCTTGTGCCTGTCCCTTGTAAATTACATGGAATTAGAAAAATCAAATAAACTTTCAGTCCCAGTTTTCTAATCGTATAATAGAGATCATAGACGTTTAATGAGACCACGTACTGGGAACATAGCTATACTCAACTATGTTAGTTATCAGTAAAGAAACTAATATATATTGAAAAACTACAATGTGCAGAAATTTTGCTAGGACTGATAAATGTTACAGTAATTAATTTTCTTTATATAAGTAATATAAATAATGTTAGTTTTACTATTGAAGAAACTTAATTCTCTGTAAAAATAAGATACATAACACTTACATGTTTTCAGTGAATGATAGACCCCTGACAGACATGTCAATTTTACAGACCTCTTAATACATTATTACGAGACTAATTAGATACTGTTTCAGTCTTAAATATAAAATTTATAAATGGTAAAGGTGACTTTGAGCTAGTCTAACAAATCTGGATATTTCTATGTATTTATCATATTTTCACTTTTATTAGTGAAGAAATTCCCCCAAAGTTCCCTCCCTTGTGTCCTATGTTTTTGCTTGTTTGTTTCCTTGAGGCCAAAGATCTGTGTTTTATCTGTGTATACCCCAACCTGTCCTGCACAATGCCCTTATCTGATTGATCTCTGAGAGTGGAGTTTAAGTGAGGTAAATTAAATTGAATTGCTTTAAACCGAAAGCTCCTTTCAGCACTGCTTATTCCTGTAGATTCCTGGAGTTCGCTAGAGCTGAAATGCTTCAAACAGCTGTTTTTCATTACTGTATATTAAGTCACTGTGAGATTGGCATGAAGAAATGAAAATGTCTTGACACAAAGAGTTAATGCGATTACAAGGACTTACACTATTAGAACAAAACGTCTATCTAAGGTATCTGGCTCAGTTCCAGAGCATTTGGTCTCATACCCTGCTACCTTCTTTGTATGAATAATTACAATTTTTAATTGAAGTGTATATCAACGTTTATGTACTGGTTTGGCCGCTGACGTGTCAGATGTGTAGTAACTCTTCAAATGAACCTGAATTGTAACTCTAACCCCATAAATTAAATTCCAAGATTACTTTTTAAAAACTTCTCTTGGCTGCCACCTTGTGCTGATTTTTCAAAGTAGCAAAATTCAATCTTGAAAAAAGAAGTACAGGTTTCCAACCTTGTTGAGGCTGGTAATTTACATATGAATAACAGATGATTTTGTGATGAGGTTAATAAAGATCTAAAAATAGCATCTCTTATCTTAAAATAGCATTTATGATAAATCTGTCTTTTTTCCCATTATTTCTACAAGTAGTGTGACACAATAAACTTGGGGAAAAAATAGGAAAAATATTACCTCAATCCCTACAAAATATACGTGATATCGTGACATTAGTTTAAAACTTTCTCTTTTACACTGGTTACTTTCTGAAAACTTTAAATTTAGATTTGGCTGCTGAACAAATATTAATGTAATAAGAAATTGCATGTATTATAATACAACTTACACCTTACCATTAATTTTTAAAAGTATGCAGTTATAATGAACTATATAGTATATGGTTAGTTTATTAGCTAATTTGATAACTATTCAAATAGAAATTACTAGTGGATAAATAACATGGTTTATTAGAGTATATGCAATGTGTATGTTCATACTTTTTTCTTGTCTTGATGACCATGGGTCATCTGCTCTCTGGGAATACATCTAATATGTTCCAAAACTAAGTTAATTACTTGTCTAAGCAAAGGCTGTGAGTTTTCTCAGAAGAAATGAGATCATTCGATTGGGACTTATCATTAAAAGAGCAAGATAATTGCTACAATCTAATAATAAAGAGTGAAAAGGGAACATGAGTTAACCACAATGCCATCAATCATACTGATGGAAGGAGGTTAACTAATGATTGTTAAAGCTTCAGATTCACAAACCATGTGAACTATTTGAAGGTAAAGTTAGATAGTATTGGGTCTTAAGAACTCTGCTTTTTTTTTTTTTAATACATTAACCATATTCACATACTGCCAAGATTGCCAGCGTGAGAGTTGTTGGTTTCATAGGACAAATTCATAAATCCTGCCTCAAATCTGTTTTCATACCTGAAGATGGCTAAATTCAACCGAAGTCTGAGTGGGGCACTACTCTGATGTAGTGGGGAACTCAATTCTCATCACCCTCAGTTAGGGAAACCTGGACAGATTAACTTTCATTTCTTATTGTTCAGGAAGTAACCCTTGTTGAGATTCAAACTCAGCAGAAATTATAATTGTTTTATCTTTCAGCGAGGAAACAACTTGATATAATGCAGACCTCTCACTGCAAAAATTAATTTAAGGGCAAAAATTCCTAAGGAGACAGCATCAAAAAGAGCAGCCTCAGGTAATCTTTTTTCCAGTCCAACTCTATTTCAACAACTCCTTGATGTCTATGTTCTTATGGACACTCACAGGTATTCATATTTATTATGAATTCTAGGAATTATATTTTGTACCTACTACCATATAGGATAGTTTTTCATTATGTTATTTTAAAAATCATTTGCCGTGGTATGTTCTTTCTTCTAAGAAAGCAGTGGAAAAAGAATGCAAGACACCATCATTTGAATTATTATTGTTTTTTAATTTATTGAACATGTGCCTTTCATTTAGGTCTGGTCCAACTTTCTCAAGGTTTGTGCTTTAATGACTTTATGAAATCTTTTCCATTACGCCTTTGAAGTGGTCCTGTTTTCTTAATGGAAGAAATGTATTTAAATTGTCTGAGAGCCAAGTTTTCTCTCCTTGCTTGCTGCCCTAGGATATGTGAGACTAGAAACTCTATCAAAAATATTCTTAACTTACTTGCTAGCATTCACTGTCTTGGTAGGAATCATTTTGATTAGGAGGGAAAGTGCTTTTTCATTGTCTTCTTTCACTGGCAAATAATACATTGCATTTGTGTCTTTCTTTACTGAGCCTAGAGCCTTTAGATTCATTATCCAATTAATCCTCCTAACATTGCTATGAAGTAAGAATGGGGAATAAATTCCCAATCTACATGTAGGGAGATTAAATGTCTTATATTATGTCACCAAGCCAGTAGAAAAGCAGAGTTAAGAAAACTGCTTAAGGCTTGCTTTCATTACAATATTGGGTCATTATTTCTCATATTGCAAGAATCTCTGCTGAGATAGCTGGAACTAGGAGTTGAGAACTAAGCAGGTTTTTTCGTATTTAATTGTAACATTGTTCTCTAAAATGGCCTTTTGAAAGAATAATTGAGAATATAAATGCATTTATATTGGCAGAACATAGTGCATGGTATTTTAGTGATTATGGAACGAAATCACTTTTGTTTTTCTAGTTATATAAGCTAGTTAACATCCATTAATAAATGAAAATTTTAATATTCACTAATAAGTGAAAGCATTTTTACTTTCTCCCTTTCATTTTTTATGGATAAACTACTTTAGGGACTTCCCTGGCGGTCCAGAAGTTAGGACTCGGTGCTTTCACTGACGAGGGCCCAGGGTTCTATCCCTGGTGGAGGAATTAATATCCTGCAAGCACGGCCAGAAACACAAAAACAAACTGCTTTAATCTGTCCTCTTTATCACATGGGGATTATGCAGCTCAATCTCATTTTTATTTGATTATTTTAATCATGTATTTTTGAGACTTTTTATATTCCTACAGAAGTAATTCAAGGAGCACCATCATTTTTATTATTTTTATTTTCAAATAAGATTTAATTCAATCTATAAAAAGACCAAAAATTCAAATATTAAATATCTTACATGTTTCTTGATTTCCCATTTTCCTTGCTGCATAAGAAAACTAACAAAATTACTGTTTGCATGGTACGTTTGACCATACTTTGACTATAACCCAAAAGTTGAAATGTCGGAAACTCCAGAAGCACAGAGTTCCTTGTGGGATTTCAAGCCCAAGTCTTCAGGCCAGGGAAGACCAGAAACTCAGATAAGCTTCAGCTACACACTTGAACTTTAGGCTCTTTAGGAGAACACAAATTTGGGTTCATTTGAGATTTTCTTTGTTTAAGTCAATAGATAATAGAGCTGAAGGAACCTGTTAAGATGTCCTTGAATTTCTTCTTTGCGTAAAACAACTTTAGGAAAAATGAAAGCTGAAGGTCCAGGGACACCTGAAATATTATCAATGATGTCCCTGCTCACACTGGTAGATTTGATGCCACCTTATGGAACTCAAGTTTCACTACATTACATGTTAAAATAGCCGCAAAACCCAAGTTCCATGGGAGGGCTTATAACTGAAATTTATTCAGTAGGAAAGCATTTCAATGTATAAATAAAAGGCAGGGGATTAAATACTAAATTCTATTATAATACTTTTTTAAAAGCTTACAGCTGTTACATTTTACATTGCATATCAGATATAAGATTCATTTTCCATTGGCAATGTAAGAATAGTTTTTTTAAAGCAAATGTGTAGTCATATTTCAGACATTCAGAAAAGCTTAATTCCTTTGTTATTTTGTTTCTTATTTCTATCCTATCATTTTATTTTACCCTTAATTTCTTTGTTCTAAGTTACATGTAGACTACTAAGTTACTCAAATGTGGCTAGAAGTAGAATAAACATATCTAATTTTTAAATTATCATAATTCTGCAAATATTGAGACTAAGCAGAAAGACTAAGCCAGGGGATACTGACCTTGCAAAGACCCCTTTGTGAGCTTGTGTAAGGAGCATGAACACAGGGGTAGGAACTTCTACTAAATCATATAAGGGAATGAATGAGTAGGAATTAGGATGACATCTGTAGCTTTTATTTTTTAAAAAAGTGCTCTCAGAAAGGATGAGGCAATTGAGATGTGCTAGTCTCCAGCATGTGAAAAGGAAAGGGGAAGCTTAATGCAGATATATGCTTGGACCACACCCAGGCTTCATGAACATTGGACGTGGGTCTAGATAAGAGCCTTCTTCCAAATGAATTCAAACAGAGTTTTAATTTTAATATCTAATGAAATATAAAAAGCAGTTTCGTGGACATAATAGGTAAGTTATAGATTATTTCATGGCTCTAAAACACAAAATCTTTCATTGATCTAAACTCTTATGTTCAGTGATTCTCAGACCAGGCTGAACAATCAGAATCACTGAGCTTCTTTTACATGATGCTTTTCTGATCAGGAAGGCTTCCTATAATCTGGCACCGAGTGGTAGCTCAGATAGGTATCACACGTTCGTGGAATCTGCCTAGATTCCCAGCTCCAGGGATTTGGATATATGTATAAAATTTATTGTCATCACTGGTCTTTGGTGAGCTGAAAGAATTTCATGGCACTTCTTGACCATATTCCTGTGAATCTTCTTCCTACTCCTGCTCTGCTGAAGCATTTGTCAGAAAATATGAAGGGGAAGAACCTGTGAGTCTGCCACAAACAGGGTCAAAGTTGATGTTCTCAGGAATAATTTTCTTTCAGCTGTGTATAACCTTGATGTTATTCTTCTACTCCAGTATTTTTTTTAAGTATACTTTTATTTTTTAACATCTTTATTGGAGTATAATTGCTTTAAAATGTTGTGTTAGTTTCTGCTGTATAACAAAGTGAATCAGCTATATGTATACATATATCGCCATATCCCCTCCCTCTTGCATCTCCGTCCCACCCTCCGTATCACATGCCTCTATGTGGTCACAAAGCACTGAGCTGAACTCCTTGTGCAAGGCAGCTGCTTCCCACTAGCTATCTATTTTACATTTGGTAGTGTATATATGTCAATACTACCCTCTTACTTCATCCCAGCTTACCCTTCCCCCTCCCTGTGTCCTCAATTCCGTTCTCTACGTCTGTGTCTTTATTCCTATCCTGCACCTAGGTTCATGAGAACCATTTTTTTTCTTTTTTTAGAATCCATATATATATGTGTTAGCATATGGTATTTGTTTTTCTCTTTCTGACTTACTTCACTCTGTGTGACAGACTCTAGGTCCATGCACCTCACTACAAATAACTCAATTTCGTTTCTTTTCATGGCTGAGTAATATTCCATTGTATAAATGTGCCACATCTTTATCCATTCATCTGTTGATGGACACTTAGGTTGCTTCCATGTCCTGGCTATTGTAAATAGTGCTGCAGTGAACATTGTAGTACATGACTCTTATTGAATTATGGTTTTCTGAGGGAATACGCCCAATTGCTGTGTCATATGGTAGTTCTATTTTTAGTATTTTAAGGAACCTCCATACTGTTCTCCGTAGTGGCTGTATCAATTTACATTCCTACCAACAGTGCAGGAGGGTTCCCTTTTCTCCACATCCTCTCCAGCATTTATTGTTTGTAGATTTTTTGATGATGGCTGTTCTGACTGGTGTGAGGTGATACCTCATTGTAGTTTGGATTTGATTTGCATTTCTCTAATAATTAGTGATGTTGAGCATCCTTTGTTCTAGTTCTGTGAAAAATGCCATTGGTAGTTTGATAGGGATTGCACTGAATCTGTAGATTGCTTTGGGTAGTATAGTCATTTTCACAATATTGATTCTTCCAATCCAAGAACATGGTATATCTCTCCGTTTGTATCATCTTTAACTTCTTTCATCAGTGTCTTATAGTTTTCTGAATACAGGTCTATTGTCTCCTTAGGTAGTTTATTCCTAGGTATTTTATTCCTTTAGTTGCAATGGTAAATGGGAGTGTTTCCTTAATTTCTTTTTCAGATTTTTCATCATTAGTGTATAGGAATGCAAGAGATTTCTGTGCATTGATTTTGTATCCTGCTACTTTACCAAATTCATTGATTATTTCGAATAGTTTTCTGGTAGCGTCTTTAGGATTCTCTATAGTATCATGTCATCTACAAACAGTCACAGTTTTACTTTTTTTCTGATTTGGATTCCTTTTATTTCTTTTTCTTCTCTGACTGCTGTGGCTAAAACTTCCAAAACTATGTTGAATAATAGTGTTGAGAGTGGGCAACCTTGTCTTGTTCCTGATCTTAGAGGAAATGGTTTCAGTTTTTCACCATTGAGAATGATGTTGGCTGTGTGTTTGTCATATATGGCCTTTATTATGTTGAGGTAGGTTCCCTTTATGCCTACTTTCTGGAGAGTTTTTATCATAAATGGGTGTTGAATTTGTTGAAAGCATTTTCTGCATCTATTGAGATGATCATATGGTTTTTATCCTTCAGTCTGTTAATATGGTGTAACACATTGATTGATTTGCATATATTGAAGAATCCTTACATTCCTGGGATAAACCCTACTTGATCATGGTGTATGATTCTTTCAGTGTGCTATTGGATTCTGTTTGCTAGTATTTTGTTGAGGATTTTTGCATCTATGTTCATCAGAGATATTGGCCTTTAGTTTTCTTTTTTTATGACATCTTTGTCTGGATTTGGTATCAGGGTGATGGTGCCCTCATAGAATGGGAGTGTTCCTCCCTCTGCTATATTTTGGGAGAGTTTGAAAAGGATAGGTGTTAGCTCTTCTCTAAATGTTTGATAGAATTCACCTGTGAAGCCATCTGATCCTGTGCTTTTGGTTGTTGGAAGATTTTTAATCACAGTTTCAATTTCAGTGCTTGTGATTAACCTGTTTATATTTTCTATTTCTTCCTGGTTCAGTCTCGGAAGGTTGTGCTCTTCTGAGAATTTTCCCATTTCTTCCAGGTTGTCCATTTTATTGGTATATAGTTGCTGTAGTAATCTCTCATGATAATTTGTATTTTTGCAGTGTCAGTTTTTACTTCTTTTTCATTTCTAATTCTGTTGATTTGAGTCTTCTCCCTTTTCTTCTTGTGAGTCTGGCTAATGGTTTATCAATTTTGTTTATCTTCTCAAAAACACAGCTTTTAGTTTTACTGATCATTGCTATTGTTTCCTTCATTTCTTTTTCATTTATTTCTTATCTGATCTTTATAATTTCTTTCCTTCTCTAACTTTGGGTTTTCTTTTGTTCTTCTTTCTCTAATTGCTTTAGATGTAATGTTAGGTTGTTTATTTGAGATGTTTCTTGTTTCTTGAGGTAGGATTGTATTACTGTAAACTTCCCTCTTAGAACTGCTTTTGCTGCATCCCATAGGTTTTGGGTCATTGTGGTTTCATTGTCATTTGTTTCTAGGTATTGTTTGATTTCCTCTTTGATTTCTTCAGTGATCTCTTGGTTATTTAGTAGTGTATTGTTTAACCTCCATGTGTTTGTATTTTTTCCAGTTTTTTTTCCTGTAATTTATATCTACTCTTATATCGTTTGGTCGGAAAAGATACTTCATACTATTTCAATTTTCTTAAATTTACCAAGGCTTGATTTGTGACTCAAGATCTGATCTATCCTGGAGAATGTTCCATGAGCACTTGAGAAGAAGGTGTTTTCTGTTGTTTGGGATGCAATGTCCTATAAATATCAATTAAGTCCATCTTTTTTAAAGTGTCATTTAAAGCTTATGTTTCCTAATTAATTTGCATTTTGGATGATCTGTCCATTGGTGAAAGTGAGGTGTTAAAGTCCCCTACTATGATTGTGTTACTGTCAATTTCCCCTTTTATGATTGTGTTACTGTTGATTTCCCCTTTTTATGGCTGTTAGCATTTGCCTTATGTATTACGGTGCTCCTATGTTGGGTGCATAAATATTTACAATTTTATGTCTTCTTCTTGGATTGATCCCTTGATCATTATCTTGTAATAGTCTTTATTTTAAAGTCTTATTTTGTCTGATGTGAGAATGGCTACTCCAGCTTTCTTTTGATTTCCATTTGCATGGAATATCTTTTTCCATCCCCTCACTTTCAGTCTGTATGTGTCCCTAGGTCTGAAGTGGGTCTCTTGTAGACAGTATATATGTGGGTCTTGTTTTTGTATCCACTCAGCCAGTCTATGTCTTTTGGTTGGAGCATTTAATCCATTTACATTTAAGGTAATTATCGATATGTATGTTCCTATTACCATTTTCTTAATTGTTTTGGATATGTTTTTGTAGGTCTTTTCCTTCACTTGTGTTTCCTTCCTAGAGAAGTTCCTTTAGCATTTGTTGTAAAGCTGGATTGGTGGTACTGAATTCTCTTAGCTTTTGCTTGTCTATAAAAGTTTTCATTTCTCCATCGAATCTGAGTGAGATCCTTGCTTGGTAGAGTAATCTTGGTTGTAGTTTTTTTCCCTTTAATCACTTTAAATATGTCCTGCCACTCCCTTCTGGCTTACAGAGTTTCTGCTGAAAGATCAGCTGTTATCCTTATGGCGATTCCGTAGTATGTTATTTGTTGCTTTTCCCTTGCTGCTTTTAATATTTTTTCTTCTATTATTTTTTGATAGTTTGATTAATATGTGTCTTGGCGTGTTTCACCTTGGATTTATCTGTGCTTCCTGGACTTGATTAACTATTTCCTTTCCCATGTTAGGGAATTTTTCAACTATAATCTCTTCAAATATTTTCTCAGTCCCTCTTTTTTTCTCTTCTTGTCCTGGGACCCCTATAATTCAAATGTTGCTGTGTGTAATGTTGTCCCAGAGGTCTCTGAGACTGTCCTCAATTGTTTTCATTCTTTTTACTTTATTCTACTCCCTGGCAGTTATTTCCACTATTTTATCTTCCAGGTCACTTATCCGTTCTTCTGCCTCAGTTATTCTGCTATTGATTCCTTCTAGAGAATTTTTAATTTCATTTACTGTGTTGTTCATCAGTGTTTGTTTGCTCTTTAGTTCTTCTAGGTCCTTGTTAAACATTTCTTGCATGTTGTCTATTCTATTTCCAAGATTTTGGATCATCTTTACTGTCATTACTCTGAATTCTTTTTCAGGTAGGCTGCCTATTTCCTATTCATTTGTTTGGCCTGGTGGGTTTTTACCTTGCTCCTTCATCTGCTGCATGTTTCTCTGTGTTCTCATTTTGTTTAACTTACTGTGTTCAGGGTCTCTGTTTTGCAGGCTGCAGGTTCATAGTTCCCATTGTTTTTTGTGTCTACCCCCAGTGAATAAGGTTAGTTCAGTGACTTGTGTAGGCTTCCTGGTGAAGGGAACTGGCACCTATGTTCTAGTGGGTGGGGCTGGATCTTGTCTTTCTGATGGGCAGGGCCACTTCTGGTGGTGTGTTTGGGGGTGCCTGTGAACTTAGTATGATTTTAAGCAGCCTCTCTGCTAATGGGTGGGGTTGTGTTCCTGTCTTGCTAGTTGTTTGTCATGGGGCGTCCAGCACTGGAGTCTGCTGTCCATTGGGTGGAGCTGGGTCTTAGCGTTGAGATGGAGATCTCTGGGGGAACTCTCACTAACTATTACGTGGGGCTGGGAGGTCTCTGGGGGTCCAATGTCCTGAACTCACCTCTCCCACCTCAGAGGTTCAGGCCTGACACCAGGCTGGAGCACCAAGACCCTGTCAGCCACATGGCTCAGAAGAAAAGGGAGAAATAAAGAAAGAAAAAAGTAATAATAATAATTAAAGTAAAAAAAAATCATAAAAATAATGAGAGAAACCAAACCAATAAAAAAATCCACCAATGATTACAAGCGCTATAAAATATACTAAGATAAACATAAAAACAAATCAGTCACAGACAGCAAACCCCAAGTCTACAGTTTCTCACGAAATCCACTGCCTCAATTTTGGGATGATTCATTGTCTATTCAGGTATTCCACAGATGCAGGGTACATCAGGTTGATTGTTGGGATTTAATGTGCTGCCCCTGAGGCTGCTGGGAGAAATGTCCTTTTCTCTTCTTTGTTCGCACAGCTCCTGGGGTTCAGCTTTGGTTTTGACCCCACCTCTGCATGTAGGTCGCCCTCAGGCATCTGTTCCCACCAATACAGGAAAGAGTTAAAGCAGCAGTTGATTAGAGGGCTCTGACTCATTCAGGCTGGGGGGAGGGAGGGGTACAGTAGTTATAATTGGAATGACCTTGCAACAGTCTGAGGCACGCTGTATGTTTTCCCGGAGAACTTGTCCCTGGATCACTGGACCCTGGCAGTGGTGGGCTGCGCAGGCTCCTGGGAGGGGAGTTGTGGATAGTGACCTGTGCTTGCACACAGGATTCTTGGTGGCTGCCATAGCAGCAGAGTTAGCATTTCATGCCCATCTCTGGGGTCCGAGCTGATAGCTGCGGGTTGCGCCTGTCACTGGAGCTCATTTAGGTGGTGCTCTACCTTCTTTGTGCAGACAGGAAAGGAATCCCCTCTCCTCACACACCCTAAAACAATGGTCTTTTGCCTCTTAGGCAGTTCCAGGCTTTTTTCCTTCTACCAGCGTTCAGTAAGTGTTCTGTAGGAGTTGTTCCACATGTAGATGTATTTTTGATGTATTTGTGGGGAGGAAGGTGATCTCCACGTCGTACTCCTCTGCCATCTTGAAGGTCCCCCTCCTATTCTTCTACTCCTTAACCTCAGTAGCTTCAAAGGGAGTCCAGCAGAAGATTGCCGATAACATCCTCCTTAACAGCTGACCTCACCGAGCAGCACAGGTGCTTTTCCCACTTTTGCAAGGCTCCAGTTGAATTTGTGTTTTATTTTCTGTCTAATGTCATCAGGGTTTGAGGTTCAGGTGAACATGGTCTCTTTCAGTTCTTCCTATCACATAATTCTGATTGGTCTTTTCCATGTTACTCTTTCTTGCCTTGCCATCCTCATCTTTATATCTACAACTGAGAAGCTAACTTACTTCCTTCATTGCCACATTTCTTTCTATCCAATCATCATGATTCATTTTATACTCTTCTTTTTCTCCAGATGAAAGATAACTCTGCTCTTTCAGAGCAGCTATTCAAGTATTATTTCTCAGGTGTTTTTGTTTTTTTTTCCAATGAAGGCGTTATTTTCATTTCTTAGCCAATGTGCTCATCATTATCAACTCAGATGGTGAAGAGATCTTCTGGAGAGGATTCTCAGGCAAAATTTTCATCACAAAGATGAGAATTGTGGCTGAAAATTGTGATAAAAACAAGTAATCTGTAAAGAAATCAATACAAAATTATCTAATCTTAAAGATGTACACCTTACTTTGCAGACCCCTCATGAAACATTTGAAGCCAGCCTCTGAAGTAGATCCCAGACTATCAGTTATTCTAGTCATTGCCAATAACAGTGATGCTACAATGTTTACCCAGTGTCCAACTTATAATGTATATTACGTTTCCTTAATGGCTTCTAAAGCATCAAAAACAATCTCCTTAAGGAAAGTTTAGTTTGTGAATAAAAAGTGAATAATAACAAATACAAGTGCACAGTCTGCTGGAGTATAAAGGTCTCTGTCTCCTTCCAATATGTATGTTCTATAGGAGAGTGTGTTTGCTGCCAGAGAGTGGGTAGCTGCAAGGAAACTAAAGTGGGAAAGTGTGTACAGTAATCACAAGAAGACTGGTGGTTTAGATCAGAGGTTGGCAAACATTTTCTTAAAGAGCCAGAGAGTAAATCTTTTAGGTTCTGAGCACCAGATGGTCTCTGCTGCAGCTAGTTAACTCTGCTCTTGTCACGTGGAAACACTCATAGGTGATATGTAAACAAATGAGCATAGCTGTGTTCCAAGGAACTTTACCAAAAGAGGCAGCAAGCTGGATTGGCCCATGGGCCACAGTTCGCCAACCCCTGTATTAGATGATTATTAATATTTGGTGTAGTTACATTGTAGAAAGGGAACAAGAGTCATGAGTTTGAGATCCACCTCTGACACTATGTAGAGACAGTTTTTTCTATTGTGTGATTTTACAGAGACTAAATAAAAATCATTCAGAAAATGATGCTAATCCTTTAAAATTTTCAAAATGGTTAATTTGTCTGGTACAGAGAAAGGAAGGAAGCTCTTATTCCAAATATATGGAATGTTTTCTTAGTTTCATTCTGTGTGAGTCATCAGAATTTGTCATGGCTCCCTTAAGAAATTCCAACAGAGGAGAGGGCACACGAATCCCTGAGGAGTACAGGAAAGATGCAGTTAAAACTTTTTTTCTTTTCTCACTAAATTCTTTCTGATTTTCAGGAAAGGGACAGCCATTATTTGCTGATACCAAGCCATTCTTTTTATTTCAACCCTCACTCCTGACTAAAATTATTTTTTCTGGATCCCATTCCATGCATTTATTGACCCCAAGATTGTCAAGATGACCCCTTTTGTGGGATTATGGAAATCATGGTATCTGTGTTTTGTCAACAAAAAAAATAATGCAAGAGGCTGCAAATAAAAAAATATTTATTTGCGGTCTTAAGAATTGCAGTTCAGAGATTATCATACTAAGTAGAGTAAGTCAGACAGAGAAAGACAAATATTATATGATATCACTTGTATTTTTTACAAAAAAAAATACAAATGAACTTATTTACAAAATAATACAAATGAACTTATTTACAAAACAGAGACAGACTCATAGACATAGAATACAAACTTATGGTAACCAAAGGGGAAAGTGTGGGGAGGGATAAATTAGGAGTATGAGATGAACATGCTACTATATATAAAATAGATAAACAACTAGGACTTAATGTATAGCACAGGAAATTATATTCAATATCTTGTAATAACCTATAATGGAAAAGCATATGAAAAATTATGTATATATACACATATATATCCGACTCACTTTGCTATACACCTGAAACTAACAAAATATTGTAAATAAACTATACTTCAAAAAACAAAAACAAAAACAAAAAAAGAATTGCAGTTCTGGAGACACAGAGTACAGTAAAACCCAAAGAATGTTTTGAGGAAGAGAAAGAGAAAGAGTCAGGGGCTTATAAAGACAAAAAGCTACAGCGTTATTAAAAGTTGCCTGGTGAGAATTGTGATTGAGCTGAGTGAGAAAATATTTGTTCTTAAGGAATCACAAATTGTTTTAGGGTAGGGGTCCAATAAGAAGATAGACAGCCACAAGGTATTTTACCATAAGGTTCTGATAAGTATCTTGAGTTTCTAGCAGATGTTCTGGATGTCTTCATTAGGATAATAAGTGGTCAAAAGTTCAGATTCCTTCCAGGCTGAGACATGCATAAGTTACACTTCCTCAGTGGCCTCTCAGCTACATTTTAGAGAGCTCTCTTAGCAATACGAACTCCATTTTGATTTTCCTTTAACAGTTTCTATCATTCCCAACTTTTCTATCTATTTAGGCACTTTGTGGCATGTTTGGATCAACTTCTTTGTACAAAACCATAATTGTTCAAAAACCCTCCAGAAGCTAATGTGACCCTGCCCTACTTGTACTTCACCAGAACCAGCCCTGGAGACCACATTTGTGGTCTGCCCCACAGAATGATCAGACCTCTCTGGTGGGTCTAACCATTCCCTTAACCCAATCCTCAGCTTGAATTTTACAAAACCAGAGCTATGCATTTATTAATCCTATGCTCAAAATTTAAACTACAGACAATATGATGAGACAAAGACCTCACCTATTCATTAAATATAATACATATTTGCTCATGGTTTATTTTATGTTAGGCACTGAGCTAAGAAAAGGGATTCAAATATAACCATTTACCTTAGGATTGAACCATCTCCTGAAGGTACTGAAAACGTTCATCAGTGCTTGTGTTAATAGCATGCAGTTAGTTACACTTGCCAGCATTCGTTCTAGATAAACTTCATTGAGGACCTACATTCCAGCTGTTGCTGAAGGGTAAGTGAGGTGTCACTCAACAATCAGAGAAAAAGGAGAGTTCAGATAGATGGAATAGATTAAGCCAAGGTGAGAAGGAATTAGTGAGAATTTGGGGAGAAACCGCAAGCTCAGCATGCAAAGTATTGAGAAATATGACCTGAGGTCAAGATGAAAATGCAGGCTGAAAATGAATTATAAAATCCTTGAATCCTGTATTGTGGAATTTGGATATTTTTACCCACAAGGTGAAAGAGAAAACACTGAAGATTTTTGAGAGGAGGACTAACATAATCAGATTTAGAAAGTCAGCTTGTATGACATGGTTGAAAATGTATGAGGAAAAATCTAGAAGCAAAAAGGCTGGATTGGAAGGTAAATTATGTGTCACAAATAAGAGGTAATTGAACTTAAGCTGGAGTGTTGAAAATGACAAGACAGGCAAACTGAGACACTTTTCAACTGAAGCAGTGAAAAGTTAGGAGTTGTATAATACCTGGTGTTCCTGCTGTTTGTACATTGTGCTACTAAATGTACCTTGTTCACAGAGATGGCTCATTTAAAAAATGTTTTTACCATGTATTTATTGTTTAAACTGATGGCTAATAAGAACTAAATTGTGTCTACCATACCGATGTTTGAGCTTAGCTGGTATTGTCCCCTCTAATTTAATCGTTTACTAGCTTTTTAAACCTGATACCTTTTATTCTTAAAATGTTTACTTCATATGGTGATATTCTCTATTCCATTACTATTCCCCTTTCCCACTTCATATATCCCATGTTCCTATGCCACAGAGCCTCATGGTAGTGAATTTTTAAAAAAAATTATTTATGTTATTTATTTTATTTTTGGCTGTGTTGGGTTGTCGTTGCTGCACGTGGGCTTTCTCTAGTTGTGGTGAGCGGGGGCTACTCTTTGTGCAGTGCATGGGCTTCTCATTGCGGTGGCTTCTCTTGTTGTGGAGCATGGGCTCTAGGCGCATGGGCTCAGGAGTTGTGGCTCGCGGGCTCTAGAGCCGCAGGCTCATTTGCTGTGGTGCAGGAGCTTAGTTGCTCCACGGCATGTGGGATCTTCCTGGACCAGGGCTCAAACTCATGACCCCTGCATTGGCAGGTGGATTCTTAACCACTGTGCCATCAGGGAAGCCCAGTAGTGAATTTTTAACACTCTCTGGGAATTAATATTAGCAGCTATTTTTGATCCTTAAAAGAATAGATTCAATAGAATAATGGTGGCCCAATCCATAGTTTATCAGTAAAGAAATATGGGAAGTTAAGGCCAGTAAGGTAAAATATTTAATTGTGACAGTAAGAGCAATGATGTGGTAATTTGTTAGAAATAATCAAAGGAAATATTTTGTCCTTTCTATATAAGACTGATATGATCTTTTTATTTTTTGATTTCTTCATTTTATTGTTATTGCTCTTTTTAGGAGTTTTAATCATGTTATTATTTTTCTGTGATACAAAGAAGCAAGTTGAAGTGAAAATATTTCAGACTAGCAAATTACTAAATATTATATTTTAATGTTTATTATTATATAATTTTAATGATCATAATATATGAACAAATTTTTTACTTTTGCCATTTTATAAGTGATTCATGCTGTTTTTAAAGAAAATGTATGATTTATCTACAAATGAATTTTTATTTTTTTATTGAGATATAGTTGATTTATAGTATTATATTAGTTTCAGACGTACAATATAGTGATTCAAAAATTTTATGTTGTTGCTTCTTTGTTTTATTTTTCAATGTTAAAAGAGAAGCCAAGGGGCTTCCCTGGTGGCTCAGTGGTTGGGAGTCCGCCTGCCGGGCAGGGGATACAGGTTCATGCCCCGGTCCGGGAAGATCCCACATGCTGCGGAACAGCTGGGCCCATGAACCATGGCCGCTGGGACTGAGCGTCTGGAGAGGCTCAGGGAGAGGCCACAGCAGTGAGAGGCCCGCGTACCGCAAAAAAAAAAAAGGAGAAACCAATAGAGATGAGAGTAATATTAGTATGTAAGGTGGTGTATCTTTAACATCTATTAGAATACAACATTTAAAACTATGTTTCAATAAATATTAGTAGGCAATTATTAAGAAGTATCTATAACTAATACATATTAAATTAAGAAGTATCAATGTTGAAACAAATGTTTAAATGTGGTTCATTTTAAACAATTATATTCAACAATAAGAAAATTTTAATATTTATTTAGCAGCTACTATGTGGCATTATATTCTGGGAATACAGATGAATAAGAAGAATCTTTACTCTAAATGGCACATAGTGGTGGTTATAGGAGAAAGCCTCATTAGTAATTATGCAATGTGATAATACAATATGATGAATGCTAAATTTGATATAGGTATGCTTGTTAGAACATAAATTTGATAAAACAGTAGCCAAGAAACACGTATTACTCAGCATATGTTAGATTGTGCAAGTCCCACTCTCATTTACCACATAGTCCAAGATCACCTAGTCCAGTAGGGGCACAGACATGCAAACAAATGCATTTTAATATCCTGTGGTAAGTGCAAAAATAGAATAAACAGAAATAGTACACATGAGGGTCCGATGACCACTGTTTCAGTTGGAATCCTCTAAGAAGCAGAAGCCAAGTTGGGATTTGATGTGTAAGAAATTTATTTGGAAGACTGCTTATGAAAGATAAAAATAAAGGGATCAGGGGTAGGCAGGTCTCATCTGTAAAAGGAGAGAGTAAAGTAACGATTGGGTAGAAAGGGCCTTATTGTAGCACAGCTCTAGAAAGTCTTGGCCAGACTGATGAGGAATCTCAAAGCAAAATTTTCCCATTGAAGAAATCTTGCACCTGGCAGGAAGGGGCTGACAATAGTACACTGTCATGCTTCACCGTGGGCTGGTTGCAACCCAGGGAAAGTGTGGCCTGAGTGTAAATACAATAACGGATCCAAGAATGGAAGCTGGGCTGTAGGTCAGTCATGGTCATAGCATTGGATTCTCTTGAAAGAGACCTGAGTGGAGCCACTGTAGAGGCCACTTTTCCTTTCAAGTTTGGAAATCCGTTCTTCTAGTGTTCCCTTTGGCTTCTCTTCCTGAAAGAATTTGTAGAAAGGGAGCTTAGGGAGATGAACTATGACCTCTGTCACTGCAATTTGTCTTGGGAATAAAGCTAATACTCATCTTCCCTTTTGTCCACTAGCCATTCTAAACACCCCTCAGCCTCTGTCATCACCTTAGCATGTTCTGATGGATTATTTGGTGATGTGACACAATCCTCCATTCCTGGGGGTGGGGTCTGAACCTTTGATAGTCACACGCTTCCCAATGCAGGTTGTTGAATGTGTCTATTGTCTATTAATTAGGTGAGGGAGTAACTAGAGGTGCCCAGTGCAGATAGTTGAACGTGTCCGTTCTCAGTTGGGTGAAGGAGTACCTAGTGGATCACCTGGCTTCCACATGTATTCTTATGCCCCCATTGTGTGAAAACAGTCCTACGTCCTCCTGCTGATCGGGGTCAATTATCCCTGCCGACTTGGTGACTCCATTTCCCTGGACACAAAATGTCCATGGTGGCCTGGCATATGTTCTAACTTAAAATACAATGGGGCTTCCCTGGTGGCACAGTGGTTGAGAGTCCGCCTGCTGATGCAGGGGACACGGGTTCGTGCCCCGGTCCGGTAGGATCCCACATGCCACGGAGCGGCTAGGCCCGTGAGCCATGGCCGCTGAACCTGCGCGTCCGGAGCCTGTGCTCCGAAACGGGAGAGGCCACAGCAGTGAGAGGCCCGCGTACCACACACACACAAAAAAAAATACAATGATTCCTTTACTACATATTTCTTTTCCGTGTGCCCCCTTTGAGGATTCCCACTTTCAGAGCTGTGAGTTTGAGGTATAAGGTACATCAGATCCTCCAATGAGTCATAGGGAGTGATAATTAGTAGATCTACTCTTGCTTCTACCCCGCCTTAGTCTGTTGAGGCTGCTATAACAAAATACCACAGACTGAGTAGCTTATAAACAGCAGAAATATATTGCTCACGGTTCTGGAGACTGGAAGTCTGAGATCTGGGTGCCAGCATGGTTGGGTAAGGGCCCTCTTCTGAGGTTGTGGGGTGGAACTGATAGACTTCTGTTTATCCTCACATATGGAAGGGGCTAGGGATCTCTCTGGAGCCTCTTTTATAAGGCACTCATCTCATGCATGAGGGCTCTACCCTCATGACTTAAGCACCTCCCAAAGGACCCACCCTCTAATAACATCACATTCAGCATTAGGATTTTAACATATGAATCTTAAAAGAACACAGACATTCCAACCATAGTGTATCCCTTGACTCTAAGACCCACATATTCTTCCTATTGGTGGCACCAAACACATTTAGAGCTCTTTGATTTAGTACATGTCTTACTCCTGAAGGATGACACCTCATCATAGCAGAGTATTGCTTCTAAGATAGTATCTTGGCTGTGTCTTTGTTAGCCATTTCAGCACTCTGTGAGAATGTCTGCTCCTGGAGGGGGTGGTTTGTGATACAATCAGTGAACCCTGTTATCACAGGTCACACTCTCACACCTGTTTTACTATAAAGTGAGTCCCCTGATTAGATACTAGGCAGTGAGATTCCATGTCTCTAGATAAGGCATTGCATAATCTCCCAGACTGTGTTACTGGCTAAGGCTTTGCAGGCAGGAGAGTCAAATTCATACTAGAATAGTTATCTATTCCAAAAGGACAAACCACTGACACTCTAGGGTAGAAGTGACACAATGTGGTAGAATTGTGACTAAGGAGTTGGTTTCTCACCTCATGGAAAAGTACCCAGTTGGGGGCTCAGCATTAGCCTCTGTTGTTAACATATTGGACATTGAGTCATTTATGCTTGATTGACTTCGGTGAGTGGGAGTCCATGACATTGAGCCTATGCGTGGCTTCTATACCAGCCATTATTGGACACTCCGTTTATGTGCTCGTGATGCAAGTTCCAGAACGGCTTATTATGAAGGCTGGTGAAAGGCCAGCCTTTATCTACTTGGTTTTTCAGTACCTCTTCCACTTCACTCAGCATGGATCATCATCTTAACAGTGAGTTTGCCCCAATCCCTGGGGTCCTTGATGGCTTATTAAGTCCTGTGTTCCAAGAAAGTGCCCATAATTCAACAAATTCACGCTTATCCAATCTTATATTCTGATCAAGCACTCTCAAAATCCAATCCCAGGAATATTCCTCTGGCTCCTGATGGCACATGCTAAATAATTCTTGGACATACCTTGGTGTATAATTTCTGTGTTTCCTTATGAGTTGCAGCATGTCCCCAGCTGAAACTTAACACTAGCCACAGGCCTAGCAGCCAGGTGAGGGACATCTCCTGAGGGAACACCTCTTGCCTTAGGGTGGAGAGGATGGGTCCCATCCTGTACATCCTGAACAGTGAAGTGGTACCTTTCATTGAGGAAGGGTGAGCTACCTCTACTAACTCTGAGGACTCAAGGCAGCCAACAGAGCATAAATCCTCGAGGGAATCCAGCCTATGTTTCAGGGTCCCAGTTTTTTCCAACCAGGCCCCCGATTTTGCCGTGGCTGAGCATTTAAGTGTTGCTGGAATTTTGCAACATTGTCAAATCCTGCAACTGCTCCTCAGCTTTTTGTCTGCTGGTGATAAAGACTTCTTTTTAAGCTTCTGAAGATGTTCTCTGTCTCTCTGGCTTTAACTGTTTCAAACAATGCTTAGTTTTTCATCATCTGTTTAGACTGGCCACGTAACTCGGTAATAACCTGCCAGTTCCATTGTCCTTGGAGGCATAGTTCACCCACATATTCTTCAAATGCCTGAGTCATCATATCAACAAAATTTTTCCTCTGCCAGACTATTTACTAAGTCCACCACTGGTGAAATCTTTAGCAGTTGGGCAATCATCTTGTACTGGGAACTATTAGTGCCCCATATTCCACTCAGGATAGGGCCCCTTTGCAATTCCCCAAACCCCATCTTACTGCCTATTTTATTGGACCACTCCTGACTCCATTTGCATGTGTTTGAGTCCTCTAAAAACTCATGTGAAGATACAAGAAATTTATTGGGGGAAATATTTGTGAAGAATAAAGGGATGGGAGCTGAAGTAGGCAGGGAGAGCCTTTAGACCATGATTCAGGTCTGAAAGATGTAAAAATAGGGAGGAAAGTAAGAACTGGGTAAGAATCCCACTCATAAACACTCATAAATATATTTTCAGGCAAATAGCAGTATTTTCAAGTTATCCAAAACATGGACAATAAAAATATATGAAATTCAAAAAATCAACTTGCATGTATTTTCCCAAACCATCATTTAAAAATCCTTTTCTGACCATTACTACAAGTAGTCTATCAAAGATCCATCCAGAGTAAAGAGTCTTTTAATCTATTTATTCTCAGGAGAACAAAGCTTCTGGGACCAGTGTCAGGCATGGGATCTAGTTACTTGAAAGAATGGCAGAAACAAAAGCAGCGTGAGGACTATTCATTTATTTAGAAGCATGCAACGTACAGACAGTAAAACACTATTGACATCATCAGAAATCAGTTGAGATCAGAAAGTCCCTCAAGAACCGAATACCAGAGAGAAGATTTTATAATATAACTTTTTAAATTCTCTTTTATGTAGGGAAAAGTAGTTAATCCCAGTGAAAAATGCAGATTTCTTTAAAGTGGCATTCTTTCCAGTGCTGCAGTTACCAACATTATAATTTTCAACATCTACCAATGAAAGTCTTTATTTTCAAATTGAGAGCACATTATATGCCATGATTTATGAAGTTAAAGATAAAAGAACTGGGCTTCCCTGGTGGTGCAGTGGTTGAGAGTCCGCCTGCCAATGCAGGGGACACGGGTTCATGTCCCAGTCCGGGAAAATCCCACATGCCGCGGAGCGGCTGGGCCCGTGAGCCATGGCCGCTGAGCCTGCGCATCCGGAGCCTGCGCTCCGCAACGGGAGAGGCCACAACAGTGAGAGGCCCGCGCACCGCAAAAAAAAAAAAAAAAAGATAAAAGAACTGTTCTTTTATGAAAAGGTTTCTAATTTCATAGGAAAATTACTACTATTATAATTTATTTCCTAGTAGTAAGATTGCTGCCACGAGTCATTTGAGCACATTTGCCTTAAAGATGTTGTTGTTATCCTCTGGCATTTATAGAATATAAGATGTTCCTGTAACTAATACTTTTAAGATGTTAGCGGCATCAGCTATTAATTACGTTGCCTATAATGCATGTGTATAATTCAACTTCTGGAGAATGATGGGCCAGGAAAGAATTAATATTTATTGAAAGCTAACTTTAAGTCAGGAGCTGTGCTAAACATTTTATGCACAACTTCTTATGAAATCTTTAGAGCTGGATGAAATAGGCATTACCCTGTTTTAAAGATGAGGGAACTAGTGGCCCAGAGAGCCTGAGTAAGTGGATCAGGTCCAGTGGCTTTTAAATGGCCAAGCGGGGACTGTGCCACACCCCAGGATGCGATTTTGCAACAAAACACAAACATATTGTTACTCCAAATACTAATTGTGATATACTATATCATCTTATTAATGAAATGTTAATTGACAACACTGTACTTAAATATATGTTAGAAAATGTTAGGACTATAAATAGGGTATACAGCAGGGTCCTTATTTGCAATGAGCAAATTTCTTATATATCAATTGACAGTAGAGATAACTTCTTGCAAATTTGCTACCAAGAAGACCTCTGGACATATTCAAATGTACAAGACCCTATGTTATGCTCTATCATAGGGGGTTTTACTGATCCTATCATATGTGATTTTAGCTAAGTTTATACCTATAGACATGTAGACATTCCTTGATAATTATATAGAAGGAAGCTCTGCCTTAGTTGTCATGTCAGCAAAGAAGGGAGAAACACTAACAGGGAAACTATAATGAACTATTATGCAAAAGGAAAGCCCGGATAATATTTTATTTTAATGTAGTCACATACCTGCCATGTATCTGTCAAAATAATGTCAGCATGCTTTCATGTGTATCATTATATTGAGAGATACAGTGCAAATCTTAATACCTTCATTGTAGAGTGAAGTATCAAATAATGCAAAATTAAGTGGTTCACTGATCCAAGCTTAATATCTTGTTAACCCTATTCTGTGTGACTTCATAGGTCATATTTTTGTAAGTAAATAATGCAAATGGCGTTTTTAATCACCAAAGGATTTAACAACTCATTTTGATCAAAAATATAATCTGAAGTGTGAAAAAGATCAAAACATACGACATGTGACCTGATTGATTTTTGAAAAGGATTAATGGAGGAATATATGTCTAATGTATAATAACGCATGTATTTATGTGATTAAAATAATAATTTCATATATAAAATTGGTATGCAAATGAAGACCCTCATCATCCTTCATGAGAAAGTTCAGAAATTTCAGATTTAGTATTCCTTCCTCTCCCTTCTAGGACACAGTTTCGTTTCATTAGCACCTTTATTTTCCATAGCTTCTCCTTCCATAGATCAATATCATAAAAGTTGGTTTATTACTATAATAAAGATTTATTTTTAGAAGAAAAGCATACTAGAATAATGAACACCTAATAGCAGAACTTCTCACCTTGGAGGATATAGATGTAAGCATTGACACCTTAAATTTTATAGTTTACCTCTTAATATGTCTTTGCATAAGGTGTTAAATGTTACTATCTCTAGCTGCTTAGGTATGGTCTTTGTAAGGTACATCATGACAGTTCTGTAAAATCATGTTACAATACATTGTTTTGTGCGTCAAATGTACATTAGATTTCCTTACAAGTAACCAAGAATTCCTTCTTCCCAGACAGCTCCTATTCAGTTTACTAAAGTTTTCCCATGAAAACTAAACAAAAAACAAACAACCTTTATATCCAGTTTATTTCTACCATTTCCCCACCTTAATGATATTTCTTAAGCTTTGTCTTTGTTCAGCAAAACTTGTTATTTGTCAAGGCAAGAAAGTTTTGAGACCTTATTAACTGGACTTAACTACTGATCATTTTGTTCTCCCTAAACATCACATCTCCTCTTCTAAACTTTTTGCCTGCAAATATATTCTCCAATTGTATTCTTTCATATCTTCTGTTTCTTTCAGGGGTCTCTCTTCTCTGTTTGCATTTTAACCAATGCCATGATATTTTATCTGTATGTTATAAATGTGCAACTTCATATCTCTTTTCAACGCTGCATTATGTGACAATATGTTGAAATCTTAAAATTGGCCACGATGGCAGTATTTACACCATGGAAATCAGAACTTACTACAAATTAAGTCCTGATTACTTGCTTTGTTGATTTTCTAAACTTAAAAAGGTGTTGGAGAAATGTTAATAATACAGTTTAAACTTAAAAGTCTGTGTGTGTAACCATTACATTGTCAACAACACAAAAAATGAGAAAATATTCTTAACTGTATTCAAAAACTAGTTTTTGATTCAGCAAAGAAGTCTCACATTATTGACATGAGTAAGGTTCCAAGATACAACTTCATTGTTTCACTTTCAACTTACTACTTAAGAAGAGTATCAACGAGCATTCATATAGGAACTACAATCGTTCATCAGTTGTTGCCATAGATTAGCTATGGATACAAAGAGTGCAGCAAAAATCAACAAAAGCACTCTGTGGGAATTGATTGACTATGAATAATTTTCAGTAATGAGTACTGTACATTTTATTATTATTTAAAACTTTTGTCACATTATATTAGTAAAATTTATAGTAAATGTATATACTTATAG
This sequence comes from Neophocaena asiaeorientalis asiaeorientalis, assembly GCF_003031525.2. Classification (NCBI taxonomy): domain Eukaryota; kingdom Metazoa; phylum Chordata; class Mammalia; order Artiodactyla; family Phocoenidae; genus Neophocaena; species Neophocaena asiaeorientalis. Next base: position 9,314,570 of record NW_020185339.1, on the reverse strand, counting down.
ACATGATTTTTCTTTTTCCTAGAAAGTCTGTTGTTAAACATTTACCAGTACACCAGTGACTTTAAATATTGGAATCTCTAGAGTTCCCATTTATGCCCATTTCTTTTCTCTTTGTTTTCACTTTCTATTTGTAGTCTAATAATTTTTACCAATATTTTCATGTTGACTATTCCAAAATTTGGAATATCCAATCCTGCTTTCTTTCTTAAACTTTGGTGCATATATGACTCTCCACACTTTTGTTCCATAAGAACCTCAGTCAGAAGTTCAAAACGTGACCTTACAACTGTCAATTTATCATTGCTAACAACAAAAGTGTTCTCCACAATTGGGCCTCTTTCTATGTTCTCTATCTCAGTTAGTGACAACATCATTTAAAATCCATTTAAGCTTTGTAGTTTACATGGTATATGAGACCTTGTCTGAAGTGGCTCCAGCCTCATCACTCAGTGAGTTCAGCTTTGCTTTGTTGTTGTAATTTAAGTTTTAGAACAGAAAGCTATTCTTTACTTTTTGTTTTCATTCCCCATCCACTAGGTTTTCAATCAAAACTTTACAAAAACTGATAACTTTACAAAATCACTATTTCTTGAATCTGTACTCTACTCTGGCCTCCTTTGCTCTAGTTAGACCCTCAGTCTCTGCCTTCAATTACAGAAATAATTCCTCCCCATGTATAACCAGTTTCTACAAAGCTTCAGTGATCTACCTAAAACAACTATCTGACCTTATCACTTCCCTTCTCATAAATTCTTCAGTGTTGCTTTATTCCCCATACCATATGAGAAGACATAGTTCCTTATAGTATACAGGATCGTGCCTGATATGGCGTAGGCTTTATCCCCCTGTGCAGCCTGATTCGTATTTTATGCTCCAACATGCTAAATTGTTTCTAGTTCCTCCCATAAATGATTCTTCATCTGGAATGTATTTCATGAGGCTGCCACTTGTTTCTGGAATATTCTTTCTTTCATCTTTTTCTAACTCAACCTTCAAAATTTTCATGAGGGATCATCTTCTCCCCAGAATTGTTTGGGAGATCCCCAGTCAGAGAACTTTTGTTCCCATGGACATTTTTGTTTACCATTGTACTTAATACCTGTGTACTTGCACATTGCCTTGTCATTATGTGTTTATGTCAAATATGTCTCTCTCCAGAACTTAATTTTTTTGACGGTAAGGGTCTCTTTGTGTCCCCAAAACTTATCACAATTGCTGGTTCAAAGTAAGTGCTTAATACCCTTTATGTAACTGAAGTGCTTAAAGCAGACTGTTTTCTACTTCTCTTAAAAATATTATTTTTTTATATCTATGTTAGGTTTTAATTAATATGTCCACTTATTTTGGGACATAGCTGAGCATATGAACTAATGAAGTTTTTTCTTGTGTGTTATACAATATAGATCTCTCACCTCCACTTTTCTTTCTCTTGCTAGCTTTTGTTTTAGAATCCATAATATCTGCCATTTTGTAATGATGAGCTGAAAAAAATATTATAGCTATTTAACTATGTTAATGATTGTTTCTTTTAAATCTCACATTTTTAAAATGTCAAGAGAGTTATATGTTTAGGAGATTAAAGCATATGATTATATCACATGAAATTGTCAACACGGTGAAAAAATTTAGAATCCTTGAAAACTAATTAGTCATATATCAAAACAAAATACTCATGTGTCTTTAATCAGGTATGTAATATATTCAAAGAAAACCTTAAAAACTGCACTAAAACTCAGGTCTATTAAATTATCCCAATCTTTTAAGTCATGAACAATCTCAGATTTAGATACTCTGCCCCAGAAGATCAGGTCTCAAAGAACACACACACACACACACACACACACACACACACACACACACACACACACACACACACAAAACTGTCATGATATTTTTAAATTGAAAAATCACTCCGAAAATTTTCTCTGATTCTTCTCTTCCACACCCCCAAAATACTGACTATTGAATACCCTCCATTGCTGGGAAAAATACCTAATTAAGGTGCAGTTTCCAATGATAATATCTGAAATAAAATTAGTTTCAATCTTAGGTGCTAGTGACCGTGAATCTAAAATTTGGTAAACATGTCAGCACTAAAATATAGTCATGTGGCCATACAAGGAACTGTTTTCTGCAAAAGTTTATGATTAATCACAATAATAAAAGCATTGTGATGTCAGCAGTTGAGAATTTGAAAAAGAAAGAAAATGAGGCACAAAACATTTGAGCAGAGATAAAACATAAATTACATAACTAATCAGCAGCAAAAAAAGTGAAAAACCATCACTAAAATTCAATTTAAACTCCCACTCTGATTTTTTTAAATTAGATGCATTTGATCTAAAGTGATTTTAGAGTTCTTCCAGGATTTAACTATAATGAATAATTCCGATTACATTACTGCTTCAAAAATTAATTATATACCTTATAAAAGGCCAGTGGTATTAGCCCCATTTCATTGTTCCAGCTATCTATTGCTGAGTAACAAACTGACACAAAACTAGTGGCATAAATAAATAACTTTATTATATTCCAGACTTCATGGGTCAGGAATTTAGACAGGGCACAGAAAGAAGTTTATCTCTGATCTGCAATGGTTGAGGTCTTAGCTGGCAAGACTCAAAAACTGGGGACAGGAGTCATCTGGAGTAGTCTTCACACACATGCCTGGTGGCTGATGTTGTTTGCTGGCTGGGATCTCTGCTGAGGCTGACGACCAGAAAAAATCCACATGTTCGCTCCATGAGGTCTAGGCTTCAGCGCAGCATAGTGACTGTGTTCCAAGAGCAAACACTTCAAGATGACCAGGCAGAAGTTATATCATCTTTAATGGCCTATTCTTAGGTCAGTGCCACTATAGGCACAGATCCACTCATATTCCAAGGGAGACAACGTCAGCTTCACCTCTCATGGAAAGAGTGTCAACATCATATTGGGAGAACTGTGTGTGGGAAGACAGATCAAGCTGTAACTACCTTGGGAAGTACACTCTTCTCTATTTGCCTACAAGGAAAATCAAGGAAGCAAGCAGTGCACTTTCAGGTAGTTTTTCAAAGTGGATGAATGCCGATAAAGTGAACGTTAAATGGATTGTACTTTCTTAAGTTTTTTATTTTTAATCTGAGTTGAAGCTAACCTTGGTTTTAGAGATCAGTCCAAAAACACCACATGAACCTATAATAAACTTGAGAGGCAACGCCCGATAGTGGGGAAGGGCATGGACTCCGACACAGATTGCTGTGTGCTGGTCCTGGTGCCAACACTCAGTAGCTGTGTGACCTCGGGCTAGTTATCCTCTCTATGCCTCAGTTTCCTCCTCTGAGGGGTTGTGATGTCTGATAACTTGTTATGGGGATTCAATAAATTAATAGTGTATAGAATAGTGCCTGAAACATCATAAACACTATAATCTGGAAAATTAAAAACCGTATCTCCACCGTATATCCAGGCAGCAAAAAACCTGACAAATATTGTTTGTGTTTTTAATCTCATGAACGAGCTTTGTATTTTCTGTCTGCAGATCACTTTCCAGTAGAGCAAACTGGGCATCCTGATTTAGCAAAGGTGTCATTTTAGCAAATTCTACGGAGACCTCCCCAAAGCAGATATATTGTAGCTAATGAGTCAGCTATAACAATTCTAGGGGCAGAAAGCATAGAAATAGTTAAACCGAGTGCAGTTATGTCTAGCCTGGTTCCCTGATAAAGTTCATAAGTATACATGCAGAAGTAAAGAGATCATCTATTTATTCTCCTCTAAGGTAGTGACAAGAATTCCCCTACTGGTGAATTTGCAATTAAAATATTCTTTATCCCAGGCACAAATATTCAGCTTTATCTGCTGTCTGCACTCTGTCCATTACATAAACCTTGCAGAAATAAATGACATTCTCTTGTGCCACCATTCCTACCACATAAATTGTCATTTTAAAAGGCAAGAGATTAAGAAACTTCGGAATAGTAAGTTTTCTGATATTTCCAGAGTAAATAAATTGCAGTAAAAAAAAATTAACTTCCTCTATCAAAGGAATGGTATCAGTAATCCTGCCTGAATTGAGAGCAATACCATCCATGGCACTACACACAAACATTACATAATATGTTTAGGATTCAAAATCCTAACTAATATTTGCTGCAAGCATTTATTGCCAAAGGAGAAAAGAAGGGGTTTCATCTCAGTGATATATAAAAATTACACTGAGGCAGAGACACAGCGGGGAGAAGAACATTTTTTGAAAAATGTTGTTCCTTATGGCCTCAAACATGCAACAGCAAGCAAAAGAAAAATCGTTTTTAACAAAATATATACACTCTCAAAAAACACTTATCCTTTAAGAAATAAATATAAATGAGGGAATTGTAACGAGCCAAACACTAACAAGACATTGAATATAATGGTGAACTAAAGCTTAAATGATCTCTGCCCTCATGGAACACACAGTTCAGTGAGAAAGGAATTTAAGTAATCAAATCATCACATAACTGGTCACAGAACTACAGATCTGGTAAAAATTACAAAATAATGTAAAGATTTAATAGGGGGATTGCTCTAGTGAGGGATGTTGGGGAAAAATAAGTAAAAATATAACTTGAGAAATAAGGTATGGAAGGCTGGATTGCTCCAACAGAGTGAAGGGCGTTATGATCAAAAGCCCCAGGAGTGGAGGCAGGTGGGTGTGCTGAGGAACTGGGATTGCCAGGGTGCAATGATTTACTAGAAGGGGACATGTCTGGCCAACTGAGCCTGACGGGTAGGGAGAGTCAGATTCTACTGATGGTTGCTGTTTATAGTTGCTGTTTATATAATTTCCATAATGTAACTAAGTATTTCTTAGATGATGGTCAACTCTTCAGTGCCTTTGAAACAGTGTTTCTCTGGACTTCAATTTCTTAACATGATGATTTTTTTTTTCTTCTGCTGATAATAGTTGAACGTCTTTAAAGTGTTTTAAGCAGAGTTTACATATTCTGGCTTGTATTATGAAAATTCTCGCTGGCCTTTAGGTAGCAGGGAATAAGAGTAGATGTGAGGAAACTGTAATAAGATTATCATAATCCATGGAGGAATAAATTAAACTAGTTTTGGGGCAGTTGAGATGGAAAGACATACATCTAGAATTATATTATCTTTCCCTAAAACTTTCCCCTAATGGCAGTTATTCACCTGAGTACCAAGGAAAGCCAAAGTCCTTACAAGCTCCATCCTATCCCTCATTTCCAATATCCATTGGCCTCTTAAGGAGCTCTTAAATCACCTCTTTGTTTATGACTTCATCAGTTAATTATCTGACTTGCTGTGGATTTCTTCAAATTTTGTATCGAGATGAGAAAGAAGCTTGGGTAGGGAAATGGGGTTTGCAAGACAATTGAACAATTCCTCAAATGACTTTGTGTGCTGAGAACTTTGTAAAGTGGAGACAGCAATTCCCACCAATAGTTGCAGATCTGGGCTGAAGTAATAAACCCAAAATATTGTTACTAATTCCAAGAAAGAAAAATTAATAATGAAGAGATGAGAAACAAAGCATGTTTTGAGTCAAGAGAGGACAGACAGGAGGCAGTTTGGAGCTTTGATAGGAAAGTTTATGAGTCAGAACTCTTTTGAGTCCAAGAAACTGAAATACAACTCAATCTGGCTTATTTACAAAAAGAAGTTTTTCTGTTAGAAAGCCTGCCCATAACTAGATGGACTTCAGACATGACTCTAGTGAGTCTGTAAAATTATATCTTCAAGAAATAATTTCTCCCCATTTCTTTTCTTTTTTTACATTTCTTTTACTGTATCCACTTATTTACCTTTCTTTTTCTAAATCAGGGTATAGCTGTTTTACAATGTTGTGTTAGTTTCTACTGTACAGCAAAGTGGAGTTCCCTTTGCTATACAGCAAGTTCTTATTAGTTATCTGTTTTATATATATTAGTGTATATATGTCAATCCCAATCTCCCAATTCATCCCACCCCCCACCCCCTGCTTTCCCCCCTTGGTTTCCATACATTTATTCTCTACATCTGTGGCTCTCTTTCTGCCTTGCAAACCAGTTCGTCTGTACCAGTTTTCTAGATTCCACATATATGCGTTAATATACGATATTTATTTTTCTCTTTCTGACTTACTTCACTCTGTATGACAGTCTCTAGATCCATCCACGTCTCTACAAATGACCCAATTTCGTTCCTTTGTATGGCTGAGTAATGTTCCATTGTACATATGTACCACATCTTCTTTATCCATTCATCTGTCGATGGACATTTAGGTTTTCTTCCATGACCTAGCTATTGTAAATAGTGCTGCAATGAACGTTGGGGTGCATGTGTCTTGTTGGATTACGGTTTTCTCTGGGTGTATGCCCAGTAGTGGGATTGCTGGGTCATATGGTAATTCTATTTTTAGTTTTTTAAGGAACCTCCATACTCTTCTCCATAGTGGCTGTATCAATTTACATTCCCACTAACAGTGCAAGAGGGTTCCCTTTTCTCCACACCCTCTCCAGCATTTGTTGTTTGTAGATTTTCTGATCATGCCCATTCTAACTGGCTCCCCATCTCTTTTTTCTGTTTCCTTCTATATTGGTTTTAATCTGAGAAGGTTCCCTTCCACAAAGTATCAGAGATGGCTAACAACAAATAAAAACTTGCATTTTATGATTTATTAACCTCAGAGAAAATGAGTATGTATTTTTTTTCCTGATGATGCCATGCAAAATTCATAAGGCTAATTGTTCTTGGCTTGGATTGGGTCACACATTCATCCTTGAATCAATTACTGTGAATCTCATTGACCAGACTTGTCAGCTCCACCTGCAATACATGAAGGAATAGTGGATACTCAGTAAAAAATATTGAAGTGCTTTTGTCAGTAAAAGGGAATCCAGAAAGGCAAAGCCAACTTCAGTTCACTACAAATAAGCATAAATCAATCCACTGATAGTAGAGCAATACAGCTTTGTTCTTTTCCCCCTGCTCTAGTTATGAGTAAAAAGGTAACCTGATCATTTTGAGGCAGTCAGGTCTTGGAAATGAAATGGACAGCTAACTCATTTCCCTCTAAGTTTCTGTATCTAAGAAATCTTCTCCTCATGCAGAAATATAGTATAAAACAACGATTGAACATATCATTCCTATACTTAGCATACTCCAATGATGTGTAAGTTCTCTTATAACCAAGTCTTAACAAGACCCTATCCTAAACGCTTGTCTAGCAAAAATGCATTTAGACTTCCAATAAATGCTTTTATTTTCCAACAGTTCTGTATGCTGCTATTTCTCATACTTGAATTGTCCCTCTCTTTTCTACTTAGCTAGTCAACCTGAAGATTTACTTCAGTAATCACAGTTAATTTCCCACCCCAATATAATTATATTCAACCTAAGACTGTAGGAATTTAACAGGAAAATTGTTATGAAACCTCTTAAACATTACTAAGTCAAGTGACTAAGGAGAGAATCTCTCTTCGTAGTAACCTTCAAACTGATGCTCCTTTTCCTTGGGATAGAGTTTTGGGTCTAACAAAGTAAACCCAAGTCAAGGGAACACAAGAGGACCCTCTAATCTATTTCATCAAGCCTTTCACAAACACCCATTCTTTTTTACCTCTGCCCAAACAGGAAAATAGGCCCAAAGAAATATTAATTTGACTAGGCTTTTCCCTATCAAGAATGAGCAGTAATAACTTCTGTTCTGCCATTCATTGTACCACCTTTCACCCTTTTTAGCAACTAATAAACTCCTTTTATTATTACTACTAATGATTGCTTCTTTTAGGAAACTTTCTATAACCCCATTCATTGTGGTAGAATTAGGAGTGCCCTAACTTTGCACAGAACTCCTAGTTTAGACTTTTACAAAAAAACTTATTTTTTTCTGGGTTTTAATTGCCTCTTGTTCCTCCTCCACTATACTGCATGTTCTTTCAGATCAAGGGTCCTTTCTTTAATTCCCAGAAGCTGGCAAAATGTATACTCAATAAATATTTGGATACATGAATGAATAGTTAGATGGATGACGGATGATGGACAGATGGCTGTTCTAGTAGATACTGTTATTGCCCACTTTTCCTCCCTCCCCTTTCTCTTGAGAATGCCTTTGTTTCTGTGCCTTTCAAATCTCAGACCTTGGCCAATGATTGACTAAAGTGAAATAATTGCCACAAGATAGGACTAATTCTGTGACACAATTTGTGCTACAGAATATCCCTCATGGATCAGACTGCAGCCAAGTCTCCAAGAGAGCCACAACCATGTTTAGATTTTTCCCTGCTTTGACCTGATTCCTTTCCCTCCCTCTTCCTGAGAGCACTCCCACAAAAAATCATTTGAACAAGAACTCCTCATGTCAGGTTCCAGTTCTAGAGAAACTGTCCTAAGATATATGAATAGATAAATGAATAAATGAATGGATAGCTGGATGAATGGTTGGATGAGTGAATGAAGCAATACTTTTGGTAGTATATGTGAGTATAAAAAAGTCTATTAAGGTCAGGACCACGGGCAGGAATGCATCATGAATACTGACACTGGAGCTGGAGCTGAAAGGTCTGTGACAAAGTTTGGGGAGCAAAGAAATCAAATACAGATGTAGAATCATCCTGGAGCTATCCTTGAATCTTGGTAATCAAGTTTAAGTATGGTCTAGACCCAATGACAACTGTAATTCAAAAACACACAGCTAAGTAGGGCAAAGCTAGACAGCATTTCTACAATCATTAAGAAGTATATAACAGGACACAGAAGTTGGTAGAATCCAAGCAGATGAACTTCAGGCCCAGATATCTTGAAAATACCTCATCCAGGTTAGAAAACCATCTAAACCTTTTTTTTTTTTTTTTCTGAGAACAAGAACCAACCTCAATATGCAGTGCTGCAACACTTTACTTTTGTGGTTATAGTTTTATGTATATAAACCTTTTATACCTTTTTCAGTATCACAGGGTTGATCTGTAAATTTCCATATAACCAATGAAATTATTAGTTAACAAACCCCCCTGGCTTACCAAAATATTGAGTTATGAAGTGAAAGGTAAATGTGATAGCATGTAACAAGTATAAATGTCAGGAGAGGATCATCATAAAAAATTATTTCATATATCTGGGTACTCTTTGCCCTGTAACAGATGACAATTCTCATTGTCTATTTGATAAATTTCAGTAAGCTTCAATAATACAGAAGGATATGAGGGCTAAGGAATACTATAACCACAGGAGAAAGCCCAAGACTTCCAGTGGCAGAAACACAAGAAATTCCAGTAGAAAATGTCACTCAGTGTGTTGTAGGTCAGATTCTTCCAAAACAAACTCTGTTAAGATGCGGATCTGAATGCAGGAATTTGGGGGGATGTGCTCTCAAGAACACCACCTATAAAGGAGAGAAGAAGCAGACTTGAGAAGATAGAAAAATTAAACTGCTGATGCAATTGAGACAGGTGACTCAAGCAATCCCATTGGCACTCTGAAACAGGAAGGGTTCTGAACAGCAGTGTAATGAATAGAGGGAAGGGGGTGGGAAATTTGTATCCCAGCATGGACCAGACATTGTAGGTGGGCTACTGCCAAGACAAAAATTATAACTGGGTGAGGCTACTCCCAATTCCAGGAAGGGACTGAGCCATTGGATACCTATATCTTAGCCGCTGCAGGATCTGGGCAGCACCCAGCAATACCCACCACAACTGGTGTGTGTGTGTGTAGCACCTGTGTATTCCACTGTGTTAGCCTTCCCTGTTAAAAAAAACAGATTTTTTCCCCCATATGCCTGCTTTTGCAAAATCCTTCTCAAGGGAGTAAAATCCAAGCAGCCTTTGTACAATAAGGTGTTGTTACTCTCACAGCTTTATCCCAATGGGACATTTACAACCTCCCTTAGTAAACTTCTAGCTACAACTGGAACAGCAGAGGAACATGTTTTCTTCAGATTGGTGTGATCCTTCTTCATCAGAAGCTATGAAGAATTGCCAAACTCAGTTTTGCATTTTAAACCTTGTTTTACCTTCAACTAGAAATATCAAACCATTTCAGAAGCAGTCTCCATAAAGAATCAAAATAACGTCTTATGACAAGCTAACAGGTTCATGCAAAATCCCAATTTTATACAGTGTGAAGAATAAATAACCTAAATTTCCCTTCTTAAGATTTTTGTGCAGAATGAATATATTGAAATTATACAAAAAATCTTTCCACTGCCTAAGAACTAAAAATCCCCAAATGAATAATTTGATTTGCAAAATTTTAACAAAAATATCCTAAATGTTCATAACCTAATACTAGCTCTCATTGAATTTAGTTATATTTACCTGCAATATATATCTCTAAAATTCATTTTAAATAACCTATCAAAACAAAATAACACTTGTCTCATCCAGTATATACTTTCACTAGGAAATTATTTTCATAGATTATTGCCAGGTTTGCATATTTCCTTCTCACAGAACTTCTGGTGCCTAAAACTCTGAGTTTTCTCTGAGGGCCACATTCTTTGAAGATAAATTATACGTTTGTGGCATTGATTGTGGCGATGGTTTCACGGGTGTGTATTTATTTCCAAGCTCATCAAGTTTTACATATTAAATATGTTTAACTTTTTGTAATGTCTCTCATCCCTCAATAAATTTTTTTTTAAAAAAAGGATTTAAGCTACATGCAAGCAGAGCTTGCCTGGTTTTTTTGCCACTGCATTTCTAGCAGCCTCTCTCCCCACTAACTATTAATGGGCGGAATGGCTTTTATCCCAAGACATAGGCTTATTAGCTAAAGAGTTTAAACACATTGAAAGAAAGAAAACTATCTAAATAACACATAGAGCATTAAGCAAGATTATTGGAACACTTTGATAAATGTGTTTACTATAGTAAAAATTTTCAAAATGACAGTAGAGGATATTTTTAACCAAAACAGGAGTAAAAAGTCATACAGATATCCAAGTAAAATATGAGTTATGCATATTATAATGATTGAAAAAAGAGCAAATAAATGTGATAAAATGGAAGAAAAATGATCAAGATGATCAGTGTGAATGACTCTCTAAGAAGGCAAAAGAAAAGGATTAAAAAGTAGAGGATATAAAAGTAAAGCTTTTGGGATTGACATGTATACACTGATGTGTAAAAAACTGTTGACTAATAAGAACCTGCTGTATAAATAAATAAATAAAATTAAATTTAAAAAAAAGTAAAGCTTAAGAGATATGTAGACTAGCGTAGAAAGTAGACACCAATATATAGATAATGTGAGTTCCAAAAGAGAAAGAAAATAAATGAATAAATACATATATATACACACACACACACACACACACACATATATGCTTACATACATATAAATGGGAAGAGATATATGATAAAATGATAATAAATATCAAATAAAGAATGATTAAAGATCTCAGATTTATAGTATTCATAGAGTGCAAAGTATTTTATATAAAAAACTAACATACACTTATAAACTTAAAATAATAAAAGCTTCCAGAAAAAAAAGAAATATTACCTACAGAGCAGTGAGACTTAGGCTGGCATCAGAATTCTCAACAGCAATCCCAGATGTAAAAAATAAATGAATAAATAAATTGAGTAAGAATTATAAAGTGGTTGATAGAAAATAAATTTGAACCTATATTTATATATCTAAATGAATTTAATTTAAGTGGTAGATCCATGACAGCCTCCAAAATTTGCCACTCAAATTGCCACTTTGAGAACACTCCTGGAGAAATAAGAAAATAAATAAATACAGGAAAATGCTGCAGAAAATGTCAAAAGTAAAAAATGATTAAGTAATTTTATAGTATATTGCTGTCTAACTAGTCAAGTAAATATATATATAATTATATATATATTCACAAAGTATGTTCAGAAAATACAGAACTAAATTTCTAGACAAAAGAAACAGGATGAGAGATAAAGATGGAAGAATTATAAAATCATGCTAAACAACTAATGGTGTTCTGGGGAACAAAGTGGGGTAGCAGGTTATGATATAAGTAGATGACAGATATGCAGTGCCCTTTATGCCATGCTGAAACAATACTGGTTTTCACCTGAAACCTTGGAAAGATTTAAGTGGAAAAGGATTATGACGTGTAGAGATTTTTAAATGATAATTCTCTCAGTAATCAAGATGCATTTGAGTTTTAGTGGGAGAAGCTATAGTGAAATTAGAGTTAAGAAGTCAATTTATTATACTATAGCATATCATATCTCAGTACATTAAAATATTATTATTATTATATATTATACTAGTTTTGTTGGTAGGCAACTTGGCCAAAATTAGAGCAAGAGTAGTAAGAATGAGTAGATGAGAGACTGGGAAGCCAGTTGGTTTAATAAATGGATGGCATTTATTAAAGACAGGACATGACAGACAGGTCGACATTAGAGGAGGTGTGGGATAGAGATACTGAGTTCATATTTTGTACTTTGTGCCTACAATACCTTTGGGACATTCAAGTTGACTGTACTCTAAGCCATCTGGAGGCCTATCAGGGTGGTGCAGGTGTGAATTGTAGGTTTGAAAACATTAAGGCAGAGTGGATAGTTACTGTACTATCACAGCAAAGACTGAGATTGTTCAGCAAGGAATGTGAAGCAAGAGAAGTACAGGGCCGTAGGTGGAAGCCTCGAGGGTACATGCCCTCCAGATGGAAGTGGAGGTGGACCAGCTAGAGGATGGATCCTGGTGTATCACAGCATCTACCCCCACTGAAAAGTAAACCCAGGAATTGGGAATTTTATCATTTTTACTCCTTAGAACCCAGAATAATGCCTGGCACAAATAGCTTCTCAATAAATCCATATGCTGTTGAAGGAAGGAATGAATGAAGCCAGATCCCCATAGGAAATTCTCAAAAATACAGATTTTATTGTAATAGATATGTGAAAGATGAATCCTTTGGCTTTTTTCATTTTAACCCTCAGGAATACCCACCTTTATAATGCAGATATATAAGGAATGCATCTTTAATTTTCTCCCTTTCCTTTGATGTTAGACAAGTCATTCAGAAAACAAAGGGATTGCACTGGGGAAGTTAAGTTTTGGGAAGTGAATTACTTATGGGAGACATTCTCAGTTTGGAAGCAAACGTCGAACAAAAGCCTTCTAGTCCACACCAGAGCACATCTAATTTATTTTTGGTTAAAAATTTTCTTTTACACAAGTTATTTGGTTAGTTTTATAATTCTTCCTCCCTGTGCAAATAAGAATATAGCATTTCCCTAAAGGAACACAGACTACAATTAAACAAATTCTCTCTTTAAATGAGTTGGGGAAAATAATGTGAAAAGGACGTTCTAAGGAATACACTATAAAGCTTTAGTCTATAAAAACAAAAAATGTAAATATGGTTAGATATGCAAGAAAACTAATAAGTAGTCCTTTCTGAAATATTTTCAGAGTATTGTTTAATCTGCTAATATCAGTAGGAATTTTGTACATATGCATTTCTTAAAAGTATGAATAGGGCTTCCCTGGTGGCGCAGTGGTTGAGAGTCCGCCTGCCGATGCAGGGGACACGGGTTTGTGCCCCGGTCCGGGAAGATCCCACATGCCGCGGAGCGGCTCTGGCCGTGAGCCATGGCCGCTGAGCCTGCGCGTCTGGAGCCTGTGCTCCGCAACAGTAGAGGCCACAACGGTGAGAGGCCTGCATACCGCAAAAAAAAAAAAAAAAGAAAAAAGTTTGAATAAAACCAATTGATATCAGGACATCAATTTAACAAAGGGTTAGAATCTTAGAATCTGTTTACTAGGGTTGCAAATACATGTAGAGATGACTGGCTCCCAGGTAAAGAAAACATGAATATTTAACATAGCATAGAAGTGGGCAATGTTTTTGTTCTCATAAGTATATTAAACTAGTATTTCAAGACTACAGTATTGTCTGTATAACTAATACAATATTTAATGATATTATTTAATGATTCAGCAAGTACCCATCTTAACTACAGAGCTGTTCTAAAAGGTTAATCTTTACCAATATTTTAAAAGGTGTGACATTGATTGTAATTGGGAGAAACGGGGCACAGTTTGCCTTGATATAGGCATGGAGGTGCTCAGCATTGCTTCAAGACACAACCAGAAATGGTATAAATTTACAAAGGAATGGAAAGATAACTTGAAGTTAATTGCATATATTACTAAAACAGAAGCATTCGTTCTAATTATTTAAGGACAGAATTGATCTCCTCCCCTTTCATGTACGCTAACATACTGCATTCTTAGTAATATTCATCAGTGTGAAAGACTGGGAGAAGAAATAGTTACCAAATATATGATTGCAATACTTTACTGTCCTTCAGAGGACCTGTGAGAAATCACGGACCAAAGGATAATAATTATGCATTTAAAATGATTAAATACTAATACTACAAACCTCACAAGTGATGAAATGATGAAATAAATTGCTGGTACTTCCATCCAGACACATTTAGATTAACAGGATGTCTGTAAGACAGTTTGATAAATGCCTTGTTCTTACACAGTACAGCACTGACCAGAATTCAAGAGCCTTTGCCTCTGGTACCCTCTTTATTAATTGGCTGGTATCTGTAAATGTATTAGAACCATGCTGTGAAGTTAACGAAAGCTTCTCATTCAGACTCACATAAATAGGTGGTTGGATAATTCAGAGTTTTAAAACATGTCAGAGTGGCACAGTAAAATTAATGGCTATGCTGGAGATATTAATGATAATTGTTAAATGGAAAATATTTTTTCTCTAACTAAAAGATGCGTCTGCATCAGAGGAATATATCATTTACATAGGATAATGGAAATGTTAATTCAGCTTTTCATTAAATTGTATTTATTTTTTCATGTCAAAATATTATGTCAAATTTAGATATATCATATTTTAGGTAACTTTTTACTATAGATATTTACCGTTTAACATAGGATGAAAACACATTGAAGTGAAATATAATATTTTCTTAAAATTTTCTTTTCAAGTTGACATAAAAAATATGCATTACCATAAAATTCTTCTGAGACAACCCTCAGTTTTTGTGCATTGTGGGCAAATACTTAAAATATTTCAAATAACAGTAAATTATCAGAGATAGCCTGTGATAAAGGAAGGAAAGAAATTCCCCTTGGTTCAGATAGTTAATATATATCCCTATTCCACAACCACTTCATACCAGCCAATACATAGAGATTAAAACCTTACTCTATTTCAGTTTCTATATCTATGAAACCCCAGTACATTCCATATAATGATTAGCTTCATTACTTTATTTGTTGTATTTTTCTATTAGTTTCCACCAAAGTGGAACAAAACGTTGTTTTAAAACAAAGCTCTATATTTATTGTCTAGCTGAAGAGTATAATAATTTTCTCTTCAAAGAAAAAAAAATCCTTTTGAAATGATCCAAGGAAATTGTGAGGAATAAGCTACTACTTTAAGTGCTCTTTTTCCCATAAATGGAACAAGACACATTCCCCATCCTCACTTCCACACTCCCTGCAATGAGAAATACCAGTGTTCTCTTCTATGTTTTCCAATAGCACCATTATCCTAAAGAACAAGATGCAACTTGTAAGTAAAATGCCCCTTGCCTGACTTCTGGAAAACAAGCTACCTGAGGTTTTTAGAAATCCTCTAAAAAATTACCTGAATAGTATAGCAGAACTAGTAATCCAATAAGATTTAAGCATTGTCTGTCACCTGGATGGATTAGCGGGTGAGGGGGTCATACTGGTAGTCTCGGATCTCTTGTATTATTGATTGTCATTGAAGCACATTAAATCATTTATTTTGTAATTATAAGTAATTGATAATTTATCAATAATTATAATTTTGAGAAATTAATTTCTCTAAAATACTATAAGACAACTGAGACAATTACTCCAATAAAGAAGAGAGGTAGTCAATTTTCCAAATGTTCTTGATACTAAAGGAATGGTTTTAATTTGCACTTTTTTTTGCCGGTATTTTATCCTTCACCTCTCTCCTATACTTCAAGTTCTGTGGGACAAATTGGGCTGAGCAGAAACAATTATCAGACACATAACCTCTGCACATCATGTTATTTTCTGAATGTACTTGTTCCTTGGGAAAGGAAATGACCATCAGCAGAGCTGAAAGTAAGGCTCTTGGGCATTTTTAGAACAGTGTATCTTCTGTGGGTCAGGTTACTACCCATAAGACTGTATGTAGACCTTTACATTTTGCTTCAATACTGTGTCCTTTATGGCTTCTGTCCCCACCCTTACCTCTCTGACCTTGTCTATGATTTCTGCCCCACTCACTCCCTCAGGCTCCACCATGCACACTTATTATTCATTCTATAAAGACAGGCTAGGGTTGCTCTCCTCAGGCCTTTGAACTTTGAATGATGACTTCAGTCCAGAAAGCTCTTTGTCTCTTACCACCTTACAGTAGTTAATTATCTCACTTTCAAGTCTACTCAGATGTCACTTTCTCACGGGAGCTACTCTGACAATCCTATTTAAACCATAATCTCCTCACCTGCTTCCACTCCTGAGCTCCTTTATCCTACTCTATGTTTTCTTCCACAGCCCTTAGCACATTCTACCTTACTAGAACTTTATTTTTATTTTATTTATTGTTTATTATCTATTAGATATGTCTAGATTACCTATTTGATATGTCTACCTTATGTATTTCAAATTCCTAGAAGAGGGCCCCGCACATAAAGTTCAAAAATATTTTTTGAATGAATTAATTTAATTAAAGACAGTTGTTTAGACTCAAAATGACAACATGAGCACATCTTAAAATAAATCACAAAATACTGGAAAGTTTAGAATGTTTCAAATGTATATGATTGCAGTTATCATTTATTCCATTTGCTCATTTTGCAGCTAAATCATCAGAACTTGTGAGGTTAACTGATTACTAAGAATCAACAAGCGTCTGACTTTTAGTCTAGGTATTCAGGAAACCTCCAGTTTCCTGAAGCACATCACTCAAATCACAACTACATGTATTCATTGTTTAAACTATCACGACCAGCTTATTATAGTAGAATTTAACACATTTCTCTCTGGATTGTTCTTAAACACCTCCTTTCTTTAGCCTTTAAGAAGGCTAGGGTTCCTTTAAGTTGTTTTGGTTTTGTAAACCTCCTATTTTACGTCCAGTAGAATCCAAGGTTGCTTCTCGCTTAGATCTCATGATCTCTGAGAGAGCGCCCCCAAATACGCACTTTGGCTGCATAGCAAAATTATATTCTCTGAAGTTGCTTATATTAATTAAGGTTCATAAACATAGAAACTGACTTTGGTTAGTAGACGTAAAAAATAACAGGATGGTAAACTGGACTCTGATTAGAGTTTCAACAGTACATACAAAGAACATGAACAACACAAGAAGTGCCAAGAAGACCCATAGCTTGGGGTGTTGGATCACCTGCTAAGACATGTACAACAGTTTTTTCTGCCCTTAGCTTTCTCCTCTGTATTAGGCTGTAACAAAAAGGAGGCAGAAAAAGTCCTAGAGGGGATTCCTTTGCAGCAAGCTTCCAGAATGATGTGCATCCTCCCTATCGGGAGTGGGGGGGGTGAGGGGCGGTGGTGTTCCCTTCTCCACGGTGAAGGAGAGGGGAGTAAAGGCAACCTTTCAGAGACATCCATGACAGGAGTGTCCTGAAGGCTGAGGATCGTGGGGGCCTGTAACTGACTCACACGTGAGAGTCTGAGGCCAGGACTACGGCTGAAGCTGACTTGGCTTGAGTGTAATTTAAAGGGAGTTACACTGAGAGGTGCCGCATTTCCACTGAAGGAGGGCAAAGGTGCAGGAACCCAATCAGTGCCTAGGGAAGGCTGCCCGTCTAGGACTAGCTCGAAAGGGATTGTGCCAAATAAAGCAACCAGGAGGGACAAAGGTTAGGGAACAAAGCAACATAGGTACTGGAGCTAGAATGAACTTTACACTTTTTGGCCTGCCATGGAATTAAATGTTGCATAATACAGTTCATTCTTGATAATATCACATTCATTTACGAGTGAGATAATGAGAAAAATGAGAAAGTCTTTTGATAGCATATTATTAAACAAAAAAATAAAACCCTTAGACATATCCTATTTAGAGGCCAAGATTTATGGATATTTGTTATATAAACATCGTTCCTTTATTTGTGATAATTTTGTGTTTGACAACCTGCAGCTATGTTCCTAGGTCTTGATACCACATGGCCTTTTGTATTTCATCCCAAAAGATAATTCATATAAGATATAATACAATAAAAGAAGAAAAGAAATTATGTACACTTGCTACTTTCTAACATTTCTATTAAATAATAGAGAAAGCCCAACACTCAGTATCCCAAATTAGGAAATTACATTTGTATATCATCAAATAAAAATCATTTAGGTCATAAATCATGGTGTCAAAGCATCTCATCTCTTTGAAAGCAGTGATAAATTTGCATCCACAGAGCTTGACTATGAAATAAGAGCATTTGTTTCCCTGTCTGACCTTGAAGGAATTTGAAACAAAATTAAAGAAATCTCAGAGGTTTAAAACTAAGAAACATCAACATTATCTTCTGTAGGAAAAAAAGGGATTTTAACAAAATAAGCACTTTTGACTGATTGTTGGCTGTTGGTTCTAAGTGTTAATCTAGCCACGTAATAAAAAGTTCTAAGTTTATTAATTACAAGACAAGAAATATATGGTTACCATTCATGATATTTGTTAAATATTCTGATAAATATATAATATTTTATCATTATAGGATTTACTCAGTGACTTCTATTAACAGTATTCTCATATACACAAATATATGGGCCTATTTATCATTTATCTTCTCTTATGTCTTAGTGACTTTTATTTTTCTCTTCTGTATTTATTCTTTTATTTTATGACCAATTTATTTTTTAAATTTTAATTTGAAAACTATTTACATTTAGAGAAGAGTTGCAATAATAATGCAATGAACTTCCATATATCTTTCACCCATTATTATTACTTTATCTTCTTTGCTTTTTATCTCTGATAAAAGTGATACAAATATAATAGTAAATATTATTATTGTGTGTGTGTTCTTTATTTATGGAACCATAAATAAAGAAAAAATTTTGAAAAAAATTAAATTTTGAAAAAAAATGTTGCAAACTCCATGTCCTTTTATCCCTAAATACTGTAGCATGTGTCTCCTAGGAATAAAGATAATCTCCTTATACTTGTAGGCAACAATTGGGCTCCTACTTGCTGAATACCAAAACTGGACAAACGTCCATGCCTAGTGACAGGCTATAGAAGAAGGTCTTTAACACTACATTTACAGGAAAGTAAAATTAATTAAGAACTCACTGACTCTGCAACAGGTTCAGAGGAAGAGGGTAAAGCAGAAGCCAGCTGCGCATGACCAATTTCTCCTTCTTAATTTTTTTTAACATCTTTATTGGAGTATAATTGCTTTACAATGGTGTGTTAGTTTCTGCTTTATAACGAAGTGAATCAGTTATACATATATCGCCATATCTCTTCCCTCTTGCATCTCCCTCCCTCCCATAAGTCATAGCAAGATCCTTTTTGATCCACCTCCTAGAGAAATGGAAATAAAAACAAAAATAAACAAATGGGACCTCATGAAGCTTAAAAGCTTTTGCACAGCAAAGGAAACCATAAACAAGACAAAAAGACAAGCCTCAGAATGGGAGAAAATATTTGCAAATGAAGCAACTGACAAAGGATTAATCTCCAAAATTTACAAGTGGCTCATGCAGCTCAATATCAGAAAAACAAACAACCCAATCCAAAAATGGGCAGAAGACCTAAACAGACATTTCTCCAAAGAAGATATCTTATTTGGCAAGAAGATATTGCCAACAATCACATGAAAGAATGCTCAACATCCATCATTAATCATTAGAGAAATGCAAATCAAAACTACAATGAGATATCATCTCACACTGGTCAGAATGGCCATCATCAAAAAAAATCTCCTCCTTAATTTGACAGTATGTTAAGTCATGGTTTAACCCCTTGGGAAAAGAGTGTGAAGGTGGAGAGCTGCCAGAAGGGTTACACAGTGCATTAATGGAGCTATGTGGATAAAAACACCAATAGCATAAAAGAAGCTTGTGTTATAAAATGTATCATATATTTGCAATGTTGTGAAGTTTTACTGTGTTGAGGAGACTAAATATATGAACATACCTTTCACTAAAAAAAAAAAAAAAAAAGCAAATGGTCCTTAACCATAGATAAGCTACTGGTTCTTACTTGCATTCATAATAAAAAGAAATGTAAATCAAAACTACACTATGATATCATTTCTCACCTATTAGTTTGGCAAATATTAAAAATTTGAAAACATACTCTGGTGACACACCAGTGGAAACATAGGCACTCATACATCACTAGTGGGAGTACAAAATTTGGACAGAAAAGTCATAATATCTAGCAAAATTACATAGGCTTGTACCCTTTGGTCCAGTAATCTCACTTCTAGAAATATATCTCAAAGGTATGCCGGCAAAAGCACCACCAAGAATATACTCTAAAGACAAAAAGAACTGAAAAAGTATCTGCTTATAGTATTCTTTTGTTAGTGTTGTTAATATCATTTTGAGAGTGTTGTGGATATTGTGGAATAATGCAAATGACTAATCATGTTGAGAACTAAGATGTTCTATGTGGAAGTACAGAGGAACAGATGTAAGGTTAACAAGGTTAAGTAAATATCCTTTAGT
Organism: Neophocaena asiaeorientalis asiaeorientalis; assembly: GCF_003031525.2. NCBI lineage: Eukaryota > Metazoa > Chordata > Mammalia > Artiodactyla > Phocoenidae > Neophocaena > Neophocaena asiaeorientalis. The sequence goes on along the minus strand of NW_020185339.1, from coordinate 9,293,927 downwards.
ACTAAATTTGAATTAGAAACATTAGGAATTAGTAATATAAAACTCATGAAATATCTGTAGCTCTTAATATATACTGTATATTATATATTACAGGAAACAATTAAGTCTTGAATAGGAGATATACAACATGAGCTTGGGACATCTTTTCACACCAGAAAGCAAGTAATATAAATGATTTGAGCTAGGAGAAATTATATTGACACTCTTTTGTCTAGTTCTTAGGATACTAATCCACCAGATCCACTACCAGACAATTCTGAGGAAACCTCATTAATAAGCCTGCTGTGCCGGACTACAGACAATGGGGGTGGGAAAGATTACTACAGAGAGTTTGAAATCTGGCCATGTTCTCAGGCAGCTTTATGTGATGAAAGATGTTGACAATTAGATAATGTTCTTATGGCAACTTCACTGTTCCATGAACTTCTGAGAGAGATTTGGCAATAATGAAAATAGATAGCATGTAACTAGTATTTACTATGTGCAAGAGAGTTTTGAGGACTTTCCCTATATCTACTAATTTAAAACTCACATTGACCCTGGGATGTACACATTAGTATTATTAGTAGAGTCATTTTACAGATGAATAAACTAAGATGCAAACAGATTAAGTAGTTTACTTCAGGTCATAGAGCTAGTAAGTGGTACACCCAGGCTCTAAATCCAGGCAGTGTGAATGTAGAACCCATGCTCTTAATCACCATTTTATACTATCATCCAGCACAGCTCAGTCATGCTTTATGAGGAGCCATTGACTCTATACATGTCATAGCAAATACCATCACTTGGGAAAGAGTGTTTAGAAATGTAAAAATGTTTTAACATAGTGCCATGTGTAAAAGAACAATTTTGCTGCCATTTTTTTTCTTTGTTCACAACACTCCCAGCACAACACACATACACAAAAGTCTCTTTTCCTTTCTAAGAACTTCAAATACATGTGATTTAATTGAGGAAAAACCTCTGAGTCAGTGGAAAGTTTAGAATTTAACTCTAAGTCACTTGAACTGGTATGTAAAACTTTCTAGAGAATAGAGATTAAGTTACCCACCAACTATCACCAAGAAAGAAATTAATATAGCTGAGATATGAGTCTGTGATTCTTAGATACTAAAGCCCATACGTATGTTTAAATACTGCTACATTATCTCTTACTGTGAGTCAGTTACGTAATCTCTCTTATCTTCACTTTTCTTACTGCGCAAGGATATTATAAACAGAAAATGGATCTATAACTCCTACCTAAAAGATTCAAATGCACGGTAGTATTACTTTTTCACTTTTCCTTTCATCATATTAATGTTCAACCATCCATTCATTCACATTTTGCTCTTTAGCTTACAGTGATGATGATGATGGTAAGGGTAATAAAATTATAGAAGGGTAAAGAGAAAGTAGAGAAGGCAAATAGAAAAGATATTAATCTTCCTTTTTTTTTTCCTGTTACTCCTATAAGAGATAAGTGTTTCACTATAAGGAAACAAATAGAGGCTATAAGTGAGGAATACAAATGTCAGATGTAAAATAATCATGTTCCTGTGGCCCCTAGATAATTAGGCATGCAATTTACTTATTTTAATAGAAATAAAGAGTTGGGTGTTTCTCCCAAGGCATCCTGCCTTCTGCTGTTATAATAGTATCTCATAAGATAGCACCAGAGATTTTTTCCAAAGTTTACTTCTGTAGCAGAAATATCTCTTAAGAATGGCCTTCCATTAGTTGTTAAATAATTTTTGTTTCAAACAGTTTTCTGCAGGTTGAGCTGTCCACATTTTATAAATCTAATAAATAAGTATTTATGGAATAATCTCTGCTTACTTATGGAAATAAAGTTTGAATTGATGAGTAAATTGGGTGAAAGATTTTCCAACCCTTATATATCCTCTGAGAGTAACTGCTTCAACTGTTTTCTAAAATGCATGTTTCATTTACATCCATTTCGATAATTACCTTTTTACTTTCCACGATATAGAAAACCAGTTTAAGTAGATATAATCTAGCACTTGTGTGACAGAATCCTAATTGTCCCTAAGAGTAGATTGAAGTTTCAGGTTTCCTGAGTAACATTAATGCCACTTATCTTTAGAGTGCAGTATTCTTTACAAGAACAAGCATCTTCTGGCAGCTTTATTAATGGATTATGTATAGTAATAGTTCTGTTTTTTAAAAATGGTAAATGGGACTGAAAACTGTTGGCATATCTGGAAGCCTCTATGTCTCTAATGCACCTCAGTGATGATAAGCTTATTATTCTCAATTACCTAATATAAGAATCCATTAGAGTGTAAATGTAAATGCTATGATGCTGTGAACATCTTCATATAATTAATGTTTCTGAAGTTTATCAGAGATGTTACAAATCTTATAACCATGTCACTAACGTTCATATAGGCAACATATGACATAACTAATAGGAATATGCTTGGTACCTTTAGCAGTCCATTTGGAATGTGGCTTAGCTGTCTAGTCCTTACTGATAACCAAGTTCTGGAAATCAGTTACTGATCCGTGATTATCACATTCAGATGCCTATGCATCAATTGCATGAAGATTTTTGTCATTTAAGTACTTTATAATGAAAGGATTAATTGAGAATCATTGAACCATACCATGGAATAAAGGCATAATTTGAATAGAGAGTTTACGTAGAATAATTATATACAAACATGTAAGAATTAATCTCCAGTGTGGTTCTTAACTTCCAAACCCTTCACATTGGGTTTGTAGAAACACTTAATAAGATACAACTGAGGAAAATATTCCTAGCAATATCCCATTCATGCCTTTTTTTACCCAATGTGTCTTGATTTCGTGTTTTCTTCTGTAAGAATTTACTGCAAATTGCATTATATTTTCAGATTCTGCCTGTACTTGGTCAATGTTTAAAGCTTAGTAACAGTCGATATTATTGATATGGGTTTCACTTTCTCTTTTTATCACACAGGGGGGTCACTTGACCATCTATGAATAACAAACTAGTTCTTGGTCATTTACTTGGGGATAAATCACAGCTAGGCATGTTGAAGAAATCCACACTGTCTAACAAAGAATTGTGAAGTCACAGATCAGCTCCATAAAATAAAGGAATTTATGGTGCGTTTAATCTGCAACTTGAGTTGTAAAGTATTGTCAACACTAAGTGGCTTTAACTTGCAACCTGATAGGACCAGTGAAATAAGGCAAGTGTGCATTTAGGCTTGAGCAACTATATTTGGGCAGCAGATTTGGGCGATGTGAGAAAGATGTATTAAAAAAATTAAAATCAATTGAAATTAAGTATGCAAAGGGGGTCAAAATATGCAAATAATTTTATTTAGTGATTTTAATAAAATGATAAGAGTATAATAGTGAAGCTATAAAAGAAATATAATGGATACAACCATAATTAAAATCATCTCTGGCATGAAAAATTATATAAACAAATAATTTTTTTTTAATTTGAGTATTTCTCATGGACCAAAGAAATCTTGAAAACTGAGATGCTAAAAATAGTGTGTAATCAGTACTTTCAAAGAAATTAAATGATAACTATTAAATAATTATACTGGTGTTTAAACAAAATAAAATGAATCTCAGGGCAGCAGATAAAAATAAATCTTGTCATTTTTATTAGGCAATAGATTCAAATCAGATTAGGGGCTTCCCTGGTTGTGCAGTGGTTGAGAGTCCGCCTGCCGATGCAGGGGACACGGGTTCGTGCCCTGGTCTAGGAAGATCCCAGATGCCGCGGAGCGGCTAGGCCCATGAGCCATGGCGGCTGAGCCTGCGCGTCTGGAGCCTGTGCTCCGCAACGGCAGAGGCCACAATAGTGAGAGGCCCGCGTACCGCCAAAAAAAAAAAAAAATTGAAAGAAAACTTTTTTTGTTTTAAACATATTAAAAGCTTATATTTTTGCTGTTGGTAATCCTCTTGACAAAATTATTTATTGAATAAATATCTGAGTACCTACTATTTGCAATAATTTTATAAAGTGAATATTTATAATAGTATATTTCCTCACTAAAATCCATTGCAAATTAAATACTTATCCAGTAACAAAACTATGAAGTTTAATTTTTATATGGAATTTTAAATCATTATTACAATATTCTCAACTACCTGATAATATATGAGAAATAGTACTTCTCATCTGTTATAGGGGAAATCCACTTCAACCAATAGGTCAGAGTAAGGTCAATTTAATCTAAGTCTTGATAGAATTCTTAGGAAAGAATACCAGTATAACACCTGGGTTTGGAGTGAGCATACCACTTTAGGGTGATCTGCAGGCAGTGGACTTTGCCTGAACAATCTGAGATAAAACAGGAATAGCCACAAATATTATGACTCACAGTCTAACACTCCCCTAAGGTAAGTGGAATAAATACCACGTGCACTCTACGAGTAAGACAGAGATAGAGAGTAATTAAAAGCACAGGCTCTTTAACAAGACCTCTTGGGTTTGAACCCAGGTTCCACCTCTCACTTGCTGTGTGACAAAGAAAAAAATTATTAGATATTTCTCTGCCTTGATTTCCTTATGTTTTAAGTGGGAATGATAGCACTGTCTACATCATTGACTTGTCGCTAGAATAAAATATGTTAATGTATTTAAAGCATTTAGAGCAATGCCTGGCACAGTTAGTGCCCAATAAGGATTCATGTTAGAAAAGACTTGTATCAGTCATTGTTCATTTTAGGAAAATAGAAATTGTTTTTGGTATTTCAGGCACAAAATAGGTTATTAGAAGAAGTCAGACATTTACAAACTTGTTGGAAAGGCTAGAAGTGTGAAAATAAAGAGGATACCACAAAGGGTTTAGGTCGTATCACAGAAATTATGTTTGAGAGGTCAAGAATTTGCTCTGCTACCCAAAATTCAGAAATATTCAAGAATCTACCACCAAAGTCATAACTGACCAGAAGCTTTGTAGTTGGTGACTAAAAAATCAGAGTCTGATTAGCCGTTACAAAAATTCTTGTCAGCAAAAGACTTTAATAATCATTAAGCATTATCCATTGCAGTAAGAATTATCCATTGCTGTTGCCAGAGAAAGAATGTCTTCTGCCTGATTTTTATCTTTCAAATCTTTTGTTATATTTATTTGTTTATTTTTTAGATTTCAATATAAGTGATAACACAAAGTATTTGTCTTTCTCTGTCTGACTTATTTCACTAAGCACTATTTCCCCTCACTCCTGACTCTTGCTTCTTTCTTGATTCAGCTGAGCTTCCTTTGGAGCATACTTTGAATAAAAGTATTCTTAAATTTTACCAAATATGGACATTTTGGTTGGAATTCCTAATACATAAAGATCTGCAGTTAGAAATCTGACAACATCCTTAATATCCATGACACAGTTGAGTTCAATCTTCAGATCTCAGCATTGGGCCTGCATAGAGCTCTTCCTTCAAAGGTGAGCAATAATTAAAAAAAAAAATCCATTCTGAGCCTTATTAAAAAAAAAACAACTCATGTTATAAGTGGAAATTCTTACTATTTAAAATTTTTTTAATAAAAAATTAAGACAAAAACCCATTCACAATAGTAACAGACTATAGAAGGCCAAGAAATGTAACACATAAGCAGAAAACTACAAAATTTTTCTGAAAGGGTAAAAACATAAAATATGTGAAGAAACATCAAATATCTAGAAGAAAATATTATTTTAAAGAAAAACATTCTTCAAGAATTAATATTCAATGTAAGTAAACTAAAATAGTTACAGTATTCTTCAAAAAGAAGATAAAAATATACTACACTGTGTAAAATTATTAAAATAGCAGTAATGAGGGTTAACATCATGAATATTAAACTATATTACAACCAGAAATAAGAGAATATGAGACTAATAAATAGCAAAGTATCACAAAAATAAGATGCAATGACTGAGAAAGGAACCCTCACATATCATTGTGATGAGAAAGGGAGGGTTGTACATGATATTAGAAGAACCTGTTAAGGTCTGAAGAAAAATAAACTCAACCTACACTCTTCAAATAATTTCCATACACATAAAAGTTAAATGTAAAAATATACATTAAAACTATAAACTAATGTAATTATTGATTTTTAAATGTTGGAAAATAGATAATTTTCCAATATTAACACTCAAAGGAAAAATAATCCCAAAGTGAAGAAAAGGATAGATATAAGAATATGAGCACAAAAACTTCCTGTACTTAAAAGGTAGCAACATGGAGGTGGCTTGCAATCACTATGAGTTTAAGAGTTTGTTATTTCCACTGTAAAACGGTGATATAAATTAATAATAAAGAAACTGAGAACAATATTTACTATAAATGGTAAATGATCAATCTCACTAATAAGGAAAGAAGTAAATATTTAATATTGGAATACTATTTTCATAAATTCATAAATTTCATAAGTTAAATTAGCATAATATGTTAAATGAAAATGTACAGGGTTGTACCACAGTTTGAGAAGTCAGGGAAGGAATCTGATACTTACATTGATGTTTAACAGAGATCTGAATGGCAAGAAGAAGCCAACCTGAGAAAGTTAAGCAGAAGTATATTTTAAGGAGAGAAAATACTTTTTTGCAAAGACCTGAAGATGGAAACAAGCTCGCTAAAAATCAAGAAACCAAAATCATTCCAGTAATTTGGGCACAAAATATGTAAAGGAGAGAGTAATTCAAGCTGAGGTCTGAACATTTAGCAGGAGCCAGTATATATATGGATTTTAAGTCTAGAAAGATTTTGACATCATTTTAAGAAAATAGTAAAAAATTTTAAGTAGGGATTGGTGTGATCTGATTTAACTTTTAGGCCATTATTCAGATTATACTGTGGGCAACAGAAGGAAAGGGCAAGAAGGAAAGCAGGAAAGTTTGTAAACAGACTTTTACCATGATCTTAACAAGAAATCACAATGACTTGAATTAGGGTAACAATAGTGGGAATGGTAAAAAGTATATGGAAATATACATGGGTCTACATGACTTGCTCGTGGGTTAGATATAAGAAGTGAGTAAACGAGCATAATCAGGTTAGAATCATGATTTTTTGTTTAAGCTACAGAGAAGACTGATACCCTTACTGAAATGGGGGGGCTGAGGCAGAAGGAGGTTTGAGGACTAAAGGTAAGAGTTCCCTTTTGGTTACACTAAATTTGAGATAGTACACATCCAAGTGGAAATGATATAGACATCTCGATTATAAGTCTGGGGTTCTGATGAGAATTTAGGGCTTAAGATACAGACCTGGGATTCAGGATCCAAGCTCAATATTTAGATTTAGGAGTTATCAGCATATTAATTTCGTGCCTATGCTGTAGTACTTTTATTCAGTTAAAAGAATGTAATTAACATCTAATTTACTTCAAGTCTTCATTCTGATTTCATATAAAATATTTATTTTCATATATAATATTTCGTATTTTTATATAAAACACTGACCTGTTGGTATCTATGAGAGTTAATGTAATACCAAATATTGTTCTACTTTTATAATTCAAGGACTTCCTATCAGAGTAGGTATACTTCAATTTCAGATATTTTTTCACTATGACATTTTATCAATAGTCATCTGGCAACTAGGCCTTTTCAGATATGAGAAGGAAATAGATAATTCTAAAGTTACCTGTGACAGATACTGTATTGAATTGATTAATGAGTTCATTCTGCTTTTCAGTTCACCATGAGCTCTAATTCATCATCATGGATTACCATTAAGATTACTTAAAATTCTACAGAAGAATGCTTATATGTAAGCTCAATGATCAACTCTAGCCCTGCAGATGTATAATTTGAAATATGATGTCACTATACTGAGAAAATACCTAATTTAGTTTTCATGTATTCTCAGAATTAGATAATAAGATTTATAACTCCCATTTTCTCATTAGAGTTGCAAATAAATACACACTTTCTCCAAATCCAGAAATAAGAAAATGGTCTCCTTCAATATAATTTAAGTTGCTGATTTGCAATAAAAATAAGCCTGGCATTTTAGCTAATCACATTTTACCCCATATGTTATTCATTTAGCAATTACTGTCATCATCTGTAGATTCTTGAGGAAGAAACATGGAAAAATATGTTGGGAGAGAGTTAGAAAGGAGGAGGTATTTTGAAATAGGAAATTTTAAAAAGAAAAAAAGATTGGGAACTTGCAGTGGCACAGAAGTAGAGGTAACTTTAAATAATGATTTATTTCTGAGGGAGGATTTGGAGGAATGGTTGGACACTGCATCAGGGTGTTTGGGAAAACCAGAGACTTGATTAAGAGTTAGGGTTAAGGAAAGAAAGAGAAAAAAATGAGGGTGAAAAACTTTCCTCTAGTGCTCCGTAAGTTTTGCATTATGAATTATATTTACATAGAAAATATTTGGGCTTTAAAATGTGTATAGGAGGTTTATACAAAGTGCCTTATGTTACCTCATCTGTTAAACTCACTTGCTACTACACACCTGAGTAGTGATCATGGGATTCATCCCTGTCAGCAGGGGCAAAATGATCCCTCTTTTTGAGACATGTACTTTGATTGCATCCCTATATTTCATTTTAAAAAACAAGGATACTATTTATAAATTAAATGCAGTGTAAAACTCAATATTTTCATTGTGTTAGCTTTACCATTTTCACTTTTCAAAAACTTGGGAGCTTTGCATATATGTACCCTGCCAAAGTCTTTATGAGAATCTATCATTTCAAACAAGAGTAATACTCACACACTATGTTGTATATTGGACAGTTATATTTAGGTTTAAAATATTCTACTTTTTTGCTCTCCTGATTATGCTTCTGTTAATGCAATTTAAAAGCAATAATCTTAGAAAGAAATATTTCCTTTTTAACATATCTTCCTTTAGAGAAATACCCCTTTTCATTATGGCATCACTCTATGCATTAGAAGCTAAATTTGTTTGCTTCATGAGAACAAATGTGGGAACGACAGAGATGTATAAAAATCAACTGCTGGTTTCTGAGCAGTAGCACTAATACCACAATGAAACTCAAACTGTTTAATTTTTTGGCAACTGAATAGACAGTTGCCAGCAAGTGATCCTCATTTTTCCTGACATCCCATTTCTGTCTCTCTTGCTATCCCCTACCACTGTGAATTTATAATCGCTAACAAAGCACTGCAGTACAATTGCCAGATTTAAAATGGATTTCATGGCACACTGATGCAATTACATGCCCTTTCTTCAAAGGCTAAATGTGTGTCAGCTCCACAATGCACCACATGGCAACAGACAGCGATATTTGACTGACTGGTCTACTAAGTTAGTGAAGAGTGTCACTCTGCTCTCATATACTGCTGCCTAAACGGGGGGAATTAATTTACAATGGGAAAGAAAGAAAGGACTTTCATTCTGCTGATTTAGTTATCTACAAAAGCTGGGAAAGGTCACGCAATTCTTTTGAGTCTAGTGCAGATTAACAAACATCACTGATTTCAGGCGAGTCACATAAACACTCTTATCTCACTTTCTTTGTTTATAACTTGAGATGCTAGGACTTCAAGATCCCCTTTATAAATACCAAGTTCTTGTTGTTCAGTATTAAAGGTTAAGCAGTCCTGCAGGTCTGCCTGAGAAGAATCAGCTTCTTAAGAGCTTAAGCAATTATTTACTGTCCACAGGGTGTAATATACAAGTTGTTACATTAACAGAAACATTTTAAGAGCTAAATGTGTCCAGAAAGCTTATAACAGGCCTGGCTCAATTATATATCCATAAAAACCTCAGAAGCAGGGCCAGAGACTAGTGCTTGGGACAACTTGTCAAAACTGGTTTCCTGATTCGCTCTTCTCTTAGGCAGTGTCATTTCCTTGCTCATTATTTCAGGCTTCTTCAGAGCCACAAATTAAAGTGTTATTACTTGCATACATTACTCTCAAGGTGACTTTGATGTTAAGCTGGGACTTCTCATGCTGGCGTCATTGCCTGAAAAAAGGTCAAATTTCTTCCTCCATCCATCCCCAGGGAAGTGACACAAAACAGAAATACTGGCAGTTAGCTAGGTACAGGCATCCTTGCTGGAGCAATGGTCCTGACTGTAGATCACCAACTGCTTGGAAATATGTACTGAGAAATTCCACCATTTTGCTTTACCTTCAACTTTGGAAACATAGCTATAGAGTAAGTCTAGTAAATAGCTTCTCTGTGTCAGTAAGAAAAATAACAGACATGTCTTACAGACAAATATAAGTTTTTAAAGATCTGTTAACATTTCCATGCAAATAGGGAACATCCAAAACTTAAATTCTTTGCTGTCATTATCTTTCCTCTACTCTGAATAAAAATAACCTCTTCTTCCCAGTTCATGACGATTAGCTGAGGTTGCAGTGATGCATCATGGTAGTTTTAGTTATGGAATTTAACAGACATCTGAGATCATAAAAGTTCTCCATAAGAAAACAGTGCGAAAGAGAAAAAAAATCTGTTCTTTCTTGATCTGGCTTTTAGAAAATATCATGCCATGTGATAGACAGTATTCAGCCATTTATTGAATTCGACTCCTGCTACAGAAATTTAGAATTTATAACACTGTTACTGTTTCTTAACCTACTTGACACTTAAAATAAATAGGGGTATAAGAATAGAAATGATGATGTTTCTGCAGCCACTGCTTTCAAAGATACTTTGCACAGTCTGTAAGCTCTCTTTTCATCATTTCTTGATGAGTTGTTAGGCAGATCCCACAGTGTTTCTTCTTATTTTCCACCCCTCTTTCTATTTTCCATCTTGATTATGTATGTGTAAAAAAAAAAGTCCATTTCAACACTTTCTCTGTCAAAAGATCCAATCCAGAGTAAACAAAACTTTGTTTTTACATCCAATTCAATTCAAAGTTTCTTCTTTGACCCATCTTTCCACTCCAGCTCAGGTCAGCCCCATGCCTAGTGATTTCATATTTCAGAGCATCAAAGCAGTCAAGATATCCATAGGCAAGTAATAAACTATTGATATAAAATCATTCATTTAAGTTGGTAGCAAAGAAAATTTTTTAGTTTTGCTAAAATCTAGTATGTATCACTTTTAATATCACTAGTAAATTTTTAAAAATGTATACAATAAATGTGTATGGAGTATTTTTACCTTTAAACTTGTAATTTTGTTTAAACAAAATACACATACAATAAAAGGGATACAATAGGATGCCTATATCTCCCTTCCACCATCTACTTAATTCCAACCCACAGTTACTTTTCCAAAGGTAAGGACTATAAACAACTCTTTCACATCCTCTAAGAAAAAAGTGTATATATATATTTCATATAAATTGGATTCATACAAATAGATAATATAAACACTGTTCTACACCTTATTTTTTCTCTCTTACACTTTTTCCATATCAGTGCAATCAGATTCCCTTCATTCTTGTTAATAGCTGTATAGTATTCCATTATATGATGCAATTATTTATTCAACAGGCTGTTTGTTTACTCCCAATTTTTTAAGTTAGTTTTGAATAGTTTTAGGTTTACAGAAAAACAAATAAGCAGAAAGCACACGGAGTTCCCATGTACCTCATCCTCTCCCTCCAGTTTCGCCCATTATTAATATCTTGTGTTAGTGTGGTATGTTTGTTACAATTCATGAGACAAGACTGATACATTATTATTGACTAAAGTCCATAGTTTACATTAGCACTCACTCTTTGTATTGTAAATTGTATGGGTTTTAACAAATGTATAATAACATGTTCACCATCACAGTATCTTACAGAACAGTTTCACTGCCTCAAAAATCTCCTATGCTTCTACTATTCATTCCTCTCTCTCTCCTGTTGAACTCCTGACAACTACTATCTTCATAGTTTTGCCTTTTCCAGAATGTTATATAGCTGGAATTATACAGTATATAGCCTTTTTAGACTGGCTTCTCTCTCTTAGGAATAGGTGTTAATGTTTCTCCATGTCCTCTCACATCTTGATAGCACTTTTTTTTCATCACAGAATAATATTCCATTGTAGGGGAATACTTTAATTTTTTTATCAGTTCACCTACTGAAAGACTTCTTGGTTGTTTCCAAGTTTTAGCAATTATGAATAAAGTTGCTATGAGCATTTGTGTTCAGGTTTTCGTGTAGACATAAGTATTCAGCTCATTGGGGTAAATATCAAGGAATGTGATTGCTGGATCTTTTCTTTCCAGTATGTTTAGTTTTGAATGAAACTGCTAGTCTTCCAGAGGGGCTGTACCATTTTGCATTCCCACCAGCAATAAATTAGAGTTCTGATTGTTCCACATCCTTACCAACATTTAGTGCTGTCAGTGTCCTGGATTTTGGCCAGGAACCTCACCCATGTTGATGGACATGTAGATTCTTTTGAAGTCTTTAAGGAGGGTGCTAAAATTTGCCAGTGTTTGCCAGTAAAATATCTTTATTCAGTCCTTAGTTTAATCTGTTTTACACTTCCTGGTTGACAGTTATTTTCTTTCACTTTTACTATCACTAGTAAATTTTGAAAAGTGTATACAATAAATGTATACAATTTGAACATTTTATTTTGCATAGCAAATGTTTCATTATGGCTTTTTTTTTTTTTTTCCGTATGCGGGCGTCTCACTGCTGTGGCCTCTCCCATTGCGGAGCACAGGCTCCGGACGCACAGGCTCAGCGGCCATGGCTCACGGGCCCAGCCGCTCCGCGGCATGTGGGATCTTCCCGGACCGGGGCACGAACCCATGTCCCCTGCATCGGCAGGCGGACTCTCAACCACTGCGCCACCAGGGAAGCCCCTCATCATGGCTTTTGAACTTGAGGTTCCAACAGACATAACTGTTTTGTAAATTCTGCCTATAGAACCACATGTAGGTGCTTTTGAAGTTACACATTATCAAATTTTCTTTACTTGTGTGGCAAAGATTGTTTTGTCTCCCAAATTCCCAACAGTTGAACTATTGTTTCTTTGTAATACATTGACCATATACGAAATTGCAGCTATTTGACCATTTTCAATCTATGGAAAAAGGCAATTTGAAATGGTTCAACCTAGTATGTTATCTATCTTTTCTCTTTGCCTACTTCAGAGATCAACTCTTTTATATTAATCATATTCATTTTCACCTAGAGATGTATTTGAAAGGATTTCTTTTTATTTCTCCTTCTAGAAATATATTGTTACCTTTATCTGATGATTTGTCTATTTTCAGTTATAAAGATGGCATGTTTAAATATTTCCTCTCCACATTCTGTTATCTCCTTCTAGATCTCCAGTTAGATGAGAGCCAGAACTTCTTCCTCTGTTCTTTCTGTATTTAACCTTCATTTTTATTTTTAACCCTTTGTCTCATTGTTTTGCATTTTGTGTAATTTCTTATACCTATCTTCTGATTCATGAATCCCCCTTTTGCTTTGTATAATTTATTTCATCCTTTAAGAATATTTCTGCCCTAGTTTGTTTTTGTTTCTTCTAAGAGCCCTCTTCCATCCTTAGGCAAAACTACCTGGTAATTTCTTTTTATAGTTAACTATTCCTAACTCATAATTTCAATAGCCCCTTTTTAGATACATATTTTACTCTTTTTAGATACATATTTTATATTCTGCTTCTGATGATTTCAATATCTGAATGTTTTGCAGTAAGGTGTTTTTTGTTTGTTTGTTTGTTTGTTTTTTTGGCATGTGGGATCTTAGTTCCCCAACCAGGAATCAAACCCACACTCCCCTGCTTTGGAATTACAGAGTCTTAACCACTGGACCGCCAGGGAAGTCCCTTGTTTATTTTTTTCTGCTGGCTCTTTTTTATGGTGTCTTTTTCTGGTAATGATTTTTGACATAAAGTTCAATGTAACTTTATCTGAAGAAATGTATTGAGACCTAGTTTTAAAATGGCTTTTTCTCCAGAGAAGATTTGCATTTTCTTCTTCCAGGCATCTCAGGAGACTGCCAACCTGGGACCACTCTAAAACAAATTTCAGTTTGAGGTTTCTTGGGACATACCTACTTTGTGAATTCTGCCACTAGCTTTAAGGTATGTGGGTCAAGAGAAGTTATTTTTTTAATGGGAAATACTGTAGCAATATTGGTCACTTTGAAGTTACACATTATTAGGAGATATTTTTTTCACGCTTGTGGCCAGAGCTAGGTGAGCAAGAGAGAGAATAGAAGACAATTTAGAATAGTCAAGAAGTAGGACAACAGAATTATGTAGTTTTCGGGCATTTGTAAGATTTTTTTTCCCAATTTTGGATGATATGGGAAAGCTTTGAAATGTTTGGGGGCATGGATAACATATCAGTCTTTAATTTTCAAATCCTTCTACATTATAAAGAATACACTTATATAAGAGCAAGGATGAAAGTGGAATTACCAGTTAGAATTTTGCAAAAATCTTTGTAAGGAATAACATTGAATTTAGACCAAATGTTAGAAGTAAAAGGATGGAAGCGGTCAGAATCTGTATATATCCTGAATGTAGATTTTACAGATACTTACTTTTAGACTTCATATAGAATGTGATAAAGTTTGTGAAGTCAAGAATGAGTCCAAGGTTTTAGGCCTGAATTTGCTGAAGCATACATTTGCCATTAACTGAGACATGAAGTCATAAGAGAAACAGGTTTGCAGAAGCAGGACATCAGAAAAAGAGTTTTAAGCGTGTTCATTTTGAGTTGCATATTAGATATACACAATAGGAAATATTGAGTAGAAAGTTGAATATATATCTTTGGAGTTCAGGAGGGAAGTCTAAGCTGGAGATAAAAATTTGCAAATCACCAGAATAGAAACAACATTTGTAACGATGAGCCTAGACTAAATACCTAAGACATGAAAGAATCTATGTTTAAAGGTCAGAAAAATGGGAAAGATCAGCAAAGCAGCTTTAGGAAAAGTGGAAAATGATTCAGGAGAAAAACAAAGAGAGAATTAAGTCTTAGAAGAAAACAATGAAAAACATATTTTAATGTGTAGCAAGTGATCAACCATATCAGTAGATGAATAAAACAAAAATAACTGATTCACTTTGTTATAAAGCAGAAACTAGCACACCATTGTAGAGCAATTATACTCCAATAAAGATGTTAAAAAAATAAAAAATTTAAAAAAATAATGTGAAATAAGGTAGGCATTATGTATCAAAATATAATCATAAGTTTATTAATAGCTATTGTTAAAAAACATAAAAGAGAAAAGAGTAACGATGTTGCAGAATAGACTTGAGACAAATAATTGTTTCATTTGCAGTGATTAACAAATTAACAAAGTATTCCACTATCAGTAAACACAGGCTGAAAGTTTGAAGGAGAATGAAGCAAACTGGAGGTGCCTTCATTTGATTCCCACATGTTTCCTGAAGACCAATTGCATATTCTATTGCTTAAAATGGATACACAACAAACTGCAAGATAAAAGTAGGTCTGTAGAATGTCAACTGGCCATGTATGTTTCCACATCAAAAAAGCAAGGGTCAGATATGAAAAACTCTCACTTCCTGACCTGTTATCAACTACACTAAATGTTTCTTACTGAACTGGATTGTTGCCTATTTATTAATTCAATTTATTTATTTATTATTAATTACTTTAATGTAATTAATTTATTAATTAAAGAAATCCACCCCAATACCAACTTATCCAGGTGTTAACATCTCAGGATATCAATTGATCAATGATGATATAAGCCAAGTAGATAAGTTGAATCAAGTTTCCTGACACATATAAAAGACCCTTAAAAATAGTCCTTCTTCTTGAGGACACAGGGAGTGGGAAGGGTAAGGTGGGACAAAGTGAGAGAGTGGCATGGACATATATACACTACCAAATGTAAAATAGATAGCTAGTGGGAAGCAGCCGCATAGCACAGGGAGATCAGCTCGATGCTTTGTGACCACCTAGAGGGGTGGGATAGGGAGGGTGGGAGGGAGACTCAAGAGCGAGGAGATATGGGGATATATGTATATGTATAGCTGATTCACTTTGTTTATAAAGCAGAAACTAACACACCATTGTAAAGCAATTATACTCCAATAAAGATGTTTAAAAAAAGTAAGCAATTTGCATTTGAAAAGAGGGAAGTCATTGGTAACCCTGATGTCTATTTAAGAATTATAGGAATAAAAACATAAAAGATGTAAGTTCGGGAGAAAACTGAATGAGAGTAAGCAGATATTAAATATTAACAACTCTTTTAGAAGTATAGCTATAAAAGAGAGCAGAGAAATGGGACAGTAGCCCTAAGGAATGTGGACCAAGGGAGGTTATTTTTTTAAGGGATATATTGTAGCAGTTTTTTAAATAACAATGAGAATAACCCATAAGAAAACAGGAGAAGAAAAAATAAGGCAGAAATAAAAAGGGAATAAATGTAAAGTAGCATCAAGAACCAACTTGAGATGAGTAGCTATGAAATTAAAATGAGACCATTCAGCAGAATTGTGCATTTTTCTCCAGCAACTTTCAGCTGTTCAGGCACAGATTCAGCGAAGGCAGTGAGTTAGTTTTCACCAAAGTTACTCAGCATACAAACTGAATAAAAAATAGGGAGAATGGGGAAAATGAGTTGAGGGAGTTAGTATAAGAATACACAATGGGACCTACATTGGGTGAGGAGGGAGTGGTGATAGGAGGTTTGTGAGGGATAATGTAGAATCAATGATAAATCATGTTGTAGAGACAAGGAGCTGTTTCTCTAAGCACTGACAAAGAATTGCTGGTGACATGGTACTGTAAATCATGAATGACCTGGAAAGATATCAAATGAAGTTTGGGAGTGGAATGCTTCAAGTTATGATTATGAAAGAGGTGTAATTACTAGCATTCACTTGGGAATAAGTGTAAGAGGTGGGTTTTAGTATAAGATCATCACTGAAGAGGAAGTGAAGAGAGACAAGAGGGACATTACATGGATATTGAAATGACCAGAATTTATGGTAGAATTATGCTAAAATCCAAAAGGATTGAAAAAAGTGACCCATTGCTTTGTAGATGACTGCAAGAAGGAGGAGAAATGGGTGGTGGTGTCTTAACTGATTTACTGAAACTGAAAATCAGAGAAACTCATTTCATCAGTAGTAAGACATAATGGGGTTTTTTTGCATATTTTAACATCTCTAAAATTGGGATTTGTCTTACAATTTATGGCATCTTGCAATCACTGTCAGTTAGCAGTTCTAACCTAATTTTCACTAGATTTTTCAAAATGGCTAAAAGTTGGTTGTTTTTCATAATTTCATGAAAAGACCACTGCAGTTCCTTCATGTTTTGGTCAACAAAATAATTGTGTACCATTTGAAGGAATATGATTCCTGGTTGTTGCCAGAAAGCCAATTAATGCTTTATAGTAAGAGCAAGAACACCTCAATATCAAAATTTCAGAATGGGTGTCAGTACTTAAAATCTTTCATAAAATAGTGAATCATTGTTTCAAGAAATGCTGCATCACAGCTGCAGCTCCACAAATGGGGTAGAGCCCCAATGCTATTGAGGGCACACAGCAAGACATCTTGTAGACAAAATTTCGACTTTACATGAGTAGGAAAGTGAACTGAAGATCAAACTCTGAGTATGAAAAGTTTTAAGAATATCTTAATTTTTTCATTTTTATTTTGCTTTCTATGTTTACATGAAAATGATATATGATAAAAATATGAGATTAGGGCTTCCCTGGTGGCGCAGTGGTTGAGAGTCCGCCTGCCGATGCAGGGGACTCGGGTTCGTGCCCCAGTCTGGGAAGATCCCACATGCCGTGGAGCGGCTGGGCCCATGAGCCATGGTCGCTGAGCCTGCGCGTCCGGAGCCTGTGCTCCGCAACGGGAGAGGCCACAACAGTGAGAGGCCTGCGTACCGCAAAAAAAAAAAAAAAAAAAAAAAAAAGATTAAATAGTATAGAACCATTCTTTTAATAACAATAAAATAAAAACTATAACATATTTAAAAAGCATTGTATCATAGCATAACTGGCAGAGAATATTTACCTTTATGATGGTATCTAAAATAATGGTGTATCTTCCAATCCATGGAATCTTAGGTATGATAAAATACAGTAGCATATTTTCATATATACTGCAATATATTAGTCATTTTTAGTATTTGGTTGTCTTATCATTCACTCTGACTCCTTCAATGACAAGAAAGAAAGAAAGAAAGAAAGAAAGAAAGAAAGAAAGAAAGAAAGAAAGAAAGAAAGAAAAAGAAAGAAAGAAGGAAGGAAGGAAGGAAGGAAGGAAAGAAAGAAAGAAAGAAGGAAGGAAGGAAGGAAGAAAAAGAAAGAAAGAAAGAAAGAAAGAAGGAAAGAAGGAAGGAAGGAAGAAAAGAAAGAAAGAAAGAAGGAAAGAAGGAAAGAAGGAAGGAAGGAAGGAAGGAAGGAAAGAAAGAAAGAAAGGAAAGAAAGAAAGAAAAGAAAGAAAGAAAGAAAGAAAGAAAAAGAAATATATATATATATATTTGAAGAGGCAAATATAGAAAAAATGTACCTGATAAGTTCCAACGCAGATCAGATTTTTGAAAAATGGCATCAGTGGTTCTCAAACGTCCAGAGATCTCAAAAGCATCCTTGGACTAGCAATGATCACCATCACATAGTAAGTTATTAGAAATGCAAATTCCTAACCTCTATTTCAGATCTGTTGAATCTGATAAACTGGAGTGGCATCCAGCCATCTGTTTTTTAACAAACCCTCCAAGTGATTCTGATGAATGCTAAAATTTGAGAACATTGGCCGAGACTATCAGGTTTAATCGAGTCTTCTTGCTTCCTGCATTTACCCTTTCTCTAATATGATAAAGTTGGCTCACCCTCCTGGCCGCTTATTCTTCTGGCAGTAGATAAAGGAAGAGGAAGTAGACAGGGAAAGTTTCAGATTCGCATCACGTTTCAAGGCAGTGATCCGTCTCACCAGAGAAACTAGGCCTAATTACTGCAATAGAGTCTGATCAGTCAAGGAGCAACAATTCTCTCCTTAGAGGGAGGCGATGGTAAGGGTAAAGGATGGAGGAAACAAAATGGTAGTACAAGGGCTAGGGCCAGAAGAATCACATCCCCTTATAATAACTGTCCATACTAAGGCTAACAGTTTTTAAAAATTTGTCTGATTTATGTGTTTCCAATCCCCTGTAATCCTCACAATAAATCTGCAAAGGAGGTAATATTACTGTCTTCAATTTAATTAAAAGTAATTGAGCCTTAGAAGAAACTACATCTTAATATTTACAGTTGAATATGAGTATGATTTGATATTTGGAACTTCCCTGCAAGGAAAAATTTAACTCGTATTGCGAATAACTTACTCAAGTGACACTGAAAAATTATTCACACTCTTTATTCTCCTCGCTTCCCTTTTTAATTCCTCTCTAGTTTTTTAGTCAGGCTGTTAATAAATGGCATAACTTTCTTGTGTGTTTCATTTAGACTAACTACATCTCCATGTATATAAATTGAGATACTTTTGTCACAAGCAATAGAAATCAACTGTATCTAACTTAGAGAAAAAGAAAGTTATGGGAAGGATAGGGGCCTCGCTCATGCAATCAAAGAGGTGGCTTAAGAACTAGGTTCACAAAATGGAACCAGCCTCAGTGTTCCAGGTAGTTGGAGCTGACTCTTTTATGCGCACATACTTTGTTTTTCTCCATTCTTGTGTCTACCTTCTTTTGTGTGAGAGCAGAGGATCTTCACTGAGAGCCTCCCAGGTCAAACACATAGGGAAGAAATCCACGTGAGGGAAATCAGGGTATCATCCGGAAGGAGAGCAATGCATGCCGGGAGGTCATGCAGACAACAAATATCCACTGCATAGTATTTACCCTCATACTTGTTCAGCTATAACTCAGGTACTTATTTCTGGATTTATAAGAGTGGAAGAGCAAATTCTGTGTTCTTTCCTTCATTGAAGAAATGTTTACGGCATGCTTATGGTGAGACAGATGAGCAACTTCAGATACAAAAGGAAACAAAATCTCAGTGATCTCAGGACCTTGAAGTCTAACTTGCAATGATGACAACAACATATCATTGCATAAATCAGTAGCTGAAGATTCTAATCAGTGCTCCAAAGGAAGTTTTTACAGTATTATTACAGAGGATACGAGTGATAGGAAAACTGCTAATAGAGGTTCTTTTTAGGGAAATGTTCTCTGGGTGATAGGTGGTTAATAGAAATTAACTTTCTTCAATTTAATGTTATTTCCTAATGATTGACTGTATTTGAGGTAAGAAGCCAGTGGAGAATGTGACCTTCTAATTTCACAAAACTTCTTCCCTTCCAGCTTCACCTGAAATTGCAGTCCTGCCCAGGTGATGTAATCAATGGAGCAAGGTAAGTGATATTCAAAATGTAAACATATCTCTTTTCTATCACTTTCATAAATTTGAATTCAGGCATGTCTTTATAGTGAGTAGTAGTCTCCATATAGCATAGAATTGTGATTGATATTAAATATATACTGATCATAAAATTATAACATAGAAAGTTGTTGTAGGTAATTTTTTAGACACTATGTCTACTTTTTAAAAAAAATATTTCCTATCAGTTTAGATATTTCTTCATTATAATTCATCATGTTTCTCCCATTCATATTTTTCTTCCCTCTTTCAACACATAGCTGCTCTTATAATACACATTTAGTGGAAAGTAATAGGTTAAAAGTACAAAGAGCGTTTCTTCCATTTCTACAGAGCGTTCTTGATCCATTGATAATTAACAGTCTTTGCCGTATTGTAATGTCCCTTTGGTCCCAGTTCTGCAGTTGCAGTCAAAAATGTTTTAATGTAATGAAATACACTGGTACCCAGACAGTTAATTTCTTGGAGGGTTTGTCATTCTTGAAGCCTGCTGGGAAGTCAGGCCTTTTCTAGTAAAGTGATGCAGTTTCTTATGGAAATAAGTAGCTTGTTCTACCACAGTGAGAGCAGAAACCAGAGGAGAGGAGAGAAAGAATGAGAGAGAGAGAGAGAGAGAATCTCAAATATATATACAGTGCAGAAATATCAGCCAAAAGTGACACACTGTTGATCAAATTAAAAGGGGCCATCAGGAATCCACATTAAATATTTTCTCTCTCAAGCACAGTCACAGTTGTGAGTAGCATAACTTGAAGTGGTGACTGGGAAGAGTCAGGGGAACTCCTTATAGTTTGTAAAAAGCTATACTCTCACAGATGGTAAGGGGCAACAATAATGATACGAGACTTGGGCCAAGCAGCATCATTTTTCTCCCATAGACAGGATTCCTTAAAGGAAGGTAAGGTTTAGAAGCAACCCTACTTTTCAGCTCTAGTCAATAAGAAGGTGGGAAATATAAAATGACCCATTAAATCCAATAAGCTTATTGGTAAATCATTAAATCAGCTTCTCAAAGGGGGATACTTCTCCTCCTAATTTGGGATTAATTAGTAGCAAAGGAATATTTTTCTATGGAAGAGAACAAACCCCAAAGCAAGTACAAATAATGGAAATTCAAGAAAATCAGAAAGAAATTGAGAAGGGAAACTCAGATTATAGCATGATAAAGACAAATTTCCATGCCATCAAAACTAACCTTTTTTTAAAAGTCAATGACTAAAATAAATAAATAGAAACTAGGAGGGAGGGGATTAAAGGGCTCTATCTATACTATGTAGAAGCGAAAACACTGCCAGATATGTGCCCCCAGAAAAGAATTCATAAACAAAATCATAGCATAAATTGTTATCAAAAATTCTACAGAAAAAAAAAAAATTCTACAGAAAAAAATTAATAGGATAGTGAAAATAGATTAAAATATTTTGTATGCTCCAAAACAGATGACAGATTTGTACAGTAATTGTTTTTCATTTGCAAAAAACTGGAGAAGACTGGATTACACAGTTGAATGAGTAAGATGAAAAAGAAAGCTGGAACTTCTAATGAAAGACATTTAGTCCAAAGTCAAAGATATACGTCGAAGTAGGAAAAATATTTGCAGCTGAAGAGCAGGCAAAGGGCTAAAATTTCTTATGTTTAAAGCATTCTTAGAAATGAATAAGAGACAAAAATACAACATGAAAATAAGAGATATCAACAGAATGTGCACAGAAGAATTACAAATAGTTTTTAAATACGTGAAATGATTCTCACTTATAGTATGGCAAATGAAAACATAAAGTACATACAGACTGCTAGAATGTTAAAAAATCTAAGTGTTAAAAAATCTAAGTCATAATATAAAACATGGAAAAGCTTGGGGAATCAGTCATCCTTAGATTTTACTCGTGAGAGTGGAATTTCCTACAGAAAGCAATTTGGCACTATCTATAAAAATTAAAAATGCTTATAATTTTTACCTTATAATTCTACTTGTACAAGATAATACTTGAAATATACTGTAAAATATGTAGAATGAAATGTGCTTCCAGTAATTCACTATGGCATTGTTTTCTTTCCCTAACTTTTCTTTTTTCTCCCTTCCTTTTTATATACAACTTTTTAAGATACAACTTACATACCATAAATTTTACCCACTGTAAGCGAACATACAATTTAATGCTTTTTACCAAATTTACAGAGTTGTGCATGCCCAAGAAAATGCAATTTGTTAACATTTTCATTCCCCCCAGAAATTCCCTTGAGCTTGTTTGTGGTCAGTTTCCACTCCTACCCCGACCCCATGCAAACATTGATCTGTTTTCTGTCTCTATAAACCTGCATTTTACAGACACTTTATTTTTTAATTTTTTTTTGTTACATGAAAAACTCAATTTATTATGATTGATAATGCATATAAAATAGTTTCATTATTTGAAATATGTAGTCAGAATCAATAAAAATGATGTTCTAGTGATTTTGCAAATCTTATACCAAATTTACAAGACTGTTATATGGGGATTTCATTTTGTTGGTACAGGGAGCTTTTCCTTTTGATTGCCTATAATGAAGAACACAAGACATGTAAATTAAGAAAGACTGATAATCTTCTAAATAATCAGATACACCTGACACTACATAATATTCAGGCTCACAAAGTATATTATTTTTGAGGAATATATATATTTTGAAATTTTTTTCTTGAAGTATAGTTGATTTACAATGTTGTGTTAGTTTCAGTTGTACAGCAAAGTGATTCAATTATACATTTCAGATTCTTTTCCATTATAGGTTATTACAAAATATTGAGTTTAGTTCCCTTTGCTATACAGTAGGTCCTTGTTTCTCTATTTTATATGTAGTAGTGTATATCTGTTAATCCCAAACTCCTAATCTATCCCTTCCCCTGCTTCCCCTTTGGTACTATAAGATTGCTTTCTATGTCTGTGAGTCTATTTCTGTTTTGTAAATAAGTTCATTTGTATCATTTTTTTTAGATTCCACAAATAAGTGAACTCATATGATATTTGTCTTTCACTGTCTGACTTACTTCACTTAGTATAATAATCTCTAAGTCCATCCATGTTGCTGCAAATACTTCATTCTTTTTATGGCTGAGTATTATTCCATTGTGTGTGTGTGTGTGTGTGTATGTGTGTGTGTGTGTGTGTGTATGGAGATAGATAGATAGATAGATATAGATAGATAGACAGATAGATCCATTCATCTGTCGATGAATGGATAAAGAAGGTATGGTATACCAACTATTTTTAGTTTTTAAGCAACCTCCATACTGTCCTCCATAGTGGCTGCACCAATTTACATTTCCATGAACAGTGTCGGAAGGTTCCCTTTCTTCCACACCCTCTCCAGCATTTACTATTTGTAGACTTTTTGATGATGAGACTTCTTGGTGATGGAGAAAAGACAGTCTCTTCAGCAAGTGGTGTTGGGAAAGCTGGACAGAGACAGGTAGTGAGATGAAGTGAGAACACTCCCTCACACCATACACAAAAATAAACTCAAAATGGATTAAAGACCTAAATGTAAGACATGACACCATAAAACTCCTAGAATAGAATATAGACAAAACATTCTGTGAAACAAATCATAGCAATGTTTTCTTAGGTCAGTCTCCCAAGGCAAAAGAAGCAAAAACAAAAATAAATAAATGGGACCTAATCAAACGTACAAGCTTTTGCACAGCAAAGGAAAGCATAAACAAAATGAAAAGCTAACCTATGGAATAGGAGAAAATATTTGCAGCGATGCATCTGACAATGGCTTAATTTCCAAAACATACAAACAGCTCATACAACTCAATATAAAAAAACAAACAGCCTAAACAAAAATGAGTAGAAGACCCAAACAGGCATTTCTCCAAAGAAGACATACAGATGGCCAACAGGCACATGAAAAAATGCTCAACATCGCTAATTAGAGAAATGCAAATCAAAACTACAATGAGGTATCACCTCACACAGGTCAGGGTGGCCATCATAAAAAGTCTACAAATAATAAATGCTGAATATTTTATATAACTGGAATCATACAATATACAGTCCTTTGCATGTGACTACTTTCACTTGGCATACTGTTTTTGAGATTCTTCTATGTTGTAACAAGAACAACATTTTGTTCTTTTTATTTCTAAATAATATTGCACTGTATGAATATATATCTTTTTCTTATCCATTCCCCAGTTGAAAAACATTTGGATTGTTTGCAACTCTTATTATCAGAGAATCATGTTTCTATGGACATTAACATTCAAGTTTGTGAAAATATATACTTTCATTTATTTTGGATAGAGCTCTAGAAATTCAATCACTTAGATGTAAGTTAAGTTTACCTTTAGCATTTTTTAATTTTTTTTTTATACAGCAGGTTCTTATTAGTTATCCATTTTATACATGTTAGTGTACATATATCAATCCCAATCTCCCAATTCATCACACCATCACCTACCCCTGCCACTTTCCCCACCTTGGTGTCCATACATTTGTTCTCTACCTCTGTGTCTCTATTTCTGCATTGCAAACCAGTTCATCTGTACCATATTTCTAGGTTCCACATATATATGTTAATATATGATTTTTTTTCTGTTTCTGACTTACTTCACTCTGTATGACAGTCTCTAGATCCATCCATGTCTCTGCAAATGACCCAATTTTGTTCCTTTTTATGGCTGAGTAATATTACATTGTATATATGTGCCACATCTTCTTTATCCATTCATCTGTCGATGGGCATTTAGGTTGCTTCCATGTCCTGGCTATTGTAAATAGTGCTGCAGTGAACATTGGGGTGCATATGTCTTTTTGAATTATGGTTTTCTCTGGGTATATGCCCAGTAGTGGGACTGCTGGGTCATATGGTAATTCTATTTTTAGTTTTTTAAGGAACCTCCATACTGTTCTCCATAGTGGCTGTATCAATTTACATTCCCACCAACAGTGCAAGAGGGTTCCCTTTTCTCCACACCCTCTCCAGCATTTGTTTGTATATTTTCTGATGATGACCATTCTAACTGGTGTGAGGTGATACCTCATTGTGGTTTTGATTTGCCTTTCTCTAATAATTAGTGATGTTGAGCAGCTTTTCATGTGTTTCTTGGCCATCTGTATGTCTTCTTTGGAGAAATGTCTATTTAGGTCTTCTGCCCATTTTTGGATTGGGTTGTTTGTTTTTTTAATATTGAGCTGCATGAGTGGTTTATATATTTTGGAGATTAATCCTTTGTCCGTGGCTTTGTTTGCAAATATTTTCTCCCATTCTGAGGGTTGTCTTTTGGTCTTGTTTATGGTTTCCTTTGCTGTGCAAAAGCTTTTAAGTTTCATTAGGTCCCATTTGTTTATTTTTGTTTTTATTTCCATTACTCTAGGAGGTGGATCAAAAAAGACCTTGCTGTGATTTATGTCTTAGAGCGTTCTGCCTATGTTTTCCACTAAGAGTTTTATAGTGTCCAGCCTTAAATTTAGGTCTGTAATCCATTTTGAGTTTATTTTTGTGTATGGTGTTAAAGAGTGTTCTAATTTCAGTCTTTTAAATGTAGCTTTCCACTTTTCCCAGCACCACTTATTGAAGAGACTGTCTTTTCTGCATTGTATATCCTTACCTCCTTTGTCATAGATTAGTTGACCATAGGTGCATGGGTTTATCTCTGGCCTTTCTCACCTGTTACATTGATCTATATTTCTGTTTTTGTGCCGGTACCATACTGTCTTCATTACTATAGCTTTGTAGTACAGTCTGAAATCTGGGAGCCTGATTCCTCCATCTCTGTTTTTCTTTCTCAGGATTGCTTTGCATATCCGGGGTCTTTTATGTTTCTATACAAATTGTGAAATTTTTTGTTCTAGTTCTGTGAAAAATGCCAGTGGTAGTTTGATAGGGATTGCATTGAACCTGTAGATTGCTTTGGGTAGTATAGTCATTTTCACAATATTGATTCTTCCAATCCAAGAACATGGTATATCTCTCCATCTGTTGGTATCATCTGTAATTTCTTTCATCACTGTCTTATAGTTTTCTGCATACAGGTCTTTTGTCTCCTTAGGTAGGTTTATTCCTAGGTATTTTATTCTTTTTGTTGCTATGGTAAATAGGAGTGTTTCCTTAATTTCTCTTTCAGATTTTTCATCACTGGTGTATAGGAATGCAAGAGATTTCTGTGCATTAATTTTGTATCCTGCAACTTTACCAAATTCATTGATTAGCCCTAATAGTTTTCTGGTGGCATCTTTAGGATTCTCTATGTATAGTATCATGTCATCTGCAAACAGTCACAGTTTTACTTCTTCTTTTCCAATTTGGATTCCTTTGTGGTATGCGGGCCTCTCACTGTTGTGGCTGCTCCCGTTGCGGAGCACAGGCTCCGGACGTGCAGGCTCCGCAGCCATGGATCATTCCGGACGCGCAGGCTCAGCGGCCATGGCTCACGGGCCCAGCCGCTCGGGGGCACGTGGGATCTTCCCGGACCGGGGCACGAACCCGTGTCCCCTGCATCGGCAGGCGGACTCTCAACCACTGCGCCACCAGAGAAGCCCTGGATTCCTTTTATTTCTTTTTCTTCTGTGATTGCCGTGGCTAGGACTGCCAAAACTATGTTGAATAATAGTGACGAGAGTGGACATCCTTGTCTTGTTCCTGATCTTAGAGAAAATGCTTTCAGTTCTTCACCACTGAGAAGGATGTTTGCTGTGCATTTGTCATATATTGTCTTTATTATGTTGAGGTAGGTTCCCTCTGTGCCACTTTCTGGAGAGTTTTTATCATAAATGGGTGTTGAATTTTGTCAAAAGCTTTTTCTGCATCCATTGAGATGATCATATGGTTTTTTTTCTTCAGTTTGTTAATATGATGTATCACATTGATTGATTTGCATATATTGAAGAATCCTTGCATCCCTGGGATAACCCACTTGATCATGGTGTATGATCCTTTTAATGTGTTGTTGGATTCTGTTTGCTAGTATTTTGTTGAGCATTTTTGCATCTATATTCATCAGTGATAATGGCCTGTAATTTTCTTTTTTTGTAGTATCTTTGTCTGGTTTGGGTATCAGGGTGATGGTGCCCTCGTAGAATGAGTTTGGGAGTGTTCCTCCCTCTGCTACATTTTGGAAGAGTTTGAGAAGGATAGGTGTTAGCTCTTCTCTAAATGTTTGATAGAATTCACCTGTGACGCCATCTGGTCCTGGACTTTTCTTTGTTGGAAGATTTTTAATCACAGTTTCCATTTTATTACTTGTGATTGGTCTGTTCATATTTTCTATTTCTTCCTGGTTCAGTCTTGGAAGGTTATACCTTTCTAAGAATTTGTCCATTTCTTCCAGGTGGTCCATTTTATTGCCATAGAATTGCTTGTGGTAGTCTCTTAGGATGCTTTGTATTTCTGCTGTGTCTGTTGTAACTTCTCCTTTTTCATTTCTAATTTTACTGGTTTGAGTCCTCTCCCTCTTTTTCTTGATGAGTCTGGCTAATGGTTTAGCATTTTAAATTAAACTGAAAGAAAGCTTTCACAAAATAGCAGCTCAGTTATACCTTCCCACAAGCAATGTGTGAGAATTCCAGTTTTTCATATTATCAGAGACCTTTGGGACATATACCCAGTGTGCCGACATACATGCAATGTCAGTCTTAGAGAGGAGAGAGAGAAAAGTCTTTAAAATTTATGATAAAAATAATGGCTGAAAACTCCCAAATTCAAAGAAACATGAATCTACAAATCCAAGTTCAGAATGCCCTGAACTTGGAATTGTGTGGGTCTAAATAGAAATACATAGTAAGAATATATGAACAAGACCTTGAAAAGTTCTTTGTGGAAGAATCCTGCACTAATAAAAAGCAAGTGTCAAATATGTGTATGTACAAGTAGAAGTAGGATAAAAGCAATGAAGTCATAATCAAACTGTTGAAATCCAAAGACAGAGAAACACATGAAACTAGCAAGAAAAAAATTACTCCTCATATACATAGGAAAAATGACAAATAGGTAACTTCTCATCAGAAACTGGAGATCAGAAAGCAATGAAATGAAATATGAAAAGTGTAAACCAAAAATTCTACATGTAACAAAATGATTCTTCAGAGATAAAGAATGTTTGATTTGTGGTATAAAAAGATTTGCACATATTCATTTAATCTAACCATTGATTCTAAGATGCCCATTTATTTAATATTCTAATAACTCAGAAATCTATGTATATATTTTTTAATCAATGACATCTTAATATCAGTGGTAGTCAGTGAGCAGTTGTGACATAGCAGTTTGGTCATTTGACAATGAGCAAAATCACTTCATACAGTGGCATGATTGGATAACTACAATCTCTCCTTGGCTTATTATAGACAATTTGAAGAAGAAATCATCATTATTTTCAGAAATATGTTTACTTTAAAATATCAGAGAATCAACTGAAAAATTATTAAAAATAAAAACATTGGTTAAAATATCAATCACCCTTAAAAAATACAGAAATATAATAAAATTTCCATATAAACAATCATCTGTTAATAGAAACAGATATAAATGAGACAATGCACATTAAAAAGAAAAGCTCAAAAAAATAAATTCTTAGTTACAAATTTAATGTATATGGCTTATATAGGGTGAAAACTGTAAAACTGTGCTGAAGGACATAAAAATTTCTTTTAATAGAAAGATATGGCTTTTTCCTGGAGAGGAAGACTCAATCTTGTAAAGATGTAAGTTCCTCCAAAATTAAACAATAAAATCAAATCAATGTATCTAAAGTACTGACAGGACTTTTCTTTTTCTTGGAAGAATGTATTTTCAAATTCTGTAGAAAGAATAAACAATCAATGATACAAAAGTCCTCAGAAACAGGAGTAACACTACTGTAATTAAATTGTGTGGGTCTAAATAGAAATACATAGTAAGAATATATGAACAAGACCTTGAAAAGTTCTTTGTGGAAGAATCCTGCACTAATAAAAAGCAAGTGTCAAATATGTGTATGTACAAGTAGAAGAAATTATGATTATTGGTTAACCCAAACACTACAAGTCTTAAACTTTGTTATATTTTGAAGTAACAAGAGAAACTTTAAAAATATTGTGCAATAAGAAACATTCCCAGTTATAACTGTCTTGGGGGCAAAACAGAGCCCTGCTGTTTGAAATTGGCATGGGAAACGTTAAGTTCAAGTAACGGATTTGTTTCAAGGCTGCAGTTTCAAGGCTGCAGGTGAGATGCATAAAACACACGTTTTTACTCTCTGACCTTCCCCATAAAGTCCCATGTTGGAGACATAGTTCAACCAGGTCTCTACTGTTAAACTCCTAAACAAAAAATACTAGTATGAAGTCCAGGACTAAAATCAGATGATGATGGTATGAGTGTCCTCTCTTTGAACTATTATAACCCTCTTGCAGTATAATAAACTTTAATTGTATAATTAAGTGTACACTGTATATTTTAATTGTTCCTCACAGCCAGGGAACCACTTCTTCTGCTACTAGTGAAATATTACTTGGACCATCCATGATGCATATTAAATAAACAGAATAGAAAGCTCAGAAATCAACAAAAGATTTCAAGGACATTTTGTATATAATGGAGGTATATTTAAAATCTTTAAGGATCTGATTAATTATTCAAAAATGAGTGTTAAGACAATGAGCTAGCTATTTTGAAAATGAAACCTGGATTCCCAGTTCACTGTTCAGTTCAAAATAAATTTCACATTCATAAAAATGACAATAATAATATGAGAACACCATAAGAAAATGTTGAACATGTTTGTGTCAGTGGATAGTAAAAACTCCAAAATAAAACCAGAAACGATATAGTTGAAAGCCAATATATTTGACAATCTAAATGTGACTTTGTCACAATAAATAAAATAAATATAAGTAAAATACTAATAACAAAATAGTAAAACGATTGCAAAATACATAAAAATATCAAAGAAAACATTAAAATTCTCATGTACAGTTTTTACGAATAAATTATGAATTTAATTTAGAAACATGACAAAAATGGGCAAAGGAAGAGACAGACAACTCCTAAATTAAATGAATTAGCTAACAAACATGAAAAGATATTTATTGTTGCTAACATTCAAATAAAAGCAAATAAAATTTGATAGTAGAAAGGCAAATTATTATAGCCTTACTGGTAGGTGTTTTTTCAGCTTATCTAAAAATATAAACTACATATACTTTTTGATCTTGTGAACTCACCCTAGGAGTATACTCATAAGGAGAATAATTACATTAGTACAAAAAGATATGCATCATACAGTACAGTTTCTCATAAAAAGTTGGAAAAAAGCCTAATGCACATGAACAAATAATTGATTATATAAATTATAATATAAAGATACATTAGACACTATGTAACCATTTTAAATGGAATTCATAATCTCATTAGAAGACAAAATCAAGAAAACTTTTTTAAAGGAATTAATAAAAAACTGGCTTTCACTTTGTTATCTGATACAATGCAATAAAGAAATGGCTATGAAAAAAGTTCCCTCTGGAAAAGTTTTCCTTTTAACTTCCAACAACAGAGATGATAACTTGAAAAGAAAATCCAATATCAAAGGTATTTAAACCTCACACTAACACACACACACACACTCTCTCTCTCTTATTCATCTACTACATAGTTACATATGCATGAATTTCTGCAAAGCTTCTGACTTGCTAGTTACTTGCTAGCTCAAGTTTTCTGTGTGTAGCCTATAGGTCAGCTGGGTTTTCCCTGCCCTGACAGTTCTTAAAAAAATACTTGACTCACAGGAAACTCCCCATGCCTTAGAGACAGTCCAGATTTCTATGATACATATAAAGTCTTGCAGGCTGATATCTTCTTGTGCCCTTTCTATAGTGCCTGCATTTCACATGCTCCTCCTACTTTTCTCTAGTGTCAGACAGAATATAAAATATAGCCTCTTTACAGTTTTAAAGAAAATTAAATTGCAACAAGCATTTTGTGAATTTAGTAACTTACTCAAGACTTGAAGATTTATACAAAGAGGTCACCTTTTTCAGGGTTTGTACTCTGATATATCTCTGACTCTCACCTCTTGTCTAGAGAGTTAAAAACTTCCTCTCACACAGAGTAGTTTTGGGTTTTTTTCCCTTGTCATCTGGGAGCAAATTTATCATCCATTCCACAAACAGACACACCTACTGCTAGAAAAAAAATTCCCCTCCCCAGAAATGGGTTTCAACATAAAAGCAATTTTCTACCAGATGCAGCATTTATCAGATATTTTCAACTTTTTATTTCTGGCAATAGGTGACCCCAAATCAATAAATCCTCGTCCTGTGGTTTGCTTATACTAGTGATTGCAGATCATGTGAACTTGCAGCTCTGACATTAGACACACTGCTTTCTCTCTTGCCTTCCTTAAGTAGGTGGAAACGTAAATACTAACCTTCCCAGATCCTCATGCAGTTAGGGGTGACCATATGACCCAGTGTTCGCTATGAGGTAAAAAAATCAGTACGTGGGTAGAGCTTCATCCTGGAAAGCTTGTTAGGCAGTTGAAATGGCACATCAGCCATCAGCTCTTTCCTTCTTTACACGTCTTCCTGCTTGAAAAGCAAAAGCAATATCTGGAAGACTGCATCAACACTGATTTTACAAAGATGCAAGTCCACACACAAAAAATGGCAAGCCAGGATGGCAGGAGGATATTGAGTCCTAGATGTCGTTGCTGAGCTGCCATACAATCCCAGAACTATCTCGCCCTGACTTTTTTTTTTCTACCATCTTTATTGGAATATAATTGCTTTACAATGGTGTGTTAGTTTCTGCTGTATAACAAAGTGAATCAGCTATACATATACATATATCCCCATATCCCCTCCCTCTTGCGTCTCCCTCCCACCCTCCCTATCCCACCCCTCTAGGTGGTCACAGAGCACCGAGCTGATCTCCCTGTGCTATGCAGCTGCTTCCCACTAGCTATGTATTTTACATTTGGTAGTGTATATATGTCCATGCCACTCTCTCACTTTGTCCCAGCTTACCCTTCCCCCTCCCTGTGTCCTAAAGTCCATTCTCTACGTCTGCATCTTTATTCCTGTCCTGCCCCTAGGTTTGTCAGAACCATTTTTTTTTTTTTTTAGATTCCATATATATGCATTAGCATATGGTATTTTTCTCTTTCTGACTTACTTCACTCTGTATGACAGACTCTAGGTCCATCCACCTCACTACAAATAACTCAATTTCGTTTCTTTTTATGGTTGAGTAATATTCCATTGTATATATGTGCCACATCTTCTTTATCCATTCATCTGTCGATGGACACTGAGGTTGCTTCCATGTCCTGGCTATTGTAAATAGAGCTGCAGTGAACATTGTGGTACATGACTCTTTTTGAATTATGGTTTTCTCAGGGTATATGCCCAGTAGTGGGATTGCTGTCGCCCTGACTTCTGAATGAAGGAGAAGCACAAGTACTTCCAGCACAAATCCATGTTAGTCTTAACAGATGCAGTAGGTTTCCATAAAATATGTGATAATCATGATGTCAGGTGCAATATTTATAAAGAAGCTCCTAGTTTCTTTTACTTCATAGTTACACTGAATATTCCATCTGCACATCTTATTTCATTTAATTGATTTTCTCCTCACAGTTCTAACAGTAGCAATCTTATTACACTAATCTGCTTGGTTATCTGATTGTTGCTGATTGTTAGCATATGCAAGTATTAATAAATGCACTAATAATGTAAGGTCACGTGATAATTACATAATGATTAATTTCATGTCATTTCAAATGCAACAAACTGCAATGACCTACAGAACCTCATAACACTGTCCGCATTGGTTAACATATTGTGTTAGTTATTCCTCGAAGTAGGCTTGTAATAAAAGCAACAATAACTCAAAGCCTAGTTTGTTATAAGATTCTGATAACATTTGTATGTCTACCTTCTCAAAATCACAGTAATTTGAATTATAACAAGGAGAGGGTCATTATCATATTGGGAAGTCAGGCCTCCCTTTCACCTCTAGTTTAAAAATAAGTCATCATCAAAGCACGTAAATGTAACACCACATTCACACCACAACCTATGATGATTTAGGTCAGATGTACAATGTGTCAACATTAGGAATTTTATCTCCTTTCGGTGTGTTATGTTATACTGGTTAATTTCTTAAATTGACATTAGAAAAACATATTAGAAAAGGAAGTCAACACAAAGCTCATTTTTTTGAAATGTATTTACCAGGAAAAAAAAAGCCATGTCAGAACCTAGTATGTCTTTGGAAATAATCACACAATACAAACTGAAATTGACGAGGGGAAATACATCACCATGTCACTAAGGTGCTCTGTTTTACAGTGTAACCAGCACAATCCTTACTACAGGATAAAGCTTTAACCTTCTAATGATTTAATAGTTTAAGAACTTTTGCTTGTTTTTTTCTGAGGTACTTTTTCGTTGTTACTATGTGAACTGAATCCTTAGGATTCTTCCTTCTTATACTAAAATCCCCCTAAGTATGGATATATATGTAGTGAGATTTAGATAGAAGTTTGCATGACAGACATTAAATTAGTTTTACTTTCCCAAGCTCATTTTTTCCTGTTAAAAGCAGGTAATACACAGAAAAGTATATTCCTGCAGGTGTATTCCAGGACTCTAAAAAGAATTAATGTTACTCTCAGATGGTATGTCGTATGCATAAAATGCCCATGGCATATTAAGCCTAGAGAAAAGACTGGTTTAGTGGATAATATTTTGATTTATTCTCTTGTGTATTTTTTTCCCAGTAATACCTTTAGCTATGTGTCCCTTTTTTGAATTTAAACTAGATTTTGAGGTAATACTCCGTCATCCAAAACTATAACAAAAATAGTGTTAATTTCTTGGTCATAAGGTCCAAAACAGTCTTGAAAACATACTCACCTTCCTAGACTTTTGTTCAGTAATAGGTGACCATTTTATCTCCAGGATCAGTACTTGAAAAATATAATAACTGTTTGGTATTCCTAAATTTTGGCTTAGAATATCAAAAGCAAATCTTCAACAAATTATAGCATAAAGTTTACACTATAAACCACAGATTCCCAAAACTTTAGCAAGAGTACAGTTATATTCCAAGAATGGGTCATAAATGTGCCAGGAAATATTACTGGCTGTAGAAGTTTTAGAGTGATAAGTTAATAGTTATACAACAAATTTAATTTTCAACCATTCAAAAATTTCCAGCATTGAAATAATAATAAAAGTCTATTTATGTGACAATTAAATTTCCAACCATCAAAAATGTAACTGCTATCTTATGTGATCTCCAACTATAAATAACTATAAAATCAGGCAAAATATATGAGGATTTTTTAATGTACTGAACTATAGGCAAAGCAGTACTGTCAGTTTTAAGAGAAGGGACACAGCAGTACTCTAAGTACAGATACTTCCTTTACTTGTATCAGGGGAATGGAGCCCAAGTGACGTAGTGGCATTGCTGAGCTATAGAAGCAGAGATCAGAAATCTATAGGGCTGAAGTGGATGGAATTTTCAGGGCAGGTTCCTGGAAAGGAAGAAGTTGAACAAAGGAGCCAGAGAAGTTTCTGTGAGGGTTCACCCTGAGTTTTTGGCTGAAGGCTATGCTATGCATGCTGACAGAAAGACCCTACTTGCCTTGGCAGAAAGTAGATAGTGCTGGACTAAGACTGAATGGAGAAAACAGTGGTCACACAAGGATGGAAAATACTGCAATTATGGCCCATTTGGAGAGAAGACACATTGCTGAGGATTTCAGATATTCAACTGAGAGCTCAGAAAGGACATTCTTTTGGAATAAAGGTAACACCCTCTAATTAAGGACAAAATCAAATAGACCTATCTTGACAAAGTCTAAAACCACACTAACAGAATCAGTAAGAATCCACAAGTAATTTAACTGCCTACCAAATAGGTAAAGTACAGGGGACTTTTTAGAGCCATGATTCTATTCTGTATAGTTCTCTAGTGGTAGATAGAAAGAGTGAACCGTAATGTGTACAAATTGAAAAAAGAAAAGATCAAGTAGAGGGTGGGGGTCTAGAATGGAGTGCCCAATGGATTTGTGACAAACAACTCTGTGTTAAAAATGTATGATATAACCTAACTATAGGAGGTGGAAGAAAAGAGGCACTGACCTAATAACTTTGGAAATGACTAGATCATAAAACTGAAGACAAAAGAAAATGTACATAAACTTTACTCCAGCTCTACAGTTTTTTTCTCATGATGGTACAGGTAAAGAATTTTGAAACCACCATATATGTGTGTGTGTGTGTGTATAGAAATAATTATGGATACAGGTTTATACATCGGTTAGTATACATACATATATGTCCTAGTTATGTCCACAAGGAGGGCCTAGAACCAATGACTCAATAGCAATGATCAGACCTAGAAGCCAGATGTTAAGTTTTAGTACCATTCTTCAATAAAAGGAACCAAGGCTCCCTGAAGAAGAGCTGAGTCTGGAACTGTGGCAGATAACATACGAAATGAGCCTGGAGCATCTTGTAGTGCCAGAAAGTAAGTGCTTAAAATCCAAAATGTTGGGGTTAAGTCAAGGGACCCTGAAAGTTCCCCCAACACATAAAATAAATATCATAGTACTGTATTATAACTTAAAACATAAAATAAATATCCATGAGTCAATATTGATGTAAATTATTTAGTAAATCAGTAAATTTGGGAGTAAGATAAAGACAATTTATGTAGATTTTCCCCTCTCAAGGAGGTGGAATATAATTCCCACCCAATAAATGACTTCCAAAGAGTAAACTATGAAAGGTGTTTGTGTGTGTGTGGAGTTTACAGTACAGAAAACTGGCAAACACCACCTTAGATGGGTGATCAACATTAACATAACCAATGGTAAATCATGTTGATAGCTTGTACCCTTTATATGATGTGCTATGGTCTTCTTCCACAAAACCACTAAGCCTTGTCTAACCATAAGGAAATCATCAGACAAATCCCATTTGAGGGAAAGTCTAGAAAATACCTCACCAGTACTCCTCAAAAGTGTCAAGGTTATCAAAAACAAGGAGAGTCTGCAAAACTACCACAGCCCAGAGAAGCCTAAGGAGACATAATGATTAAATGCAAAGTGGTATCCTAGATAAGATCCTGTATTAGAAAAAGGATATTAGGGGAAAACTAATGAAATCTGAAAAAAAGCATAGAGAGTAGTTGATAATAATATATCAGTATTGGTTCATTAGTTCTGACAAATGTAGCATACTAATGTAAGATGTTAATAATAAGGGAAACTGGGTGTGGGGTATACTCCTTGCACTATCATTGCAATTTTTCTATCAGTCTAAAATGATTCAAAACTAAAAGTTTTCTAAAATATTAAGCAAAAATAAATATGCAGCAATAGCAGCGATTGGCCATAGTATAGACAAAATAAATCACATCATGGCTGAACTCGGTGAGAACAGAGAATAGCCCAAAAGGCAAATGCCCCTTCCTTAAGGTCACCTCCCTACCTCCAACCGGATTTAGGTGGCCTTTGGAGATTAAAGAAAGAGGAATAGGAGAGAATCATATTAGTCCTAAAACTCTCCATTTTAAACTGGAAGAAGCTAATATACTTTGGCAAGATTATTTCTAGTGCTAAAGGAAAATTACTGTTTAATTCACTTATGGGTGATAAAATAATGCTCATTTTGGATTTTGTGGCAGTCATAAATTTGAAAGTATATACCTTCTACTCAGAAATCAAAGGAAAAATTGATGAAGAGTGCAAAAAGGGAAGGTCGAGTGTACTATATAGAGTCAGAACACTGGGGGTTAACCCACTCTGCTGATTCAGTAAAGATCGCTCCTATTTGTTCGATGGAAGGACTGGGTTTAGCAATAAATGAACTATGGTGAGACAGCATAAGTGAAATAAGTATATTGTAATGCCTCAGAAAAGCAGAATTAAATATACCTGGTGGGCTTCCCTGGTGGCGCAGTGGTTGAGAGTCCGCCTG
>NW_020185339.1:9201118-9256606 GCF_003031525.2 Neophocaena asiaeorientalis asiaeorientalis | reverse complement strand
AGATATATATATATATATATATATATATATATATACACACACACACACACACACCTGGTAATATAATTTGGGGTGTTGTGTAGCATCAGGGATCCAAGTCCGTGGTAGGGGGAAGCAGCTTGTAATTTTAAATGGAGCAGTCAATGAAGAACTCATGGAAACACACTGGAACAAAAACTTGAATGAGATTTAAAAGTTAATAATATGGATATCTGGGGTAGGTTTTCTTGGTAGAAGGAATAGCCAATGAAAAGATGATAAGTCAAAAGTGAGTGTGGTATGTTTAAAGAACTGCAACCAGAACAGTGTGACTTAAGAGCTAGTGAGAGAAAGAAGTAAGTGATGATTTCAGAGAAGTGATGGGGATAGATACTGTAGGGTCTTGAAGGACAAAGAATTTTAACTTTATTCCTAGATAGAAAGCCACTGGAAAGATTTCTCTAGAGGAGTGACATGATCTAACATTTTAACGTACTCATTTATCCTAGAAATGATTTGGCTTGGTTTAAGAAAATATATGTGGAAAACAAAGAAACAGGAGGGATTATTTTAGAGTACACCTAATGTAAGCATGGATATATTTAACCATATGCATCCTGAAATGTATAATATATAATTTCCGTGCAAGGAGACACATTTCCAGGAAATAAGGGGAACAATTGCTTCTATGGATATTACATTGCTTTCCCTATCTTTGACCTTGTCTAACTCTGATGATAATTCCCCGTTCATTTAATAAGTATTTGCATATCATAATTGCAAGTAACACCAGTAAAAATTAAGTTCTTTAGAGTGTGTTTAGTTACACCACCACATATGAGGATTACATTGAAGAAAGTTGGTGAAAAATATAAAGCGTGTATCAGGGGTTGAGATTGTGCCCACATGAAATCAGTAAAAATAAATAAAAATCCTCTAACAAAAATGCAGATGCGTATTTAGGCAAATAGGGAATATACAACCACCCATTTTGAACTAGAAGTCTAACTTTGGGTTCTAGCTCCTACCCTACCTTGTCAAATCTATTCCCAATTGAATTGATGAACTCTTCAGACAAGACAACCCAAGGCAGAGCATCTCTATGGACTGTATCATGTTGAAGTCCCACAGAGAGCTCTCATTTTCTTTCTTGATGGCCAGAGGCTGAGAACTTGCACTACCACACATGTAAGACTGCCTGGTACAGCAATAAGCAGGCCAGTGAAGAATGAGCTATTCCCAATAAGCAGCCATGGGTTTCTCCCTTCTCACGTATTTCTGTATGTCAAGAAAATTAAACAGAGGGAGAAAAAATATAACCCAAAATTATATGAGCAACAAGCCATTAGCTTTGATTTTGCTTTCTTCCTAACTAGCCCAAGGTAAAATTGCCTACTATGGAGAAAACTGAAGGATCCATTGAAATTCAAATTCGAGACATAGCTATGAGAGAAAAGACCTATTAAGGGACACAATGAAACGATGAAATGTATTCTAATAATAAAAACATTTACACAGTACATTAAAATGTACAAATTTTGTTCTGTATTCTGCATTTAACATTTACCACAACACTACGAATAAGGCATAACTAAATCAAATTTAAATAAAGTTATTGCAACTCTGTGAAGAGATTTATCTCGAATTGTCCCTTACATGATAATGTTACAGCTATCATTTCTGCCCTGAAATTAAATGTATTTCCATCTGTCTGTGTTAACATTTCCAGCTATATTTAGAGATAATAAATTTAACAAGTTTAGCTCAATATTTCAAGTTGCCACCATAATAACAAGCCCCAACCTAACACTTTACTAGAACATCTCCCTGAAATTCCTTCCTTGATAATTTCTCCAAAGAGAATAGCACTTCTTTTTCTTTCTTTTTTTTTAATTGAATGAAAGATTCTTTAAATTCTACACTGGCACTTTTCAAGTTGTGTTGTTCCTTGCTTGAACCTTAAGGCTGAACATTGGTAACCTGACATGGGAAGCAATGATAAGGAGATACAGAGCTAGATGAACCTTCTCTTGAAAGTTTATACATGTTAAGTCTAGGTTTCAAAAGGTGGATATGTATATTTCCTTGTGGATTGATTTTTAACCCACAGAGAAAATAACTTCTTTAAATTATGAGTCACGACAATTAAGGCAATGATGCCTAAGATCAGGATCCCATTTTCACAAATTACTTCCTTGAAAACAATTCTCAAAGATAGCAATTTTCAAAACAGAAGTAAAACACTAAAATTGGGAGTAGGAGTTGGTTAATAAAATACTTTAAAAAAATCATAATTGGAACAAATCTTTGTGCAAGGAGGAGAAACAAGAGCCGACAGAGTTAACATTCTCAATAAACAGCCAAGGGACTGCATGGTTTAACATGTAATTTATTTGATGAGGCCTTTTATTCTTAAAAAAATTTTAGTATCTCAGTTTCTCCATTTCTTATAAAGTTGAATGGTAATCTTTTTGGACTTTAGTCTGCTTTGAAAGAAATACATACATTTTAATACACTCTTACTCATGATATTACTAATTGGCTTTCCCCATATATATTCAACTTTTTCAGATATACTACTTTCACTGTAACTTTGAAACAAGTCAATTTTTCATCTCTCAAGCAATTATATGTACACTATTCAAAATGAAGAAAATAAGGCAAATTGATCAAATTGATGTACTTAAGGTCACAGAGCAATATAAAGGCAATAATCCCAAAGCACCTATACATGCTTCACACATCCTGCATGTCTGATTCCTATGTTAGAGTATAAAAGTAAGAAACGAAAGCTGAAAAATTAATTTCAGATAAAGTTTGAATTATCCATTAATTCATGCATTCATCACTTATATTTTGAGTATGAGGTTAAGATATAACAATTACCAAGATGAAGTCTCTGACCTACTGGTACTTAAATTCTAATGAGGGGGATAAAGGATAATACATAAACAAATGAATAGTTGCAGATAGAAACTGGGTATACAAATAAATTAAGCAAGATAAAGTGAGAGTAGAGAAAACAAAGAGGAGGCTATTTTAGGTAAGTTCATTGGAGAAAACCTCTCTAATGAGATAGGTGAGAAGAACCTGAATTTTCAGAGAGAGAGAACCCTGCAAAGATGTGGGAGAAATGTATTTCACACTAACTGAATAACTAGTTTAAATTGTCTGAGATGAGAGCTAACTTGTCAAGAAACAGCAAAAAGGACATTGTGGATGGAGCAGAGTGGATAAAGGTCAAGATGGAGTTGGAAAGGGAGCCAATTGTCATATTATACAGAACACTGTGGCCTAAGTAAAGAGTTGAGATTTTGCACTAAATGTCAAGGAAATATATTAGAACTTTAAATGTGTGTGTGTTGTGTGTGTGTGTATGTATGTGTGTATCACTCTGTCTGTTCTAGGTCAAATGAACTATAGAGAAGAAAGTGTGGAAGTAGAGATACCAGGTAGGGGACTGTTGCCACAACTGAGGTGGGACATGATGGTGGCATGGTCATGAGGTAGTGGTAATTCAAGGAGTGAAAAATGGTAAGATTTGGGATGCATTTTGATGTCAAGTGCACAGGATGGTAAAAGATGGATACAGACATAATTAACAGAGAGAACTCAAGATTGAGTCCTAGACTTTTGGATTGGCTATCTGGTTGAACAGTGTAATGAGCTGGAACAGGAAAAACAGAGAGAAGCATTTTTATGACAAGGATGGAGGGAAAATCAAAATTTGTGTTTAAGACATGTAAAGATGTTTGAGATACCCAACAGATAACCAAATGAGGATATCATCCAGGCAGGCAGACATGCTACTCTGGAACTCAGTAAAGTGATCGGAACTCAGGATCTAATTTAGGAATTGTTTGAACAAAAGAGAAATCAGATTCTTACTCTAAGTCTTTAAAACACACATATGAGAGTAGAATATATGCTTAA
Source organism: Neophocaena asiaeorientalis asiaeorientalis (assembly GCF_003031525.2). Classification (NCBI taxonomy): domain Eukaryota; kingdom Metazoa; phylum Chordata; class Mammalia; order Artiodactyla; family Phocoenidae; genus Neophocaena; species Neophocaena asiaeorientalis. Next base: position 9,252,694 of record NW_020185339.1, on the reverse strand, counting down.
ACTTATAAATTGAGATTATTAGAGAGGAAAAATACAAACCCTATTTGGAACTTTCTTGAGTTTAAAAAAAAAAAAGGTTTGGTTAAATTCCAGAGCGGTGTGTCAGAGTAAATGTGTACGTGTTCATGTGTTTACTGAGTCCGGGGGAGCTGTTTTACCAAAGTATTTCTGGACATATTCTGATGGTGATTGATGCAATTCCATTTATAATATATTTATATTATTTTATTTTATTATTATTTTATTTTATTATTGTGATTCCTTATATTTATTCCAAGTAGCGTTACACTTTACAAGTTGTAAAAGGTATTTTACATTTTTCTTTTATAGGCATAAGTTCACTTTTCACTGAGGATCAATAAAAATAATCTAACTCATTTGATGCACATCATATTTTTTAATGAAGTAACATAAATATAAATCCAACAAACTTCTTTGTATAGGAAAAGCTAGAAGCTTTTCTTCCAAACACTCGCTTTTCTTTCAGTAGAATGAAAAGTTGTTAGAAAGATTGTTGAAGATTAAGGGAAGGAAATTTAATTAAGACCAGATTTTTTGACCTGTGGACTCGATTGGGAATTTCATTCAATCCCAACAAAAGATATTCCTCTCAGTAGGACAGAATCAAACTCCATGGGGAAAAAAAAAAGGTTGTTCCAGCGTCCATATTAAGAAAACATTGTACACAGATGTTTTCAGCCATTTGAACAAAGCATTTGTCAAAATTTTTCTTAAAAAATTCCCAATTTAACTTTAATGTCTATTTGAGGATAGTTTTGTGTACATTCCAATAAATTAAGATATGTGCCATTCTATCATTTAAACCAACAATGATATATATCATTATATCATTTTAAAATATGTATTTTAAAAGTCTCATCTGAAGACTGTTGTTTACTGTGTAACTGTTACCAGACAATCAATCTTTATTTAGAAAGCTGTTTTTATTCACATCACATCTTAAAGGCTGCAGGATAAAAGGCGTAAAAATACCATTGACAGATAAAACAGAGAAAATTGCTCTGAACAAACTTTTCTAGAGTAGTGTGGTGCATATAAATTATGAAAACACTAAAACCTGATCAAAAAGGAAAGTCTTTAACTTCCATTTAAATGCATGAACAGATGTGGCAGACCTAATGTCAATGGATAAATGGCCCCAAAATGTGGAATATGAGAACGAGATCTCTGAATGTTTTTAAACTCATGCCAGGCACAGCTGGATTCCTCTAACAATAAATGAGTCAAAGACCTAGAGTTCATGTAGGGTAGTTGTCTGTCAAGGTTTATAGGATTTTGGCCACCAAAGGTTTTAGCTAGTGCTGTGAAAAAAAAAATGATTATCACTTAAAAATTAACTTGCTGCTTCCTAGTTACCTACGCAAATGAAGACAAGTCAAGCCTCACTTCAAAAATGGGTACCATGTGAATCCATTTTGAATTATGCCTCCAATTTTATTCTTATAAATTTTATTCTTATAGCTAAAGCACTATGAAAATTTGTCTGTAACTCTACTACTTCAATAATTCCTTTAGTTTAACCCGATTGTGTGTGTGTGTGTGTGTGTGTGTGTATGTGTGTAAACATGCTGTATCTTCTGGTAAAATTTTAAGGCTTGGTAAATCTGATCAGATGTTGTAAGTATACAAGAAGCTTGAATTACGTGGAAACAGTTATCGAGGTGGCATATGTTCCCACAAATATACTAGGATTATTAGGACAGTCTCTAGACAAAGATTGAAAGATTGTATTTTAAAATACAATTTAAAGCCTTACAAATTTTAAGAGTAGACAACAGTTATATTTTGTCGGACAAATATTAATTGTGTCTTTAAAGTCATTGATTATATAATCTTGAATGTGGATAACAACTGAAAATCATACACAGCTTTATATTTTACAAAGCACTTTGACTTAAATATCTCATTTCATTTGTTCTGTCATTCTGTGAGGTTTTTCTTATTGCAACCCAAACAAATCCTATCAATTTGATGCCTTATGTATTTACCACAATTTTTCCTTTCCTCCATCTTCAGTGCTATTGTATTAGTTCATGAATCTATGATTTCTCACCGGACTAAAACAGTCTTCATGTTACCCTTCCTGCCCATGGTTTTATAACATTTCATTTCACATTCCATTCTTCTACATTGATTCTAGATAACCTTTCCAATATAAAAATCTCTAAAAACCCTTCAATGACCACAAAATTTTTTCCAGCCTCTCCTCCATCCCATCCTCCGATTGTAGACACGTTTTCTTCCACTCTAGCTATAATGAGTAACACAACAGATAACAAATACAATGTTATTTCATACCTCTATTCTATCATGCTCCTCTCTCCACCTAAAATGTCCCTCACTCCACCTGTAACTACTGACAAGCAATATGTATTCCTCTTCTAAGTCCTAAACAAAGGGTCACATTCCCACAAAATTTTCCCTTCTCTGCACACAGAACTGACAGCTTCATTTTGAGTATGCCTACTGAATTCTATGCACATTTTTATGAGTTCTCATAACCCTTAATTATATGAGTTTATGTTTATCACTCGATCTCCACTAAGTAGCTCCTTGAAAGAAGAATTGGACCCCTTTATCACTGTACCTTAACTTCCAGACACAAAGAAAAAAAAACCCTCAATATTTACTGAATATAGGAATAAGTGATTGAAAACCAGAGTCATTTGAGTTCAAAGATCAGTATTTCTCCTACATCACTATAAAAATACATTGTGTTTACTGAATACTTAATGCCCAACATTCTTTTAAGTAATTTACATTTTATTTTGCTTTCACAATTCCTTATAAGGAAAGCACTATTTCAGTGTCCACTTTACAGATGAACTAACTAAATCTGAGCTGTTACTAGAATCGCCTAGGGTCATACAAATAGTAAGTGGCCCAGGTTAAAACTTCAGCGTCCCTGGATTTAACTGCCATTTATGCCTTTATAACAAAAATGAATATAGAAAAACTTATTGCTGAAAGAGACTAGAGAGTAGATGTAATGAGTTTACTCTATTGAGACCTTAATGCAAGCAGTTATTGGCATCAAATCAGAAACCAATAAGATCTCTCCCACCTTTCTTGCATTTCTTTTCTTCCATGTTGTTGTTCCTTTAAAAAAACAACATTATACAGTGAGATCTGTATAGAATTATAATGTATTCTGTGTAGGGAAGAGTGGTAAAAAATGAGTAAATCTTTGTCAGCTTGCAAACTGCCTACTTTAAGCCTGAAACTATTAACTTGACCTGTCTCCCCTGCATCAGCAAGTGTCAATATGTACAGTACCAAAGATTGGCTTGATTATTTCAGGTGTAAGAAGAGAAGTTTAAGTTTCTTTTTCTCTTAGCTCATCTTGATTTAAGGGTATATATATATATACTTTTTCTTGTATTCTACACTGTACTTTGTTTATATATGTAGGATTTATGGGAGCAAGTATCTGGGGGCTAAGAAAAAAAGCTGCCTTGTTATTTTATTAAAATTCCTGAGGAAAACTTATCAAACCAGAGGTAAGCACATGAAAATATATCTAGAGAAACATCTGCTTGAATTAAAAATAAAGTGAAAAGGCAGGCCCACAAAGGAAAACTACAAAACAAAGTAACTCCAGGAACCTGACATCTGATCTAAAGAAGATTGGTGGGCTTCCCTGGTGGCACAGTGGTTGAGAGTCCGCCTGCCAATGCAGGCGACATGGGTTCGTACCCCGGTCCAAGAAGAACCCACATGCCGCGGAGCGGCTGGGCCCGTGAGCCATGGTCGCTGAGCCTGCGCATCTGGAGCCTGTGCTCCACAACGGGAGAGGCCACAACAGTGAGAAGCCCGCGTAAAATAAAAGTTGGTAAGAGCATCTATTTTTGACCAGAAGAGAATTTCACTGCACAGACTTATTTCAAGGGCACATGCCACTTGTATGTTTTAAAAGAAAGCTTTTTTATAAAAGCCAATAAATGTATTTACATTGGAATCCTTGAGATTGTGCATGGGATGCAGACAGGCTCTCTCTCAGAGAAAAACGCTTAACATAAATACAGAAATATTACATTAATTTTTAACAACTATGACTTAAAACCGCTAAATCTAACTTGCCTAAGTTCATTCCTTTTTATTTGTTTCTTCTTTCTTTCTTGTCATTAATATTTAGCCCTCAATATATCACGAAAATTATCACCATCATTTTTTATCTGGACCCAATGAACTCCTAAAAATAATTTTGTCATTTAATAAATAATTCACAGAGGTAAGAATAAAAAGATAGTCGAAAACAGCTATATTCAAAATTTTTAAATAAATTTAAACATTACAAACTTTTTGTAATATGTAAATTTTGGCACACGAACATCATAAAAGATGAATAAAGATGAAAACACCTACTTTCAGCAAAATAGGATAGTCTAGGTCCTTACTGTAAAACATTGCCTGATGAAGTATTTCCTATTTAACAACTGGATTAAATCACCTACTCCCTTTGTTCTTGGAAATATATTGTTCACGTATATATTCTAGAAAAATTCATCTAGATATTGTCATCTGAAGACTCATTGTCTAATTGTCTAAGACTCCACTTACACGATCCATTTCACATCCATAATCCATTTCACCATTATCATTAGAGTACTGTTATCTGTCTCTTTGAATTTATCTTCCAATTGATCTAATAATTGTGAAGCATCCTCCTCTGTCAGTTTTCTTCCCTATGCTATTAAGGGTAGAAAATGAACATTTCTGAATTCTCAATTGTGTTCAATAAAAGCTAAAAGCAGATTATAGAGGTGGTATCTCCAGGTTCCTCTTATATCCTCCAGAAAGATAATGCAGTAGTCGGGCAACAAAATAATAAAAGTGAAGGATAATAATAATTCTTTCTCTATTATTTTGTCCTTCTAACAGAACCATAGCAGTAAACTTTTTCTTAAAGGACTATATAGTAAATACTTTAGGCTTACAAGCCATATGGTCTCAGTTGCAACTACTCAACTCTGCCTTTGAAGCAAAAGTAGGCACATACAATACATAAATAATGGTGATGTTCATATAGAGTGAGAATTAGTAAGATAACAGTAGACAGTGATGTTATACAGACTGAGAACTGGGTAAAGTTAGGGTAAGATAACATAAGAATGATGTTTTAGCAAATATAAAAAAGTGAGGCTAGAAGACAACTAATGATCTCTGACAATAGGGACAAATCAAGTTTCTGGAATTCCTCTGAGAATTGAAAAGCAAAGAGCGGTTTCAGGTAAACGAAGGAAAAAGAGGTAATATGAAATGAGTTTAAGTCCAACAAGAGAAACCAGAGTTACTTTAATAAAAAAGAATCTATAATTAACCTGTGAGAGATTCTGAGATACCCTCATGTTAGTACCTAAATTTGCTCTTAATTCTACATTTACCAGGATTTTTGAGAAGAAAATTAATCTCTCACATGGTGGCCATTGCCAGATGCCTGTCTGTGGACTATAAGAAGTAAAAGCATCCCACCCACCAGTCTAACAGCTTGACTTAAGAAAATGAGAGACAGTTCTCGATGGGAAAAGATAAAAACAAACCTAATGGACATTAGTCAAATTAGAAAAAAGTATGGTCAATTAATTACAGGAAAACTTCTCTATAACTTGAAAGCAAAGAACTACGGAAAAAGAAGGAAAAAACATAGAAAGAAACAATATTGCACTGAACAACTTAAAACCAATTTGTTGGAAAACTTCTAAAAATAACACTACTTTCAGGCAGTAAAAACTTTTCTGTGAACATCTGATTCTTAAAACTCTCTCAAAATACATTTCTAAATTAAGTTTATGATCTTTTTGTGGAATACATGGTTTCTTAATCTGAAAAATTCTCCTTTTAAAGTTCTAGCATAAGAAAAATTAAAGAGCACATTGTGTAGAGCATCACTTTATGAGTTTTAGCACCTTGTGGATAAGCAAAGAATGATTAAAAAATATTTTATGCTTTTGGCCGCTGGTGCATGCTACATTAGCAGTTACATTTTTTTTTTTTTTTTTTTTTTTTTTGCGGTACACGGGCCTCTCACTGTTGTGGCCTCTCCCATTGCGGAGCACAGGCTCTGGATGCGCAGGCTCAGCGGCCATGGCTCACGGTCCCAGCCGCTCCGCAGCACGTTGGATCTTCCCGTCCCGGATCAGGGTACGAACCCATGTCCCCTGCATCGGCAGGCGGACTCTCAACCACTGCGCCACCAGGGAAGCCCAGCAGTAAGATTTTGATGTATTACATATTAACACTGACTCTAAAGTGTTTTTACCAAATACATTCTAGGAAGTAGTCACTACTGACTTTTTTGAAATTAAAAAAGTATGTACTGGAGACACCATTGTGTAACAGAAAGAAAATTCGGAGTTAGAAACCTTAACATCTAGTTCTAATTCTTCCACCAACTAGTTGGACAATTCATTTAACATCTCTGGCCTTAATTTTTTAAATCAGACTTGAATATATTATTATAGTTTCCTCCTTTTACTATTAGACTGTTTAAGTGAAGAAAGCCATGATTTTATTTTCAATGATTCCTAAGTTTAGATGTTACTTTCCATTGGTTTACTCTGATGTGTACTAGCAACCAAAAGGCATGTTTTACTAATCAGGACAGGCCCAAGCAACAGTTTACATCATGATAGAAACTCTTCATCAGCCTTGAGGGTTATATTTCTGAAAAGTATTGTGCTTGGCAAAACTAGAGTTAGCGAGATCAAGATCTCCTAAAGTACATGCATTAGCAGGGAAGGAATCAATATTACTGTCATTAAATATATCTAAAAATGGATGTAATAGAAGTTCCAGAAGGCATCTATGTCAAAAAAAAAACCCTGACATGTCAGCATTGCAAACTTACTCTGGTAGATAAACTTTCTTCATCATCAACTTTATTTTCAAGCAACATTGCTACAGCATCCTGATCTGCTAAGATATATTTTTACCATAATCAAGGCTTTAATTAGGGAAATTGCATGTCTTTAAAAATATTTTTTATTCTACTTATATTCTATTGAAATGGAATGTATTTGAACTTGTGTACAATATCCTTTTATTCTCAAAATTCTCTGCTATATAACTCTTCCAGATTAAAGGAAACTGAATAGACACAGTTAGTAAAGGCAATATGTAATCTTGGATTAGATCCAGGGGAAAAAATACTGTAAAGGACATTATTAGGACAATTGGAAATATTTGTATATGGAGTTTATTTTAGACTTAAGATATTAGGTAATTCCTAAACAAGTCAAAATCCTAAATTCGCTCATTGTATTGTGGTGATATAAAAGAATGCCTGTTCTTAAGGCACACACACATTGAATATTTAGGGATAACAAGGAATGATATCTGCAATTTACTGGCCAAATAGATTAGGAAAAATAATAGTTCAGAGTAGTTTGTGAAAAGGAAACCTCAGCGAGAAGGGGGCAGTGGTGGGGTGAGGGAGGGGAGATAGAGAGAAAGAGAGAGAGGGAGGGAGAGAGATGGAGAAAGTAAAAGGAGCAAAATGTTAAGTAAACTTGGGTGAAGAGTAGGTATATAGAAGTTGTTATTTGTAATAGTCTTGCAACACTTTTGTAAGCTTGAAATTCTCCTAAATAAGGTTGGTTTTTTTTTTAAGTCTCTGTTAATTGTTGCCATATCACATCAGCATTGCCTAATCAGAAATTATTTTCAAGGACTTCCCTGGTGGCCAGTGGTTAAGAATCCGCCTGACAATGCAGGGGACATGGGTTCGTGCCCTGGTCCGGAAGATCCCACATGCCGCACAGTCTAAATAAATAATTTTTTTTTAAAGAAATGATTTTCAGTGTTTAAGTTTAAATTTTTCTGGGCCCATCCTTATATTCATATATAAGGTAAACAGATATCCTTCTCTGCACTACCAGGCTGACTCTCTCACATAGGGGGAGGCCAGCAATAATTATTATATTTTTATTTAAGAAATAGCTTATAATCTTCAAAGACAGTGTCATAAACACTTGAAAAATATTTTTAACAACATTTTCCTGTACATACAAATATGTGGAAATAATTCCAGAGAGCCTTTCCATAGATCAAAATGATGCTGATCAATTATCTATCAAAAGATCAATTTTTTAAAAAAGACTGTGTTATGCTAAGTCCTAAAATTGTTATTTTAGATTAGCATACTACACTACTTACTAACTGTAGTTAGCTCAGGAGTACAGTGTTTTTTTCTTTAGTAGAGTGTAAGCCAGAGTTGTCATAAATGCCAAAGTTCACTGTCACTTTGATTTCACAATTTAATAGGGCAGATTAAAATCGTAAATTTATTTTTGACATTGCAATTTTAGCATGGCGCCCTTATCTAATATCAAATTTTGGCATCTCAGAATCTCATGCAAGTCATGATAATCAGTTTTTAAATGCAAATCCTGAAGAATGTATTTCAGCAGAGGATGGATTTGCAACTTCAAGCTGGTCATGCCTAGAAAAACATGTGAGTGTTTACTGTTGAGCTATGACACACATATATTTCTTTTAGCAAATTACAGACAAAAAGGCATAATACTATATAGCTTATTTCTGACATAAAGCATGGTCCTGTGAATAAAAGAAGACAATATAGTCAAATGTTCTCTCTCTGATTTACTATTCACTTACCTTAAGAACCTAGGTAACTAAAGAAAAGCAAGTAAAGTTTTAACTAGTATTTTATAGATGAAAATGGATTTCATAGGAGTCAAGATCACTAGATAAATTAAAATTTTCAACTAAAAATGACCACATACAGGTACAGGCAACATCTTCAGATGTTAGGCAAGATAATTACAACACGCACCTGGTATTCAGTAGATGAAGAACGCCCTTAACCCAAACATGTGGAGATGCTTCAAGATGCCCTAGGTAGTAGAGCAGATTAGTTTCGGGTAAGAAAACCCTCAGGATCCAACATTTGAACTTTGTTGGCCAGTACATAAGAAGTGACTTGACCCTTCATTTGGTGAAATCTATTTCCTCAGATTTCTTGATTCACAGAAATTTGGTTTTAAAAGGGATATTCAGAAAACATGAGTCCATGTTTTCACAAATGTGAATTCACCTTTTTGCCAAAGGTCACCTGATAAGTTAGTGGCAGAAAAAGGACAGCAACTCAGGTCTTTGGGCTCCCAGGTCTATTCCTGAATGCACTCTGCTGTCTCACTGTTTTATTTTATGTGAATACAAAAAAAATGCATGGAATTTCAGTCTTTAATAAAAACCTTTAAATAATTTAAAAGATGCTCCTCTTTGCAAAAGCTGATTCTCCCACTGCATATATTACAGTTATTGAATGGGAAGAGAATAATCAAAGACAACTAAATTTCACAATACAATTTTACTTCCCTTAATTTGTACACTAAATATTTTAAGCATATATGATGTACATATTCTTTGAAGATCACTCTTTTATGAAGAATCAACCCCTGTTACTTGCTTTGTATTGAGAAAAATGATTTAGATAATGGAGAGTTTCTATTTTAAAAAAGATTTGCATACCAAAGGCTTAAATACCTTCAACCCTATTAATTGCAGTGGAACAAAGTTCTTTCTAACTTCATTTTGTGACATGTCATTGATTTAACATAAAGAGTTCCAGTACATTTTAACAAGAAGTAAGGCCATCTTAAATGATACAAGTAGAAGAGAGGTGACAAGGTGACAATGAGCATAAGTACACATTTTCAGTGTCATGAGAGTGTTCTTTTTCTAAGAGTAAATATAATAAAATACTGACAGGATATCTAAACCTAGGCATAGTCCTGATTATCTGAATTTCAATTAATATTATGGTCTCTTGTATATATTTTGAAGTAAGCTTTATTGACTACCACTCTGCATTAAATAAATTGCAGATTTGAGTTCTAACTCTCATAATATAAGGAGGATTTAAAGGGTAGAAAAACAATCACTTATTCTTCTTCTGTCAAAATTAAGCATGCAAAGTATCTCATGATAATTTGGTGAGAACAAATTTTATCGGAGTCAATCACTATGAAGAAAAGTTGCCCACTATCAAGCCCTTTTAGTTCCTTGCTACTCAAAGTACGGTCCACGAACCAGCAGCATCAAATATGTTAGAAATGCGAAAACCCAGGTCCTGCTCCAGAGCTAATGAATCATAATCTGCATTTTAAAAGGATCTCTGAGTGGTTTATATACACATTAATATTTGAGAATCATTGCTTTAAATTAAATTTGGAGAAGGCATGGGAGAGGAGTGAGTGGAAATGATTGTATTTACATCTGTATCTTCTTACCTAACTAGACATGTAATAGATAGGTAAACAATATTATATACTATTTGTCAGACACTTTGTGAAGACTTTTAAATTCATTGTCAAGTTTAAATCTCACAGCAAACTTTTATGGTGGGAATTGTCGTTGACATTTTACAATGAGAAAACTGTGATTTACAGAAGTACATAAGGCAAGTTCACATAGAGAGTACCTGGTAGGAGGGAGGCAGTCTGACTCAAGAACTTATGCACTTGATCATTATATTTTGTGGCTTAGCACATGGCTATATGCAGATTTCAACTTATATCAAAACATGATACCAATTTTTGAATGGAGAATGTATAAATTACACAAAGGCTGCAATGGAAAAAAAGTTATGTCCCAGATAAAAATATTCTTGTCATGCATGCGTCTTAAATAGCTTAGGCTTTCAAATTCCTCCATATCTGCCAATTTGTGTTTTTTAGGATGACAAAATACACAATCAGAAAATTTGTATGGGTACAAGTACCAGCTAAGTACTCATAAACCAATAAGTTAAACTGGTACTTAACCTTCTACTCATAAAAATATAGAGTAAGATATTAAGAATGAACTCTAAAACTAATAGTGTTTGGATAATTATATACATTAGAAAGTTTTTATTTGTATCTGGAAAGATACATGTCTATATTTTCCTTTACTCTGGAAAGGAAATTATAGAATCAGACAGATACAAATATGTATTGTTTTTTAAATTTTGTTTCTTTGGCTAGAGCTATATTTTAATAAAGTATAAAGGTACAAGAGGCTGCTCTATTTCACAGTGGTGGGGGTGGAAACTAACAAGATACAGGAAAATTTTCTTATATTCAAGTCCATAACTGATATGATTAAAATAGCTGACAGTTACTGAATGCTTACTTACATGTAAGAAGCTGTCACAAGAAGATTTTTTTAAAAATATCATTTAATTTTAACTATTAAATGAGAACTAGCTTTATCCAGATGAGGAAACAGAACTGTTAAATGTTGGATCTAGGATTTAAACCCAGGTAGACTGGCTCTAGATCCCACAATTCATGCAGCACAATTTTAGGAAAAGATTCCTTTACCTCCCAGTGTATTTAACATATTTCAGGTTTCCTCCCTCTTCAATAGAAAATATACATATAATTTTCTCTTTGAATTATTTTAGAGATGTACAGTATATGATGATCTATTTATAGTCACACTGACTTAATGGTCTTATAAATGAAATAAATGCCTTAGGTTCATGTGATCAATATATATGAATTATGTCTTTAGTGCCTAGTTTTTCATTCAAAAGAAGACTGAATGATAAACTCTAGTGTAATTTGTTTCCTTGCACCATCTAGTGGATTTAAATGACAACTGCGGCAGTAGTATAAATGATTGTAAGTCAATTATATGTCAAATTTTCAAACGTATCCGGAGAACTAGTCCTAAAACTGTACTTCAGATCATTACCACAAATATGCACAGTTGTCATTTGCCTTTTTCAAGAGGGAATCGATTAAGCATGGACAAAGAATTCATTAGCGAGTGTTTAAATCTGCAAAAAAATTAACATAAAACAGCCTCCTTATCATCTTTTTACAATTAAAGGTAATGACAGTCTGATACGTTTTAGTTCTTCCCATTCATTTTCCTAAAACTCCAAGCCTTTCCAAGCAGCTGCGCGTAGGGAGGAACCCGGCGAGTCTGCGCGGGGCCAATGCGCAGGCGTGCCGAGGAGCGGAAGTGGGGAGGCGGGGCTAAACCCGGACCAGCAAGCGGAAGAGGCCGGGGTAGCGGAGAGAGGCTCCGAGAGCGTTTGGCGGCGGTGAGTCTGGGACCAGCCGGAGCTGATAGTCTCAGATCCGGGGAGACGCCAAAAGAAACGGAGATACCTGGGGTTCCGGAGCAGTCGCTGCTGGTTGCTGCAGCTGCCCTGCCGCTGCCACCGCGACGCCTCCGCCCTCCCTGCTGAAGACGCGGCCCTGACAGGCCTGTAGGCCTAGGCGCGGCCGGCCGAGCCCGACGTGTTGCCGCCCGTGCAGCTGTGAGTAATCCGAGCGCCCTCTCCACGGTTGTGTACAGATTAAAATGGAGGAAATTTCGTTGGCTAACCTGGATACTAACAAGCTAGAGGCCATCGCTCAGGAGATATACGTAGACCTAATAGAGGATTCCTGTTTGGGCTTCTGTTTTGAGGTGCACCGGGCAGTCAAGTGTGGCTACTTCTACCTGGAATTCGCAGAGACTGGTAGCGTGAAGGATTTTGGCATTCAGCCAGTGGAAGATAAAGGAGCGTGTCGCCTTCCGCTTTGCTCCCTTCCTGGAGAATCTGGGAATGGGCCTGATCAGCAGCTGCAACGCTCACCTCCGGAATTCCAGTAGCTGCAACGTGAGAGTCTGATGGTGACCAGGACAATAACAAAGACCAGTCCTGTGGTTTTGAGAAGTTAGGTAGCTAAGTAAAAAAAAAAAAAAAAATTTTAGAGGTTAGGGAAAAAAAAAAAAAAAAAAAAAAAAAAAAATCAGACAAAAGTCCCAGTTCCCATTGAAGAACCTAGCCTTTAAAAACTTGGAGTGGAGAATTTAGGAATTCGGATCCTTGTATAAGTGTATTACCTTTGGATCAGCTTTGAAATCCTGGACAGGAGGAGCTGTGCTGTGCATCCTGCAAGCCACGCAGTGGTTGATTTCTGAACACACCAGAAAGTGCACAAGAACCCTGTACTGTCCCCAGTGCACAGGTGAGCATCTGTGTGCTCAGCATATAAAGTTCTTTGGCTCCTCAGCCTTTCTGTCTGCCTGATGTCAAGGGCTTTCTGGATAACTGACCGTTTGGACATAACTGATGGTCAGGCCTTAACTGTTGGGCCTCAGTGGGACTGCACCTCTGATCGCAGAGCCTCTGATTTGGGCTTCTCCAAGACAAATGAAAGTCAGTTATGAGATCTGGATATTAATCATTCCAATCTGGGAAAGCCAAGAAAAAGAATTCCCAGCTGAATCTGGTAGGAGAAGCACTGTGGTCTTGACGCCAACAAGAAGAAAAGCCCAAAGCCACCAGTTTCCCAAAGGTCCAGCATTTAACAATGACTTCAGCGGAGTTGGGGACATGGGCTAGCGTTTTGCTGAACAAAGCCCTGTTTCTTGCAACCCACCTGGTGGCATAGGCTTAGCAGATGAATAACTTGGTTATCCAGGCAGGCTGAGGATTAAGTTATGATCCCTTGGGGAGGTAGCAGGGCCTTCTGCGACTATGCACGATCTTTCAGACTGCAGGATTCATATCTGGATGTATTATGCTGTGGACAACAGTTCGGTGGGGCGTTTTCCTACTCTGAGTTACTTGTGACCTAGCCAGTCCATGGGTCTGACTTGGTTATTGTGCCAGGCCACTACCTGCCTCCCATTTTCGGGGCAGGAGTGAACTATGGAAGAGCATCATGGCTGTGCAGGAGGCTGTGGTTTGAAAGCTGAGCCCAGAGGGGACCTTTTTCAGCCGCACTCACTAATGTGAATGGGTTAGTGCTAGGAGCCAAGGAGCAGGACTGGGTCAACTCTCATCTGACTGTGCAGCATCCTATTGAACGCCCCTGTTCCTTGGGTTGGGCAGTCACAGAGCTCCGTTGCAGTGAACATCTAGACTGTCACCACCTTCTCTGCCCCTCCCAAAGGGCAGCCCTTTCCACTCAGTTCCCTTTGGACCTCTTGAAAACAAGAGCTGTCCTTTTGTTTTGGAAGTCAGGAAATGGCCCCCAGAAACCCTCTGGTTTTAGGGAATGGGATAGGGGAGGATGGGAAGTGTGAGCTGGGTATCAAAACTACCCTCCACTTGACTCCCTGATTGAAGTTTATGAAGTGTATAGGGGTGGGAGCCCCAAGGTGAGCGGTGCTGCTTTATTTGAAATGTTTTCTTACCTCATTCTGTGCCCCAGTAAGGGGCCCAGCCTTCTTTTTCTGGCTTGGCCCCATGTTCCTCCAGTCCCCTGCTCCATGCCTATCTGGTGCAGCTCATCACCCCGGGTGCTGCCTGCCACTCTACATTCACGCTGACCAGTTTCAGTTTCTCTCTTGATGCTCCTACTTCTGAAGCCTGCCCAGTTTCCCTTTCCTTGGCTTCTCTTAAGTTTGTTTTGTTTTCTTGTTTTTGAGAGAGCAGAATCTTTCTTATGGCTCCCTCTATTGGGATTAGGATGGGAAGAGAAAGTAATTTTTTGTATATGAAAAGCAGTGTCATGCCTAAGCATTTCTTGTGTAGGACTGCCTTGCTGGTATGCCTTCCTGCTGTGTCTTGCTTCCTGAGGAGTTACATCTTCCCACCTCCACTTGGATACTGCCCCTTAGGACCTAAGCAGAAAAGCAGTAAAGGCTGAGTGACACAGGGACAGAGTAGGTTCTGATCCATTTTCTCTAACCCTTGCTGTGCATGTATCCTTCCTTATCCCAGAAGGAACTGTTTGGACTGTATGGACTGATTCGGGTTACATACTCTAGAGGGTTAAGGGAAGCATAGTAATAGGGCCTCAAGACTGTTTATTATTACATTTTCCCTCTAGAGTTGTCCCGCTCAGGGTGAGGGCCTAGCTACATATTGGTCTTCAATCTAAGAGTTTTAATAACTGTTTAAAAAGTCAAACCTTGGCAAGAACTGAAATAATTTTGGGTTATCTGCCCTTGCCTTTTTTAGAGACATCTCCTTCAGAGGGGATGCAGAAGGAAAGGAGGGTCTAAGTGAGACTCTGGCCTACTTAAATATAATATCTGGGAAACAGGCTGAAGGTAAGGCCATGGTCCACTCCTCCTTCAGAGAGGGAGCTCAGATTGTGACATTACTGTTTCCTTGGTCTTTTCTCCTGGTTAGAGGAGGGAGAAGTGGAAATAGTTTTGAGTAATGGTTGGTTCATATTACCTCCCTCTTGGTTTGTGTTTTTGTTTTTTTGCTCCCCATTATTAGGGCAGTAGCCCCCGGTCCTGGTTGGGTATGAGGTGGGCTAGGTCCAACAGGTGCCCTGAGGGGACAAACTAACTCTTCTTTTTGGGGGAGAGAATGCTCCCTACCATATAGTTAACAGTGGTTAGGAATTCTCCCTTTCCCTATCTTTCCTCTTAACAGCAGAATTCCTGTCCTAATCTCCTCAATTAAGTGTATTGATCACCCTGTAATTCTATTATGTATCTGAGTGTGTGTGTGTGTGTATGGGGGGGAAGGGGTTCTTTACAAATTTCTGTGGTTTGTGGCTTTTTCTTCCATACATTAGTTCACACCACCGCATGCCCAGGGGCCATTGCCTGGCATTATCGCATGCTGGGATCATCGGGGAAGTGTAGTGAAGCTCACCATTGTCTTTTGTTTTGGAGAGTCTTATTTTTGCGTAAGTAGTCCATCCTATACAGGTTGCTAACTAACTGTGTATTCCCCTTGCCCCATGGCTGCTGGTGTAAATAAACTGCGTCTCCCCATTGGTAAACAATTACAATAAACAAAATTTTAAAAAATGACTTTATTTGGACTCTACGTTCATCTTTTAAAATTGTACTTTTCTTGGGTATTCACATAGTGAAATAAATGTTGAACCTTAGTTACTTTCTCCTGAATGAGTTTTATCAGAGGAATTTTGCCCAACTTTGTTTCTCCATCTAATACTGCACATTTAGCTTTCTGCAACGTCCAGTGAAAGAAACAAACTGTATACAATCTTCCCTTTACCATAACAAGAAGGTGGTAAAATAAATACGATGCAATCCTGTCACTGAGTCCAGTGTGAAGGATAGTTCGATTTAAATGGCACTCAAGCTATCAATATATACACTTTGCCACCATTTTGGTCTAATACTGCTCTTGCTCTCAAGAGACAAATGATTCATAGCAAAGATGAGTCAGCCTTTCTAAAGGTAATTGTTTCCAATACTTTTCATTTTTCTCCAACTATTTAGGTCTGTCATTTTGTTTTTAGATAATTCAGAGATTTTCCATTTATTCCAGTTCCTATTCCAAAGTTGGAGCACTTCCCTAGAAATTGTACTATTGCTCCTTAGTGTTGATCAAATCACTAGTTTGCTAAATGTTCTAGTTCTTTAAAAAACAGTCCCAAATTGGAAATAATATTTAGATGAATAAAAATTATAGAAATGGGATCAGAGGAAACCAGTTGCAGTAGGATATCTCAGGGGACTTTATTGACATGTTACATGGTGTTAAGTCACCTAACACATATGCAGCTGCAGCAAATCCTTTTGGATCCTATTTCATATGTTTAGATTTGAATTGATGTATTTCATGCTAACCTACTTTTCTGAAATAAGGTATTTGCAAGACCTCAGTGCTCTACTAAATCCACTTGACAGTACGACTTTTGAGATTATTTTCATGTTTTCTAACTAATGATCATTATATTTAAAAAGAAAAGGAAATCACATACCTTTCAACTCCCTACATACTTGGTTTTAACTGGCGGGTAGCATGAGGTCAGGAACCTAATACATGGTTGCTTGATGTTGACAAAGAAAATGAAGTATGCTCAAGTAGTTAAGGATTCTGGAAGAGCTTTCTTTAAACGTCTTTTCATATTAGTCTTCAATTATCATGGTTAGTGAATTGCTGGTTCTCAGAGATAACATCACATGTGAAAGTTTCACCCTGCTGTGGAGGGCACAAGCTTTTTGATCCTTACACATGTTCCCAAAGATGCCCGTGATGCTTTGAAAGAAAATATTTGTTATAAGGGATGCAATTGTTCAGAAAGCTGTTGTAGACAAACCTGTAAATCCTTGGTTTTGTTTTTTCCATTTTGAAAACTTCAATCATTATTACGTGAGCCTTAGTGGAAATATGTGAGCTGGAAAGGAAATACTAAATTCATTTCAGAAATGAGAAAATATGTTCGGCAGCAAAGACTTGCCCACAGTTCAAAAACAAAAATACAGAAGCAATAGAAGCAAAAGTAGAATGCTAGTGCAAGGCCAGTGCACTTGGTTGAAGCAAGAAAATTTTTAATAAATGAAAGGACTAATTTTTTTAAAAGACAAATTGCAGTTAGAGTGAAAAAATTGTGATACTGATGAAAACTTTTAAGACTGAGTGAAAACATTGAGAATGGAAAATATATTTAACAATATAATTTATCAAAAGTGACTCAAGGAATTTTTATTTTTAACCTTAAAATTTAATAAATGTAGTAATTTAACTACTAGAACTTAAAAAAAAAATCCCATCTCTACCCAAATATACAAAAAAACTCTAGACACTGAGTTTTACAAACAATATAGCAAGAAACAAAAATCATTATAGGCTAAGTGTATTATGAAGATGTTAGGCAACCAACTCCTTTAAAGTATCAAAAATAAACTTTATCAACAAGTCAGGTTAACCCTAGGAAAGATTTTGACTCAGAAAATCATTGCATCATGGGGCGGGGTGGTGGTGGTGCTGTAATGAATGATATTGGGATTGACATATATACACTAGTATGTATAAAATAGATAACTAATAAGAACCTGCTGTATAAAAAATAAATAAAATTCAAATCAAAAAACTATTGCATCACCATTAGAGAACAACCATGTGAAGATTTCAATACAGAAAAATAGTTTGTAAAATTCAATACCAACTATTAACTTTAAAAATACTCATTAACCATATAGAAACAAGGCCTAAAGAACTTCCATACACTGATAACATATGTATCAAGATCTACAACTGCTTTGCTTAATGGTAAATACTTGGAAGCATTTCATTTAAAAGCAGGAATGGAAGAAACAAAATTCTCATTCTCAGATGATACCTAAATGGATAATTGTGTACAATCTATGAACATACCACTGCAGGTAATGATAGAATGCAGTAAAGTTGCTGGATATTAAAGTTGCTGGATATAAGATCAGGATCCAAAATCAGGACAATAAAAAATTTTAAATGGTGCATTTATAATGTAATGCAACAAAAGTACATATGGTCCTATGTAATACTAATGTAACGAGTGGTGTAAAATTTTGTGGAGCAAATGAGAAAAATTTCATCTGGAATGTTAAAGGAAACTCAAAAATAAATGAAGAGTCATAAGAAAGGAAACCCAAATAAATGGAGAATAATGGGATGTTCATGGATAGGAGGCTCAGTATCATCACTCCAAATATATGTAAGTAACCTTGATTAAAATCCAAATGGACATTTTCATGGAACTTGATAAGCTAATTTTAAGATTTATGTGAAAAGCAAGGCGCAAGTGTCGACAAGATCTTTTTGATGAACAGCTAGTGTGGTTGTAGTGCAGAAACAAACAGTAGAGTAGAAGATAGTTCAGAATTAGATGGAAAAACAAACACATTTTTGTCATCTTGATGTATGACTAAACTGGTAGTATAGTCAGTAGACTATAAACTGTTACGTTGTTCTGGAATAGATTAGCCATAAATACTAAAACTGTACTCCAGACACAAAAATTAATTTCCGTGAGGATTTAAGACTTACTCTAGTAAAGTAAAACATCAAACATTTAGAGGGACATATAGGAGGATATGTTCATAATTGTAGGCAAGGGAAATTTTCTTAAGTAAATAAAGGCACCAAACATAAAAGATCGATATGTTGAGCCGTAATAAAAGTAAAACTTTCTATGCACTGTCATACTAGAAACACACAACAACAAAATGCCATAACACGCTAGTAGAAGCGTTACGGTTCTTATAACCGATAAAAGATTATTGGCAAAATAATTATACAATTGACAAATGGACGAAGTAAAAGAACAGCTCATTTATAGAATTAAGAAATCCAAATGACAGAAAAGATGTGAAAAGTTCACTTAGTTTTGAAGAAATACAAGCTAAAAGCAAATTAAATACCAATTTATACCACTCAGAATAGTTAAGAAAGGGTGATGATATCAACTCTGACAGGTACATGGAGCAATTAAAAGTCTCGTACATTGCTGGTGGACTGTAATATAATAAAAATATTTGGGAAAGCAATTTGGAAATATCTATTGCAGTTGATATGCATAACCAATACGCCGATATTTCCACCTCTTGTAGCATTGTCTGTAATAGGAAAAAATAGAAAGTGATATAACTACCCATTAAAAATATATAGTCCCATGCAGAAGTGAAAATAACCAGGGCTGCACAAATAAAATATTTAGTAAAACATTTGTTCTTATAATTTGATACCTTTCATTTGAAGCTTAACAGTATGCAAAACAATGCTATATATTGTTTAGGGATATGTATATATGTAACAAAATGTATACCAAAAACGTGAACTAGACTTCCACCTCTATGTGTATCGTGGTCTAGATATTGGAAAAAGACTTCTCAGTGCAAAAAGAACCTGGATGCCGATTAAACTGGAACAAAGATGCTATTAAGTGTTTTGCTATCCTCCCAAGAAAGTATGGGAAATAGCTCTCTCTTCTACACACATACATACACACACTAAACACAGAGCAGAGACACAAGTGAAAACAGAAAATGGGGCTGCACTGGAGGACCTACAGAAACCAGGAACTTCCACATGAGAATGGGAGATTGGGCCTCCATCACCACAAACTGAGACCACTCATTACACTCCCCATAAATACAAGATACCTGAGATAATCTTTACATCCTTAGTGAAAGGATGGGCAGAGTAAAAGGAGAGAAACAGAGATTTTCCTGACTGCAGAAACAACAGATAAGAAAGCCTCTGCCCTGGCCTGAGGTGAAATAAATTAATTAAAATAATAACATTATCATCATCATCATTTCCTCTGGAAATGGTACTTATACTCTTGCTTTCAAATAGTTACCCTACCCTGTTAGAGAAACCTCTGCCTGAAAATTATATAATCTGCCCAAGATAATATACTTCTTGGCCACCTAATAGAGTTTGGGTCCCTCAGTATTCTCACAAAATATAAATTTGCAATAAAAGAAACATCTATTTTTCAAAAGAGTTTACTTACCGCTATCATGTTCTGCATCTAATCATTCTATTTTCAAGAAAAGAGTTCTAATTTTGATAACACTGAAAGTGAGATTTGATGAGATTAGGAGATGGCTGATCATAGGAGTGGTTGACACTGCCAGCATTCTAGAGACCCAAGGTATGCAGCCAGAGGAACTTAATGAAGGTGGAATTACCAACATAAGTGAGGAAACTGGTTGTGATAAAAAGGATAAAGATGTTTCAGAGGAAGTGAAGTGCCCAGTATACTTGACATTAAAGGATGTTGCAAAGATATTTCAAAATATCGAGAATACAAAGAATGTGCTCAGTATTTTGTGCCATAGATAAAATGTTGTGTGGCAAGCAGAATTCTAAAGACTGTCTCCTGAGATTCTTGTCTTCTGGTTATTCAGTTAAACAGTAAGCTAAATATTGCTGTAAAGGGATTTTGGAGATGTAATTAAATCCCAAATCAGTTGACCTTAAGATCTGGAGATTATTTGGCTAGACTTGTCCCAGTCCCCAGTCAGGTGAGGACTTAAAAAACTCAGTGTTCTCCATCTGGTAGGAGAAGACATCACAGAGATTTGAAGTGTGAGAGGGGTTTGATGCACCATTTGTTAGCTTTGAAGATGAAGGGGGCCAAGTGAGAAGGAATGTGGGTGCATCTTGGAGCTGAGAGTAGCCACTGGCTGCCGGCTAGCAAGGAAACAGTACCTCAGACCTACAGCCACAGAAATTGAATTCTGCAAACAACCTGAATGAGCTTGGAAGCTGATTCTTCCTCAGAGCCTCCAGATAAGAGCCCAGTTTAGCTGACACTTTGCCTTTGGCCTTGGAGACTCTTATTAGGTGGCTCAGCCAAGCATTCCCTGACTTCTGACCTAGAGAAATGTGAGATTCCTAAGTGAGGACTGTCTTAAGCAGCTAGATTTGTGATAAGTAGTTATGCAGCAATCGAAAACTAATACAGTCATGAACTAATACAGACTTAAAAAGGATTATTCCATTAGATGGTCACCTTTATTATTGGCATGAACCCCTTACTTGGATTTTATCAGGTAAATAGATAAATCATAATTAGGGATATAATTCCACAGAGCTCTAAGAAAACAAACTCACATCAATATAATAACACCTTTCACCTGCAAGTTTAACCTTAGATCAGCAAGATGATGTGCTGATTTTTAAATACAAGGTGACCTCTCCACTTTTAATGTGATTTTATCACCTAAAGTTACTCTGCCCCCACTGCATTCTTATCCCCCAGCTCCTTCTGTTTTCAGACATACACGCACAAGCATGCACATACCCGTAAATACACACAGGAGTTATAACTTTAAATCAACCCAGTTCAGAGAAAGGCTAGCTAAGCTGCTTCCGCTCTTGCTGCTGTATGAATTATTACAGTTCAAGGCCTTATTTGCAGAGCAGACATTTCTATAGTCTGAAGGTAGATGAGTGCTGGTCTCTTAAATACTTCCCTTACAGCTAAATTTTCTTTTGGAATTAAATGTGCTTGTGTTATGTCTACTTAGTACTGGATTCAACAGTGATTCAAAAGCTGATTTAGATGTTGTATAACAGATGGGAAAAAACATTATGATCAGTTTGACAACAAACTCTGTGGCCCCAATTAGGTCACTTCATCTCTCTGGGCAAGTTTCTTCACTGATAAATTAATAAGCTCGAATGAAACGATTTCTTGGTTGCATTCCACCTGTGACATTCTCTGATTCGATGATAAAATGTTGAAAATAACTACCCAAGTCATCTTATTCCCAAGATCAGTTTTACCATCTAAATGCAGAGAATTTGGCACAGTTAAGTTATGGGCTCCTCCTTCACATGAGTCTGTGTAATTCTGCTTTGTAAACTGTTCTATGGCTTTTGCTCTAGATCTCAAACACCTCTTTTTGGTTAGAAATGTGCCATTCGAAGCCAAACTCCCATCTCTGCTTCAGATCTGCCTGTCCAAGGAAATACTATATATTTCCAACTGTGTGTCCCACAAGCACCTCATATTTCATCTTATGCAAAGTGAGGTCTGAGAAGCTGCATTTTAACGTATGCCTCAGTGCATTCTCAATGTCGAGAACTACTGCCCTAGAGAGAAAGCAGAAAATAAGTCTGCATTCATTCTGTTTTTTAATCTCCAATAGCATATCCCTAGAATTTTTGGGACCCTGGAATTTTTTTTGGGGGGGGGGGCTGAGCTCTTGTATATGTAAATTATGTGATTTAAAATTATGAGAATTTAAAAACATGATATCATGCACATTGTAATGCCTTTATAAAGGTTGATGTTTTAGAACTATTTATTTCTTAAATTATAACCCTGAGATTTTTTTGCCTCTGGAATGATAAGAGAAATATATCATCCTTCTGCCCTTAAGCATTTAAAAGCAATATATATTCCAATAGATGGCACTAGTCTTCTGTTTGCATATCTTTAGATCAGTTGTAAAGGATCCATCCTTTTGTTAAAAAGTTTAATGTTCATTTAAGAGGGCTCTACAGTGTGGACAAAAACGGCAGTCTGAAAAGATAAGTGGAAAATATGAAGTAATTCAGTTTATCATTTTATCACTTCAGAATGACTGCCTATATGAACTGCTCAGTTGCATTTGCAGTGTAGCAGTTAAAGTATTTTTTAACTTGTCTCATATACTATTTCCCAGTTTCTCAGCATCAGTATTTTTCCCACTTCCCATTCAGCTAAAATTTTAATTCAAGAGCTTTGTATTTACAGTCAGTGAATTACCCCCAATAGATTTAATGACTCTTCATAAAATTTTTAGAGACTTTGATTTTTGTCATCATCAATTTATCAGCAACTATCTGTAATAACTCTTTTCTTCTGAGTAATGTCAGTGGGCCACAAAAACAGTAGTTTAATAAAACCATCGCTATTAGAATAATATTCTCACAGAGAATATATAAAAAAGTAAAAACTCTAACTGGTTTGTCTAGTGTTAATTATAGGTTGTTTCTTATTAGCTAGGGAAAGAATAATCCATAGTATAGTCCAAAATCCACTCCCCATAAAAGTAATGCTAACTGATCTATAACTGTTATAATTTTTACTATTGGGAAAGCTATGAGATAGGCCTAAGGGGGGACTTCAGGCCCAGAAAGTGGTATATTAGGAACATTTATTAGGTTCAGGTGGAAAAAGATAATTAAGCTACTTTATCTTGTGGGTGTGTGCAAATATTTATCAGACTTCCTGCCTTAACAAGACCCAAAGAATGACCACATATCCTGGTCTTCCTGGGAGAGTCTTGGTTTACAACTGTTATTCAGTTATTATTGATATCGTCCCCGTCCTTTCAAAAGTGTTATGTTTTGGAAAATAAGCTATCTGTTTACCCTAGTTGTAACTCACAGAAGAATTGAGAGATGTTTTTAAAAGAGATTGAGGGCCAAACTGTGATGAAGGTTGTGAGACCAAATCTACAAAGAAAGTGTTGTTTACTTGTAACATTCTGTTTTGAAAATAGTATGTAATCAGAAGTTAGAAATAAAGGTATGAACTGCATGGACATATAGTCAAAAGTGTACAGGGGATTAGCTAATGGAGTAATTTGAAGTATATGGGAAAATCAAAGGGTTAAAGATATCTGAAGCTGGATCTTCCGTGCTTGATGTGAGTAGGAGTGAAGAATGGACAGGGATGAATTGGAACAATCTAACCTTAAACCATTATTATATGCTCTGGGAGTCCCATATGTGCACTTGTGAGTGAAAGCAAATTGTTCAGACTGCAAGCTTTACCTGTGTCTAGGTGGCAAAACCACAGGCAGTTTGTAATATGAGACCAAATCACATAATTTGTGGTGATACTCATAAACAATGCTATACGGCAGGTAACACTTAGCAACTCACAGGTATTGGCAGGCAGTGTCATTAAGCAGAACTTGGGCAGGAGTAATTCAGAACAGCTTGTTATATTCAGTTTATGGTTAGTCATGGTGCTCGGGTGGGGATAATGTTCCAGGCCTTAAACGTTACCTTTTATTGATGGACATAAAATACTATAGATTGTGTTATTTAATAAAATTTTCTGCAAAGATGGTAAGGCTCTGTGTCTAGAGCTGTGTATAAACTGTGAGAATGCAGAGCAAGTTATGGCTACTTCAGAGGTAATGGTGTATCATGCAAGTAGAGAGGTGGGATCAGCTTTTTTGTCACTCTACCCCTCGCCCTCTCCCAAAAAAAGTGGCTCGTGGCTTCTAGAGCCCACCTTCCCATTCTCTCACAACACGAAAGCTTACAGCCAACAAGAGAACATCTCTGTTGCTTCACTGTCTTTTAAGGACTGACATGATTAGGTCAGGCCCACTCGGGGTAATCTCCCTTTTTATGAACACAAAGTCCACAAGTAGCTTAATTGCAGGAGTGATATCCCATCGTTTTCACAGCCCTGTCTCACCCCTTCAAGGCGTTGGTTATAAAAAGTGTGTAAACCAGGGGGAGGCTGCCATGTTTAGAAGCCACCCATTTACAGACTGTGCTTTCACTTTGCCCCTTAGTACCCTGGTTGCTAAGCTGTTATGAGGATAAGGATGGAGTTTCCAAGGACGGCATCTCCTGTTTACTCTCTTGTCTGGTCTTCAGGGAGCAGGGTTGTACAAGTTCAGTGTGACTAGGTGTCATATAAATAATACACAAAAAGCCCCTATCTACCAAATCGTGGAGTTCTCCAGAGCGTTTATGTTTATGGAAAAACAGTGTTATCCAAGGACCTGCAGCCTTGTTTTGATCGAAGCAAGATATTTAAGACTCTTGGTTGGGGACTTTTAGTTCCATTCGTAGGGAAAATTTATCAGTAATATGTGAGATGGGAATAACAACAGATTGTGACAGCACCACTCTTTGTGGCACTTACTTGGGCACTTTTGAATCATCACTCCCCTGCCCACAATACCACACCACCCTACCACCTCAGTCTCAAAAGTTCTACCCACATCACTCTCACCTCCCCCATTACTAATGGAGATGAGCATATTAAGCACAACTCCTTACAAACTGTAGAATTTTCCTTTGGAATTTAAATTTCATGAGAACTGATGATCGTTGTCTTATATACTGCTCAGCACAATATCTGGCACATAATAGATGTTCAATAAATATTGATAGAAGAAATGATAGAATAAAAAGTAAATATTGAATTGAATAATATTCTGTTATGTTAATTCCAAGAGTAAAACGATGGATTCATTTTGCTCTTGTGAAGGAGGAACAAAATTCTTTTACCATTATTTTAATTATAAAATTTTCCTAGATATTTGTATATTCCAGGCTTTTATTCTGCAGAATTTAAAAAATAGGTTGTTTTTAATCTACTTTTTTTTTTACAAATGTAAGATTTCACACATTTAAACAAATTCAATATCTCTTAAAAATCACGACAGTTTAAAGTTATTTTTAAGAAGTATAGCAATGTACTACTTGTCCTTTTTTGCCTAATACATTGTGAATTTAAACAGTGAAACGTGAAGGTTTCTGTTTGGTTGCAAAAAGCAAATGAGATAATTTACTATTCATCTCATAACTTTCATTTTCTAGAAAGTATCTTGGCAATTAAAGTTTGATTATTTTCTCTTTTTTGGGGACAGCATTAATGAGATCATCACAACTTTTGTAAAAAGCTAAAGTGCTAGGTTGCAAAGGTAGACTATTATATGATGATTTAGTCACAAATGGTACATTTTAATTTTACATAGAAGAACAAACATGATTTGGTAGCTGAATACAACAAAAGAAAAGCTTATAACAAAACACAACACCACAACAAAAGCAGCTAACAAATCTTAGAGAGCTACAATGAAACCATTGGAACAGGAAAAAAAAAACTGGCTTTAAAACATTTCTCCATTGATCTGCATTGCTTATATATCCTACTGTTTATTTTTACAGTTGTGCTTGCTAAAATTAAATTAATCCTAACATTTTAACAATTCCAGTGTATCTGTTCTTGCCATTATGGAAACTGAGCGAAATTTTAAATCTTGATTCACTTCTTTCAGTGACCAAATAATAGTGGCCAAATCTCAGGTCTATTTACAGCAGCAGATAATTTCATGTGCCTCATAAATGTCATTTTTGAATAGTATTTTTTAAACAATTACTTTTCAAAAGCGTTCACACATTGGCAACATTATTTCTGAGACTTGAGAACAAAGACAATTCATTTAATATGAAGATAATAACTAGATTATAAATCACTTAAGCTATGATTTTAAATGCTCTCCTGTTTCCCCCCAACGATTTTGTTCTTTCTTTTTAATTCTGTGGTTTTGCCACAGGTCAACCAATTACTGAACAGTTCAGCTTGAGAATCAGTGAAATGGTTTCTGAGTGTCATTTAATGAAAAGAGCCTCTGATCTAAAAAAAAAGAATTCAAGTGCAATCACACAGAGGGATCAAATCAATTTATTAGATTATTGCAAAGTAAAGGTTTGGGATTGAGTGACAACTCCAGAGTAGTCCTAAGGTGCATGTGGTAGTCACAGCGCTGCCACAAAGGAGTCTTGTGATCTTTGGCATATCATCTCTCAGACTCAGGTTTTCTCACCTCTAAAAGAGGGATAAGGATTTCAACCATTACACCCTCACAGTGATGTCAGAATTGATTATGGACTCAGATATGACAGGACTTCAACCTGCTTTATTCTTGTTATTTGCCTCAGGCCAGCCAATGCCCATGAATATTGCAACTGCATATCTGATGTTCACTCATACCTTCAGCAGGAGAAATCTGCTGGAACATTCACGAATTACCCTTTATTTAATGTGATGTTATCTTTCATTGAATTTTAATTGTGCTCAAAGGCTACATAACAATTATATTCTCTAGAGGAAAAAAAGTTAATCCTCTGCATGTATTATTTATTTGGTAACAGACATGTATCCATGTACTGCAGTGATTTCATAGTGAGATTGTCTAACAGAAGAATCTTTCAGAGAGAACTTGACAATTTATTTTGCTCCTAAAATATTTTTTTAAAGTGTGTAAGATGTGTAAGTATAATTATAGAACAAACTTTAGTGTGTGACATGGGAAGGAGCACAGCTTGTGGCAAAGAGAGCTTACTCACTCTCCCTTTACGTTTTCTCCATTAAGTACTGGGCTTATTCTAAAGGCCTATTCTACTGTTGTCACAAGATTGCCAATATTTGTGCTATTCTAAGTGTCTAGCTCAAAATAATACCAATTTCAGTAAAATGTAACAAGTTGACTTACCCCTTTCATCATAATTTTTGTCCGTGTATTTTTTTTAAACATGGAAAAAAATACAATTACATAATTTGCGGTTTCCCTCTTCTGTGTTTCCTCTCTTTTTCTCTATGGACTTGGACTGTGTAATGATTCCTTTTATCAATAATCCATTCCATTATCACTTAGCAATATGAAAAGTAGGTGGTCTCTTGAAACCAAAATATGTAAATGTACAAACCATAGTTTGGTAATCTAAAAAAATAATGTTTTCCTACATGCACAGTTCAATTAATCCATTTAAATATTGCATAATATTTACTGTAATTTTTTATAAGTGTAAATATTGCAATTATGACATACCTTCGAGGAAAGATCTCTCAAAAACAAGTTTCATTTCCCTAGTCTTATACTTTTTGGGAGGAGGTCGTTGAACTCAGTTTAATCATTCATGCTAAAGTTTAAATGGAGGAAAACCTTAGGATATAAATATCATGGGGTTAGAGTATCTCATTTAAGATTGTACACTGAGATAAATATGATATTTTTCTGTTATATCATGATTTTCGCTGCATAATCATTCATTAATTTGCAGGTAATTTCCTGTTCCATCACTTGTCACTTATAACAGAAGTCATTCTTTCTGCTTTCAGTCTTAACAGACTTTCTTCCAATTATCAGGATTGCTTTTGTGTAGGTGCAAAACTCTCGGTTATAAATATAATCTAAAGTGAAAGGATTACATAGCATATCCTTTTATTTAAAACTTCTGGCCTACTCAGCACAATTAGAATTGGCAATTCTTATTAACTCTACCTCTTATGCTACAAATATCTCTGTCCAAATAAGAGGAGATTTTAACTTCTCAGTTTGAGTCACCAAAATAGTATTCCTAAGAATATGTCACAGTGACTATTGATCTGGGGGTTCTAGATAAAATAACGATTAGTTATTTATGGCATCTCAGTAAGTATTGCATGTGTCTTTGTACAGGCAGTCTCACAACCTCTATTTATATTTCTATTACACTACAGGATAACTGTCTCATCCCTTGAGATAGTTCTCTCATAGATCTCAAAGCAAATTTTTGTATGCCGAACCATTACAAATGTATTTTCCAATTTTGGGAAAAACTGTCTGGCTCTTTTTGCCAGATGTGATTTACAGACAAATGGACAAAAACTTCATTTGTAACAGAGATCCTATTTAAGTTGAATGGTTCTAAATTAGTGTGGCTTTAAGATGCAGGAGAACCCTGCTATTACCATCAGAGGTAAGCACAGGTGGTCTTACTTGCTGTTCCCTTGCTGAGATTTTAGGTCTTATAACCTCTTTTGACTCTCAGCCTACCTGAACTGAATTTCTCAGTTGAATCACCTCCATAAGTTTAACAAAAGCACTAGGTTATTGCCTGCAAATATGAAAGATGAAAAGAATATTTCAGAGAGTCTCATTTAATAATTTTCTCATGAGATTGGTCAAAACTGAGTTTAGGCTTTAGAGACATGGTCCTATGCAATGGCAAGCGTAAGGATTTTGAAATAATAGAAATCTGGTTTTTAAGTCCAGCCCTATGCCTATCATCTTGCCATCTTTTACATCATATAATTTTCTAAGCCTTGATAGTTTTATGTGTACAGTGGGATTTATAAAACCAACTTTTTATGTTGGTTGTAAAGATAAAAAATTACACACATACATTCATGCAAACAAACACACAGTGTATAATGGCTTTATTAAAACTTAACATATGTCGGTCCTCTAGAATAGCAAAACTGTCTACTCATTGATTTCTTCCCTTTAGCCTCTGAAATCCATCAAAGTCATCTGCTTGTAGCAGAGGCCCTTATTTGAGTTTGAGGCACGCTGGGTACGTCTAGATATTTAGTACAGTAAGGCCGTCAAGATTCTTCTAGGAGGTATGTCATGAGGAAATACTACGCTGAATCTTGTCTGCTCAAAATTCATATGTTGAAGCCCTAACTCCAGTACCTCAGAATGTGATTATATTTGGAAACTGGGCCTTTAAAGAGGTAATTAAGATAAAATGAGGTCAGATGGGTGGGATAGATGGGCCCTAATCCAATATGACTGGTGTCATAAGAAGAGGAGATTACGACGCAGACTCACAGACAGATGGACGTCCACATGAGGATATAACACGAAGATGGCCATCTGCAAGCCAAGGAGAGAGGACTCAGAAGAAATAAAACCTGCTGATATTGGAATTCTAGGCCCCAGAAGTGGAGAAAATACATTTCTGTTGATTAAGCCATCCAGTCTGTGGTATTTTGTTATGGGAGTCCCTACACACTAAAGCCAAGAGATTTGGTTTAAGGTTGAAAATTCAACATCTGAAGAGAGGGAGGATTCTCAGTACAGCCTGGTGCTTATAACTCAGATTGGTACTGCCAAGTTCTCATAGCATTATGACCAATGTTCATTGATTGCACTGAAAAATGAGTGAATAAAAATTGATTTTTTTTACCATATTTTGTGCAAACGTTTGACAGCTTTAACACCGGTAGCAGACCCAGAAGCAGAACTCAGGACACCAGATGGATCACACGCAATACATTGAAGAAATACAAGCACATGACTAGAGTAGGGAGAAAATTAGAAGCATCAAAAAGAAGACAAAGTGGATGTCAAGTATTTTATTTGTAGATTTTCAATGAATCTGTTAGTTCTAATATCCTAGAGAGCACAGTTACATATAATTACGGTTCATATTGGAGATGGATTACTATCTAACATAAAACTTGAGTTAGTCAAAGAGCATGTCTGTAGAGTTGGTAGTAAGGAACACTGAAGTTATTAAAATGTATCTGTAGCCAATTTGGCAATGATTTGATTTTGACTTAGCTATCAATCTGGAAGATATTTAGAAATAAATGATCCTAATAAATTTACACGGATGAGCAGCCTGATAAAATGAAGTTGTCAAATTCTGGCATTATTCCCCATTCATGAAAAGCTAGAAATGGCCTTTTTAATGAGCAGTATGTTTGTCTGGAAAAACACAAAGTCTCTGAAGCCAAGTAAACAGCATGAGGCTATTGGGTACAATAAAATATAAACAAAGAAGTGGGGCTAATCAAGAACAGATTGGTGAATTAAAGAAGTTTTCTCATGTTAAATGCTCAAGCTATTTTTCCTCTCCTATTGCCATTCTGGTAACATTTGACTTCCATTCACCAACGCCTGGTGCCTAAATATTGTTCAGTTTTCGTTCATGTACTTTTTCATTCATTTATTCATTCAACAAGTGGTTATTGAACCCTTCCTACGCATCAGTCACTCTCACAGTTCTAAGATTTAGGGACTTTGAGATAGATAGCATAGAATCTCTGTTATAATAGAGCTAAACTGGACTTCTTGCTAAGACTAGAACAGTCTTATTTCTATTTCAGGGCATTTATACTTTTTACTGTCTCTGCCTGGACCACTCTGTCCCCATATCTTCGCATTTCTTTCAAGCCTATCCCTATATTATTTTAGAATACTCCAACAAGTAAGAATGCTGGAGGCCTGAGGACCATACAGCCAGGTCTCACAGAAGAAAAGGATGAGTTTCATAGCCAGAATTATAATTTAAGGATTTAGAAAATTCTGTGAAATATAACAGATCTCACTGAAGGTAGCTGCTACCTACTGTCCCTTTCTGGTACTATTATGACTCAGTCACTTTCCCAGATTTTCTCTCACTACTACAGGTGTTACTGAAGGCAATATGGTCACAGTGCTCAAGAGTATGGGCTCTGGGGCCAAAGTGTTGGGTTCAAACAGCTATATAATCTTAGATGTGTTTGTTTGCCTGTTTTTAATGTCCCTGAACTTCTGTTTTCCACATCTATAAGATTTGGATGGATTCTATAATACTTGTAGGAGTGCAGTGATAATTGAATGAGATGGTATATGAAATGATCTTCCTACAGTGTCTGGCTACATATCTATGCCATAATTATAAATTAGCAATTCACTTCTCGCTCTTCTCTTTTGTTCCACTTGAGTTTTCTGTTTATTTTCAACCACTTCTGCTTCACAGATTTTACTTACTACTTTCTCTGTTCACTTTTAGCCTTCTGCCTACCCTCGTCCTGCCTTACTCCTTATATGCCTTTATTCATCCCTCAAAAAGACAATCTTGATTTAATCATTACCACCCACGCTTGGCCAAGCTTTTATGGGAAGTGGGGCCAGTCCCTAGTTTCCTGTCTACTCCTGGCCTCATGGCAGCTGTGACTTAGGAGCCAAAGACACGTAGCCCCCCATTCTAAAATCTACTTCAGGCACTGAGACCCTAATAGGCTCCTCCCCAAGATGTCACCACTCATGAACGACACACATTGCCAGAAGTCTAAATAAAGTTTACACGTGCTGACTCCTATTACTCAGGAAGATTGTGTGGGTGTTGGAGATACTCCTAAAAGAAAGAGGTGTCAGAAAACTAAGGGAAGAAAAGAATAATAGAAAATGAGATGGAAATAAAACAAAATGGGAAGTTTTCTTCCCCCCACCCCCAGCAGAAGTAAGTTATGTTTCCACAGCTGGAGGCTAAAAACAGCTGTATTATCTATAGCCTATTGAATGGAGATCAGTCATTAATATCTTACTCATGTACACACTTCATTTTGATGCAATTTTCCTGTATAACCAGCCAGAATCATTTGCAGGATATTTAACAAAAATGATGGAAATACTCAGCTGCATCTGTTCATCATTTGGCTAACCATATTTTTGCATAAATTTAACATAGGCTTACGCCACTGCCATTATTTTCCTCATCCTTTTCCTTCACTGTTCAAATCTGCAAGCCAAAATTTATTATTATTCCACGCTGCCATCCCGGCTATCAAGTCAAAAGCAGCAAAGAGAAATGAAGAAGCTGTTTTCTAAAACTGTGGGCATGTATAGTACTTCCCTGAGACAACAACCAGGGTTATTGCAATGACAAACAGCTTTAATAATGAAAATAGACTCTTGGTTTTACCTACACAGATGCAGTTTAATTTTCTTCTTCCTTGTTAGAATCCTTACTAGCTCTCCTCCCCCACCCAGCCCCCAGTTATGAAAATGAGTTGGCAAACACAACAGTTCTATTCATCCTCAGTTTAATATACAACTCATATACACAAGGGGGTGAAATGGTTTCTAAAAACATTGGCTTGTAACGATGACAGTAGAATCTAATTCCCTCAGGTGCTCGCTTAATACTTAACTCTCCACTGGAGAGTGTAATAAGGTCATCAGGATTATTGAAGTTGACAGAGCACCAAGCTCAGATTAATTACATCACAGACTTCAGAAGGAATCAGAAAAAGCAACAATACTGCCCCTGGCAAGTGCATATATTTTTTATAGCTCTCTAAGGACTCTGAGTATAATATAATACAAATGAGTGAAGGGTGGCTGGTATATTGATTGTAGATTTTGTGATACAGATTCTGAAAGATTAATTATTCTGAGAGCAAGGAATCACCATCACAGATTCAGAGAAGATACTCAGAATGGAATATCTTACATAAGGGACGAGTAATTGAAGGGTGAGTAGAGGGTACTAATATATATATAAATCTCCTTCTGAATTTCAGAAGATTTATATTCATTGCAACATATAATTCTTACGAACAGGCAAAACAGATATTGTTCTTTAAATAATGGAAACTGAGGCTGAAATAAGTTTAAAAAAATCTTTCTCCAAATCTCATATCTAGTAAGTGATCAAGCAGCATTTGAAATTCCAATATCTTTCCTCTTAAACATAGGGTATACCAAAGCATTGTCCTTGAAAATGTACCAAGTTAAAGGAAGAAAATTTTACATAGGAAAAACTCATATGATTAATAAATAAATACATGTTGAATGTCTTTTCCAAACAATGCTGAAAACTTAATATATATTTTATTTGATTACAATATAAGAAATTTTAAGAATTCAGTGAGTCACTTATAATTAGCTTGGGGTTTGAGACATAAATCTAAAATGTTAAAAAAAAAAATGATACAGGGAAGCCTACACCATTACACTTACCAAAAACTAGAAACATATCAGTACTGCAGGTTTGAAAATCTAAAATACACCAGGATATAAAATAAAACAAAATGAAAAAGGCTTCTGGGAAACTAAGACAGATATTACGAAGTAATTGCTCCTTAGTTTACACAACATACTTGTAACTGGGTATCAAATGGGACTATTCCTATTGTCTAGGGGGATTGACTGAGGCTGCAAAGTTCAGGACAAAGAGTAAAAAGTACAGGTCTGCATTTTAAAGAGAGGTGATCACACATTCCAGAGTAGTCATTAAGTGGTGGCCAAGCTGGTCCTTGTCAGTAGCCATCTAGTCTCCAGGTGGTTTTTAAAAAGGCTGGAGACTCATTAGAGATAGAAACTATTATGGCATTTTCATTCCTCCCTCTCCCAGGGAGGCAGGAAGGAGAGTTCTTCCTCTACACATCAAAAAAGTAAAGGATCCCCCGCCCCAAAAACAAACAAATAAACAAAAAACTACTCATAGAGCTTAGAGTTGTCGCCACAGAAGAGACACAGCCGAGCTTCAGAAACTTGTATGTGTTCTTGGGAAAATAATGGTCATCTGTTCCTACAAGTTTAGAAGGGAAGAAAGAACAGGGACCTGACCTTCTCTGGAAGAACCTGCAAATCACAAGCTGGCTGAACAAACCTGTAGTGGAAGGTAAGGAGCGAGGGTGGAAGGACAGGAGTGTTAGCAGACCTGAACTTCCCCTGTTTTGTGGGACAAGGATTTGTGAGTTTCCCAATGGCCCAAACGGAAACCATGGAAGTTGCCCAAGAGGTTTGCCTCCCAGGACAAGGGAACCCTTATCTGTAAAGCCAGGGCAGGAGCTCATGAGGGTGATGTGTGATCTCATAGAAAATAAATCCCCCAGAATCCCCTGTTGGTATTCTCCAAAGAAACCACTAATATCCTCCAGGAAGTAAATCAAATATAGACACCTGCCAAAATCAAGTGAGAACTACAGATAGGAAATTGTTGGGGTAGAGATGAGAGAAGAGGCATTTGGAATAAAGAGAGTGAAATAACAGACCAGGTTCCATCTCCCCACCCTCACCCCTTCCTCTCTGCTGGGCCTACAGAACATTGGTTAGGCTTCAACTGGTAACAGTAAAAACTTTAAATTGAATGCAAGGTTCAAGTTTTGATTTAGATCGGATCACACCTTTTAGTATCTGAAAGTGACTCCTAAATTATAGTATATCCTGAAAAGGCATCCCAGGGCAGAAAGGAGACTTCAAAATAGTGTGGTTAAGGCAATGGGGAGACAAAATAAAGCTGTTCTCATAGTATAGACAAAATAAAGCTCTTCCCTCCCATTACATAAACTGGTTACATATGCACAAGAGAGCCCCTTGGGCCTACGCTTAGAGAATATGTACTCGGCTCTTGCAAAGAAATTTATCATTTTTGCAATATTTATCATTTTTTTAGAATACAGCTACATTAGACAGCAGGGGAAGCATTGTTACTAGGTGGTGCGCTGGCAGCAGTGAGCAATGACAGACACCTGCCGGTCTCAGAGCAAGGAGAAAACAGCAACACGGTAAAAGGCAGCTGTAAGGACTGTAAAATCAGATCAGCAGTCACCATTTTGCATCAGGGCAAACTTTCACCCATGCAGCCTGCCTCCCCTCGCCACAGGCACAGTCAGGTGGTTTCTGGGAGGGTCTGATTCAAAAAGTCCACAGTAAAAGTCAGGAAGCTTAGTTACTCTCAAGGTGATTTTGCCCAGATTTGCCAATTTTGTAAGAAAAAAGAAACTGAAAAAAAATTGTTAAATCCCTCCAATAATGGTGTTAGTAATATTTTTATGTCCCCCATGTGCTTCCATTTAGTATCTTAGAATCAGGCATATACACATTTTAAAAGATGTCTATTCAAAATTAATTTTAAGGCTTTGCTGCTCATAAACGCATGTCTTCAGCTTTTCAGAAAACTCAGTTGATCAGAATGATGTGTTTCCTACATGTATCCAGTAGTCAAGATTTTCCTAGATGGATATAGTGTCATACAAGAGCTCATGAAATTAAAACCAGAGATATTCAAGGTAAGACCAGGTATGCTAGGCTGGTGGGACTTTTTCAGGAGCTTGGACTTGATTTCTGGATTTAAAGACTAAGTTAATTAAGAGATTATGTAAATATCAACCAGCACTGAACACAGTGCGAAACAGATCTAAAACGGGGAAGTAATTGCCCATCTAGTACTCAGGGTGAGTAAAATTATTGTGAAAAGCGATTTTGTACATTTTTATCTCAGCTTGCTCCTGCAAAGGGAGGACAAGCTGGGGAAATGGCTGGGTGTATTTATGAGATTGTTGAAAGGATACATTACACAGAAGATAAACTAGAGAAATTGTATGGTTGTGTTTGCCCATATATAAAAGCTCTGCACAATTGATGTATCCAATAAAATCATGAGGTGCTACATAGACTACATAGACAAAAAAGCAGAATAAGGGCATTTTGCTTGGAAGATGTCCAGGAGAGAGTATATGAAATAATTTATTGCGTTGCCTAAACCCTGAAATCAGAGATGTCTGAGGGAGAAAAGAAAAAACCAAAAAACACGAGGAAGAAAAATATAAAGGAAACCACTGATAGAAAATCATGGAAGCCAAAGTTCTTGCCCATAAGAGATGGCTGCAACTTTTTGTTCATTGAGCATTCCTATTTCAGAGTGCCCAGTGCACAGTGAATATTGGAAAAGTCTACTGATGCCAAATATTATTAAAATAATTCCCTTAACTTAGTAAGTTAAACTCCGTTCACTAAAATGAGTGGCTAAAGTGCCACTTAATAAATACATGTGGGTTGATGAGTACTTGGTTCTTTTTAGGATTCCTTGCCATAGCATAGAAAATGCAGGCTGTTTAAATTTCGTGGAGCACCACTGCTTTTGTAAAGCAATATTATTCACATATAGATAACATTGAAGAGAAGATGAAATTTATTATGCCTAATACAAACTTTCACTGGCTTCTTACTTTTTCTAACCAATGCAGTCTTTTTTATTTTCTACTTCATCTGTCAAATGAATGATCTTAAATGACTTACTCTATTGATCCTATTTGTCCCTTTTGGGTAAATTTTCCAGAGGATTGAAATATCCTAAAAGTCTTCACTCTGATTGTTCTATATTCCTTTTGATGTGGTCTCTTCTACCTTTTGCCTCCTTTTATATTTTAGTTTCTTTATACAGATATTTTTTGAGTATTTCCTGTGTTCAGGCACTGTTCTAGATCATGGGCACACAACAGAGAGAATGCCATTGGAACTCATAACCTATCAGTTAAAACAGACACCCAGCTATACTTGCCTAGGGGTGAAGGTGAGAAGGGCCGAAAACAAAACAAACAAATAAAAACAGGAAATTCCTCCACTCTATCTCAGAGGGCCTCCATTTCCTACACCTCTGACCAGAAAGAAAGGGCTTATTTAGAAACTACTTCTTTCTGTAACCAGCATGCACTTTCAGGCTTCAGACTGTCTTTGATTTCAGGCTTGGAGATAACAGGAAAAAGAACACAAGACCAACACAGAAGGCTCACCACCTGTATGTCGGGACTTTGAGCTTCCCGTCCAGCTGCTAGCATTTGCTGCTAGCACAGCCCACAGCAAATAGCTTCACGCATATTGTCCCAGAGTTTCAGTTGTATTCAGTGGGGAAGTCAGGATCACGTGCCCTTATTACATCTTAGTGGGAACTCAAGTCCCCAGTGAGTACGACTTCTGTAGTTCTCCAACAATACATCTCTGGACAAGTCCCTTGAGCAGCGTCCAGACATTCCTTCTCCTGCCAAGAGATGTTTACAGTGACATCCCTATACTTCATTCTTGGCAACAGACCTCAGTTTTAGAAGTGGATGAGCTGATCAGTTCTCCTCAGAGTTTCTTTTCTAGAATAATTCAAACTCCAGAACATCCAGAACCTCCAGGCTAGCTCAGACTCAGCTTCGTTCTTAGTGCACCCAGTTCTCCCTGACACGCCCCGTGAGGATGGTGATACTCACCACATGAAGCCCAACCAAGAGGACACCCCAACTCATATTAAGTTGAAAACTACCTTATATCCTATCTCATGGATATATCATAATGTATCCATATACCCAGGCCCGAATAGAGGAGCATGCACTTATCTCCAGTGCTTGCAGACACCTGGTGTTAAAACGGCTTTGCTGCATTTGACAATTCTGTATACTGCACTGCATAAATGTTCTCATACATGTGTTGAGTAAAATCCTAAAAGTGTAATGTAATTTTGCACGTTAAAAAAATTAAAGTGTGATGTGGTATTCACTTCCATTTTTTTCAATTACCCTAAAAATAACGTTTTTGAGACTCTATTTTCCAGCATTTTTTTTCTCATTATATCCCTCACCTGCAGCTCTGTTATCATTTATAGAACTGTATTGCAATAGCTTGACTTTCTCTGTCCATTCTTCTAGACCAGTGCTGTCCAGTAGTACTCTTTGAAGATGGAAATATATGCTGTATAATATGAGAGCCACTAGCCACATGGCTACCAAACACTTGGGATGTGGCTAGTGTGATAGAGGACCTGAACTTTGAATTTTATTTAATATTAACTAATTTAACTTTTAAGTGTATTTGGTGCCACCATACTGGACAGCACAGTTCTACCTCATGAGTCCTTGAGGGAAGCAACTTGATGGTTCCTTTCTTTAAAATATCTAGCACCTAGGATAGTCAGGATAGGCTAGGGTCTGCCACGGTCACAAATCAACCTCAATGAATGAGTGTTTTAATATTACAAAGTATTATTTTTTGTTTATCATACATGTCCAGTGTGAATTAGTAGGAGCTTTGCTTCCCACCATTATTCAATATCAGGCATGTGGGATCTTCCAGGCCCAGGGCTCAAACCCGTGTCCCCTGCATTGCAGGTAAATTGGGAAGATTGATAATTATACATTTGGGGCAGATAGATGAAAATGGTGGATGCTAGGTTAAGAAATTTAAAATATACTTGGAAAACAACCACCAGTGGATGATTTGTTCTGGGTCATCAAATCACCAGATCTTTTAAAATGTTTTTACATTAAGTTTAATATAAGATTGGAAAGGAGGAGTCTTCTTCTTTTTCCAAGACAGCAAAATAGAATGAATATGGATAAAAATTTAGAAGAAGAAATTTTGAGAGCACCAAAAATGTGGATGTAGAGATACAAAAATATCAATAACACAACAATTAACATATTGGCCTTTACAGTATCCCAGGGATCTCTCTGATGAAATATTTAAAATCATTTAAAAATCAAAACGAAGTAACTACGTCTCAGGCATCCAAAATGGAGCCAGTCGGCCATTGTGGATTTAGTTTCAGACACATTCCTTGAATCACCGAGAACTTGAATTTTCTCTAAACTGTATCAAACTCAAGGACACAGTCAAACAATGTTTGCTAGCAACTACTAGCAGCAAGCTTGTAGTTTCAAAGTTCCTTTCCACTTTGCAACTATGTAATCATTTCAGACCACAATCAATCCTTGCATAACAAATACCCTTCTTGTCAGCTCCAATCCTAATTCTTGGCAATCAATTTATGTAACCTTGTAGGTTTTTTGCCTTTATAAGCCTTCCACATTATGTAGTCCCGCAGAACACAATTCAAGTGCTTCTTGTATCTATTTCCTGGCTGCAGTCCCAACAAACCCCAAATAAATGCCTCTTTATTCCAATCAGGTCTCTGTTTCTGAAATGTTTGTTAATAGCTCTAAACACTTTATTGTTTCATTAAACCCACAAGAAACTAAACCCACAAGATGAGGAAAGTAAAGGATTAATAGAGAAGTTAAGAAATTACCAAAAATCATATAGCACATAAGTGGTGATGCCTTTGGTCCGCAAAACAAGAGTTATAGAATCCACTGAGAGAATAAGACAAAACACACAGGTTTGGAATGAGGCTTTGAGGAACTGTAGAGAATGCCTGAATCGTCACCCTAAGGAATACAATAAGGTGGCAAGCCCTCTTAGATTTACTGAGAGGTATGTCCTGTCACTTCAATTTTCCACCACAAAATCAGTAATTGAGTAAAGAATACTCAACAAAGACAAAAGGAAATACTAAACAAAGACTTAGCTGAGGTAACTATTGTTTTGATCTATTAGGGCTGATTCTTCTTTGTAGAAATTTCAATGCCCATCTCTCTCTGATTACCTTTTACCCACCTCTTAGGTAATCACCACTCCACAAGAAATTTCCTCAGAGATAACAATGTATCCAGTAAGTAAGTACTTACTTTTGTTGACTATTTGCTCCAACTGGTTGTTATTTTCAGTAGTGTTGAAAAAAAAATTGGTGGGGAAGGAAATTGGTTTAGATGTAAAGCCATTTGTATCTTACTTGTCAATATTTGGGTTCATCAACTATCTGCTCACCATTGTCATGGATAATTGGAAGTTGATGCTATGCTCTCTATATAAAAGTATATAAATTCTGCTACTTTTAAGATCAAGTATATTTTCACTTTTAATTATCGCTAATATTTATCCATAGCATTATTTATAAAAGGATTTCCAGAGCAAAGAGAAAGCTAGTCAAGGAAAAGGTATAGGCCCCTGGTTATACCATTTTGTTGATCTACAAAATCGGTGAGAACTCAGAAGAAAATGTCTCTGGTAGTGGAAACTCACACAGTTGCACATCAGTTATTTGCTGGGTGGCAGCACATTTTTCAGAGAACAAATAACATCTGTAGAAAATCAAATAAGGCAAGGCAACAACTTTGAAAGTGCCACTCGAGTTTTCATCCATTTCCTAATGTCATGTTTTTCAAATTGCATCATGTTCTCAATCCTTCTGCATGTTGTTACTTTGGAAATAGAAAGCAAAAATTAAACTACATTTTGAAATGTTACCTCAATTGAGAAAAGAAGTCGTCATTACCCTTATGGTAAGCATCACTATTAATCAATACATTTGATTTCCTGATGAGCCAGGTACTAAAGATATTTTCAGGGACATTCAATGGTCTTTGCTGCTCCCATAGAGAAAGTGTCCTCACCCATCTTCTGTAGTCTTAACATTGTCCATAAACTTCATAAATGCATATGCAAATGAAATTGTATATGTGCATTTTTTCCTGGGACAGGGTCTATCATGGTAATATATTCAGTTTGTAAAATCAGCTAATATTACCTGCTGTCTTTAAACAAAAATTACTTGCTCACTCTTCTATCCCCTTTTCTCCTTCCATAAGAAACTTAAACCCAAGAGATGCTTAGTGGCTGTGAGCAGACTCTTAGGAGAGCCAATAGAAACCCTAGATTAACTAGGCAAGAATTTAAGCTAGATTCCATCATATCTACTTGATATTGGAGAACCTGAGAAATGATCTAACAAGGAGACAGCTATCACAAGAAGACACTGATTTTCATTTCATTGAAAGTTTCATTTGGGACTTGGTTTTAAACAATTCAGGTACAGAAAAAATAGAAAACACGTTCACAGTTCACATATTTTTGTTGAGTGTTATACGAAAGCAAATGTGGGAAGTGGGAAGGAAAGAAAACTCTGTGTGTGTGTGTGTGTGTGTGTGTGCGTGCATGTGTGCATGCGTGCACCTTTGTGAAAGAGAGAACAGTTACAGTGGCTTACTAGGAAACAATGTAGGAGAAATTTTTAAAGAATAATATATATTTGTATCTATTGAGATATAATTTACATATAAAATAGTCATTTTTTAAAGGGTACAGTTGTTGAGACTTGACAAATGTGTGTAGTAATGTAATCAACAGCACAATCAAGATATGGACATTTATTTCCAACACCCCCAAAATTTCTCTTATGTCTCTTATCTGCCCATACCTAGATCCTGGCAAAAATGATTAACTCTCTCTCTGGTTTCATAATATTGACTTTTCAAAGTGTCATATGAAGGGAACCATACCATTTCCAGTCCTTTTGTCCATCTTCTGTCACTGTTACCAACTCATCCATGTTGGGCTTGACAATATGTGCCTTTACAATTCATCCATGTTGTAGCACATACCATCAAGCCCAAGTTCGTGTGCCCGACACACAGTGAGGCCAAACAGAAACATTGGAGTTTGGAGCAGAGAAAGGTTTATTGCAGGGCCAAGCAAGGAGAATAGGTGGCTCATGCTCAAAAAGCCAGAACTCCCCAGTGGTTCAAAGAAGAGCTTTTATAGGCAAGGTTGGGAGGGAGGGCAGCAAGGGTGTGTGACTTTATTCTGATTGGTTGGTGGTTAGGGTGGTGTTCCAGGAATCTCCCTCATCAGTGTTCTGGTTCCAACCAGTCTAGGGTCCATGTGCTTGTGCTCAACCTGGAGTTACCATCCTCCCCCTGGGTGGGAGCTCCAGCTCCTGCAGAAGAACTCAGATATATGTATCAGATTGCTATGCATATCCCCTGAGGATGATCCAGGACCCTGCCCCATTGCAATACTATTGCTTCTTGACTGTTCCTCCTTTGTTTCTGTATTCCCTCACTTCCCTAATTTGTAACTATTTGAATCTGCCTTCTAGAACTCAGGAAAGGTCTAGGAGGCTGAAGACTTCTTTCCTACAGAAAAGAAACTGGGGACACAGGAAGGCTTTTGTACCTAGGAGTGCCCCATGGGGTCCTGCTTGGTTTCATTAGCAGTCCATTCCTTTTTATAGCTATTATTCTGTTTAATTAAAGTGTGATGTGGTATTCACTTCCATTTTTTTCAATTACCCTAAAAATAACGTTTTTGAGACTCTATTTTCCAGCATTTTTTTTCTCATTATATCCCTCACCTGCAGCTCTGTTATCATTTATAGAACTGTATTGCAATAGCTTGACTTTCTCTGTCCATTCTTCTAGACCAGTGCTGTCCAGTAGTACTCTTTGAAGATGGAAATATATGCTGTATAATATGAGAGCCACTAGCCACATGGCTACCAAACACTTGGGATGTGGCTAGTGTGATAGAGGACCTGAACTTTGAATTTTATTTAATATTAACTAATTTAACTTTTAAGTGTATTTGGTGCCACCATACTGGACAGCACAGTTCTACCTCATGAGTCCTTGAGGGAAGCAACTTGATGGTTCCTTTCTTTAAAATATCTAGCACCTAGGATAGTCAGGATAGGCTAGGGTCTGCCACGGTCACAAATCAACCTCAATGAATGAGTGTTTTAATATTACAAAGTATTATTTTTTGTTTATCATACATGTCCAGTGTGAATTAGTAGGAGCTTTGCTTCCCACCATTATTCAATATCAGGCATGTGGGATCTTCCAGGCCCAGGGCTCAAACCCGTGTCCCCTGCATTGCAGGTAAATTGGGAAGATTGATAATTATACATTTGGGGCAGATAGATGAAAATGGTGGATGCTAGGTTAAGAAATTTAAAATATACTTGGAAAACAACCACCAGTGGATGATTTGTTCTGGGTCATCAAATCACCAGATCTTTTAAAATGTTTTTACATTAAGTTTAATATAAGATTGGAAAGGAGGAGTCTTCTTCTTTTTCCAAGACAGCAAAATAGAATGAATATGGATAAAAATTTAGAAGAAGAAATTTTGAGAGCACCAAAAATGTGGATGTAGAGATACAAAAATATCAATAACACAACAATTAACATATTGGCCTTTACAGTATCCCAGGGATCTCTCTGATGAAATATTTAAAATCATTTAAAAATCAAAACGAAGTAACTACGTCTCAGGCATCCAAAATGGAGCCAGTCGGCCATTGTGGATTTAGTTTCAGACACATTCCTTGAATCACCGAGAACTTGAATTTTCTCTAAACTGTATCAAACTCAAGGACACAGTCAAACAATGTTTGCTAGCAACTACTAGCAGCAAGCTTGTAGTTTCAAAGTTCCTTTCCACTTTGCAACTATGTAATCATTTCAGACCACAATCAATCCTTGCATAACAAATACCCTTCTTGTCAGCTCCAATCCTAATTCTTGGCAATCAATTTATGTAACCTT
This sequence comes from Neophocaena asiaeorientalis asiaeorientalis, assembly GCF_003031525.2. Taxonomy (NCBI): domain Eukaryota; kingdom Metazoa; phylum Chordata; class Mammalia; order Artiodactyla; family Phocoenidae; genus Neophocaena; species Neophocaena asiaeorientalis. The sequence continues at coordinate 9,209,294 of NW_020185339.1, read as the reverse complement.
GTAGGTTTTTTGCCTTTATAAGCCTTCCACATTATGTAGTCCCGCAGAACACAATTCAAGTGCTTCTTGTATCTATTTCCTGGCTGCAGTCCCAACAAACCCCAAATAAATGCCTCTTTATTCCAATCAGGTCTCTGTTTCTGAAATGTTTGTTAATAGCTCTAAACACTTTATTGTTTCATTAAACCCACAAGAAACTAAACCCACAAGATGAGGAAAGTAAAGGATTAATAGAGAAGTTAAGAAATTACCAAAAATCATATAGCACATAAGTGGTGATGCCTTTGGTCCGCAAAACAAGAGTTATAGAATCCACTGAGAGAATAAGACAAAACACACAGGTTTGGAATGAGGCTTTGAGGAACTGTAGAGAATGCCTGAATCGTCACCCTAAGGAATACAATAAGGTGGCAAGCCCTCTTAGATTTACTGAGAGGTATGTCCTGTCACTTCAATTTTCCACCACAAAATCAGTAATTGAGTAAAGAATACTCAACAAAGACAAAAGGAAATACTAAACAAAGACTTAGCTGAGGTAACTATTGTTTTGATCTATTAGGGCTGATTCTTCTTTGTAGAAATTTCAATGCCCATCTCTCTCTGATTACCTTTTACCCACCTCTTAGGTAATCACCACTCCACAAGAAATTTCCTCAGAGATAACAATGTATCCAGTAAGTAAGTACTTACTTTTGTTGACTATTTGCTCCAACTGGTTGTTATTTTCAGTAGTGTTGAAAAAAAAATTGGTGGGGAAGGAAATTGGTTTAGATGTAAAGCCATTTGTATCTTACTTGTCAATATTTGGGTTCATCAACTATCTGCTCACCATTGTCATGGATAATTGGAAGTTGATGCTATGCTCTCTATATAAAAGTATATAAATTCTGCTACTTTTAAGATCAAGTATATTTTCACTTTTAATTATCACTAATATTTATCCATAGCATTATTTATAAAAGGATTTCCAGAGCAAAGAGAAAGCTAGTCAAGGAAAAGGTATAGGCCCCTGGTTATACCATTTTGTTGATCTACAAAATCGGTGAGAACTCAGAAGAAAATGTCTCTGGTAGTGGAAACTCACACAGTTGCACATCAGTTATTTGCTGGGTGGCAGCACATTTTTCAGAGAACAAATAACATCTGTAGAAAATCAAATAAGGCAAGGCAACAACTTTGAAAGTGCCACTCGAGTTTTCATCCATTTCCTAATGTCATGTTTTTCAAATTGCATCATGTTCTCAATCCTTCTGCATGTTGTTACTTTGGAAATAGAAAGCAAAAATTAAACTACATTTTGAAATGTTACCTCAATTGAGAAAAGAAGTCGTCATTACCCTTATGGTAAGCATCACTATTAATCAATACATTTGATTTCCTGATGAGCCAGGTACTAAAGATATTTTCAGGGACATTCAATGGTCTTTGCTGCTCCCATAGAGAAAGTGTCCTCACCCATCTTCTGTAGTCTTAACATTGTCCATAAACTTCATAAATGCATATGCAAATGAAATTGTATATGTGCATTTTTTCCTGGGACAGGGTCTATCATGGTAATATATTCAGTTTGTAAAATCAGCTAATATTACCTGCTGTCTTTAAACAAAAATTACTTGCTCACTCTTCTATCCCCTTTTCTCCTTCCATAAGAAACTTAAACCCAAGAGATGCTTAGTGGCTGTGAGCAGACTCTTAGGAGAGCCAATAGAAACCCTAGATTAACTAGGCAAGAATTTAAGCTAGATTCCATCATATCTACTTGATATTGGAGAACCTGAGAAATGATCTAACAAGGAGACAGCTATCACAAGAAGACACTGATTTTCATTTCATTGAAAGTTTCATTTGGGACTTGGTTTTAAACAATTCAGGTACAGAAAAAATAGAAAACACGTTCACAGTTCACATATTTTTGTTGAGTGTTATACGAAAGCAAATGTGGGAAGTGGGAAGGAAAGAAAACTCTGTGTGTGTGTGTGTGTGTGTGTGTGCGTGCATGTGTGCATGCGTGCACCTTTGTGAAAGAGAGAACAGTTACAGTGGCTTACTAGGAAACAATGTAGGAGAAATTTTTAAAGAATAATATATATTTGTATCTATTGAGATATAATTTACATATAAAATAGTCATTTTTTAAAGGGTACAGTTGTTGAGACTTGACAAATGTGTGTAGTAATGTAATCAACAGCACAATCAAGATATGGACATTTATTTCCAACACCCCCAAAATTTCTCTTATGTCTCTTATCTGCCCATACCTAGATCCTGGCAAAAATGATTAACTCTCTCTCTGGTTTCATAATATTGACTTTTCAAAGTGTCATATGAAGGGAACCATACCATTTCCAGTCCTTTTGTCCATCTTCTGTCACTGTTACCAACTCATCCATGTTGGGCTTGACAATATGTGCCTTTACAATTCATCCATGTTGTAGCACATACCATCAAGCCCAAGTTCGTGTGACCGACACACAGTGAGGCCAAACAGAAACACTGGAGTTTGGAGCAGAGAAAGGTTTATTGCAGGGCCAAGCAAGGAGAATAGGTGGCTCATGCTCAAAAAGCCAGAACTCCCCAGTGGTTCAAAGAAGAGCTTTTATAGGCAAGGTTGGGAGGGAGGGCAGCAAGGGTGTGTGACTTTATTCTGATTGGTTGGTGGTTAGGGTGGTGTTCCAGGAATCTCCCTCATCAGTGTTCTGGTTCCAACCAGTCTAGGGTCCATGTGCTTGTGCTCAACCTGGAGTTACCATCCTCCCCCTGGGTGGGAGCTCCAGCTCCTGCAGAAGAACTCAGATATATGTATCAGATTGCTATGCATATCCCCTGAGGATGATCCAGGACCCTGCCCCATTGCAATACTATTGCTTCTTGACTGTTCCTCCTTTGTTTCTGTATTCCCTCACTTCCCTAATTTGTAACTATTTGAATCTGCCTTCTAGAACTCAGGAAAGGTCTAGGAGGCTGAAGACTTCTTTCCTACAGAAAAGAAACTGGGGACACAGGAAGGCTTTTGTACCTAGGAGTGCCCCATGGGGTCCTGCTTGGTTTCATTAGCAGTCCATTCCTTTTTATAGCTATTATTCTGTTGTATGAATATACCACAATGTGGTTATCCATTTCCCAGTCGATAGACATTTGAGTTGTCTCCAGTTTGGGGCCATTTTGAATACAACTGCTTAAACTACTGAGTACAGGTCTCTTTGTGGATATTTGTTTTCATTTTCTTAGTAAATAAATATGAATAGAATTTCTGGGTCAGTATATGTTCAGCTTTTTAAGAAACTCTCAAACCCTTTCCCAAAATAGTTTTATCATTTTGCATTCCCAACTGCAATGTTTAGTATCCCAATCACTCCACATCCTTCCTAACACTTGGTGTTGTGAGGTTTTTTTTTTAAGCCATTTTAGTGGGTATGCAGTGGTAAGTGAGTAACTTATTACCATTTTAATTTTTGTTTCCATGTTAAGTAATGATGTTGAACATCTTTACATTATTTATTGACCTGTATTATTTGGGGGGAAGAACCTGTTCAAACTTCCTACTCATTTGTTATTTTCCTTTTAATGTTGTGTTATAAGAGGTTTTTTGGTTTTTTAAAAATATATATTCCATTTTTTTCCCTTTATCAAATATCTATTTTACAAATATTTCTTCCCAGGCTTTTCAGAAACAAGTTGGAAAAACAAGAAAGCCAATCAAGGACTCAATGTATTGAATTCCAGGCTTGCTATAGAGCTTTAACAATCAAGAGAGCATGGCACTGGTGTAAGGGTAAACAAATAGAAAACTGGAACTAAATAGGAAGCATTATAAATTTTACAATTATAATACAACTTCACATATATCACCTAATTATCTAATTTAACCCTCTATTTTTCTTTTTAAAGCAAAAGTATAATACACATCTTTACATTTCTTCAGCCACCAAATCAATGCAATTTCCATAGATTGTGTTTCAGTGTCTCATAAGATAAATGTTTTTGAGCTTTATTATTTTTGCTTTATTGTTAAACATCCATTTTGCCATAATGTCATTCCCCTTCTGACTTGTTCTACAGACTAACCATAATGTGTTGTTAAGCTTCTGTGGATTTCTTATTCTAAAACCATCTTTATCTTCAAGACCCTGTCCTGTTTTAACCTAAATTTGAAGCTGTAATTATTTTACAGCCCAAATAATATTATCTTAGGGTTCTAGGTGAAGTACATTCAAGGCTATCCAACCTTATTCTATACTTGGGAGCAAAAAGTAGGCAGAGCATTCACTGTACCCAGGTAAGCCTGAGAAAATAGCTGTAACAACCTTACTCTCAAATTTTCCTTGTGGCTAAAGTAATCGAAGAGAGGAATTCAATCTAGAGGGGGGTAAAAAATCAGCCATTAATTTCTTCTTCAAGATTCTTTTTAATTATGCACAAAATCTCGTGTTACAATCCTGGAAATGCCTAAGATCTAACATGAAGCCAATTCTGCTTCCGGCCTTAAGGAAAGCGCCCTGGTTTGTAGGTCCCCCTGCCTCTAGTAAAGACAAAAAGCAATCCTACTTAGTCAATCTTCACTAACTAGGGCTCTGCATTAGAATTTGAGACCAAATCCTTATTATACTCTATACTTAGCTTTGGGGACCCTATGGGTTAAAGTGAAAGATCAAAGGTGCTATTATGGCATCCCTGTACCCCTAGGTCAAGTATTATTTTAATCTTGCCTGATTTACTCCCAGCATTAATTAATAATCTGATTTATGTGATTTCAAGTCTTCCTTTACTCACATACTTCACATGGACAGGTGGTGGCTTAATTTTCCCAGAAATTTAACCAGAAATATATTCCTATGTTAATGGACTCTACGTAATCCCCTAACACTGTCTTAATACATATAATATATTATAGCCTTGGGAAATTGAAATAGTGTTTGAGAAGGAACCCTGAGACTTTTGAGTGTGTGGAGGTACTGGCAAATTGTGGGTCCTCAGTCATGAGTGAGGTCTAAAGCGGCACCTGAAAGGGCAAGGAGAGGAGCTATTTATGGCTTGTCTTTACTGCCTGACTCTAGCCAGAGGCTGAAATAACTACTGCAGAGCAGAATAAAGAAAAAAGAATGAAAAGAATTGAGGACAGTCTCAGAGACCTCTGGGACAACATTAAATGCACCAACATTCCAATTATAGGGGTCCCAGAAGAAGAAGAGAGAAAGAAAGGGACTGAGAAAATATTTGAAGAAATTATAGTTGAAAACTTCCCTAATATGGGAACAGAAATAGTTAAGTCCAGGAACAGAGAGTCTCATACAGGATAATTCCAATGAGAAACATGCCAAGACACATATTAATCAAACTATCAAATATTAAATACAAAGAAAAAATATTAAAGGCAGCAAGGGAAAAACTACACACAAGGGAATACCCATAAGGTTAACAGCTGATCTTTCAGCAGAAACTCTGTAAGCCAGAAGGGAGTGGCAGGACATATTTAAACTGATGAAGGAGAAAAACCTACAACCAAGACTACTCTACCCAGCAAGTATCTCATTCAGATTTGATGGAGAAATTAAAAGCTTTACAGACAAGCAAAAGCTAAGAGAGTTCAGCACCACCAAACCAGCTTTACAATAAATGTTAAAGGAATTTCTCTAGGTAGGAAACACAAGAGAAGGAAAAGACCTACAATAACAAACCTAAAACAATTAAAAAAATGGTAATAGGAGCATATCAATAATTACCTTAAATGTAAATGGAGTAAATGCTCAAACCAATAGACATAGACTGGCTGAATGGATATAAAAACAAGATCCATATATATGCTGTCTAAAAGAGACCCAACTCAGACCTAGGGACACACAGACTGAAAGTCAGGGGATGGAAAAATATATTGTATGCAAATGGAAATCAAAAGAAATCTGGAGTAGCAATTCTCTTATCAGACAAAATAGACTTTAAAACAAAGACTATTACAAGAGACAAAGAAGGACACTAAATAAAGATAAAGGGATCAATCCAAGAAGAAGATATAACAATTGTAAATATTTATGCACCCAACATAGGAGCACCTCAATACATAAGGCAAATACTAACAGCCATAAAAGGGGAAATCGACAGTAACACAATCATAGTAGGGGACTTTAACATCCCATTTTCACCAATGGACAGATCATCCAAAATGAAAAAAAAGAAGGAAACACAAGCATTAAATGATACAGTAAACAAGAATTACTTAATTGATATTTATAGGACATTCCATCCAAAAACAACAGAATACACTTTCTTCTCAAGTGCTTATGGAACATTCTCCAGGATAGGTCATATCTTGGCTCACAAATCAACCCTTGGTAAATTTAAGAAAATTGAAATCGTTTCGAGTATCTTTTCTGACCACAGGCTATAAGGTTAGATATCAATTACAGGAAAAAAATTTGTAAAAAATACAAACACATGGAGGCTAAACAATACACTACTTAATAACCAAGAGATCACTGAAGAAATCAAAGAGGAAATAAAAAAATACCTAGAAACAAATGACAGGAAAAACACGATGACCCAAAACCTATAGGATGCAGCAAAAGCAGTTCTAAGAGGGAAGTTTATAGCAATACAATCCTACCTTAAGAAACAAGAAATATCTCAAATAAACAACCTAAACTTACACCTAAAGCAATTAGAAAAAGGAGAACAAAAAAACCCCCCAAAGTTAGCAGAAGAAAAGAAATCATAAGGATCAGATCAGATATAAATGAAAAAGAAATGAAGAGAATAGAAAAGATCAATAAAACTAAAAGCTGATTCTTTGAGAAGATAAACAAAATTGATAAACCATTAGCTAGACTCATCAAGAAAAAAAGGGAGAAGACTCAAATCAATACAATTAGAAATGAAAAAGGAGAAGTAACAACTGACACTGCAGAAAAACAAGGGATCATGAGAGATTTCTACAAGCAACTATATGCCAATAAAATGGATAACCTGGAAGAAATGGACAAATTCTTAGAAATCCGTAACCTTCTGAGACTGAACCAGGAAAAAATAGAAAATATGAAGAGACCAATCACAAGCACTGAAATTGAAACTGTGATTTAAAATCTTCCAACAGACAAAAGCCCAGGACCAGATGGCTTCACAGGCGAATTCTATCAAACATTTAGAGAAGAGCTAACACCTATCCTCCTCAAACTCTTCCAAATTATAGCAGAGGGAGAAACATTCCCAAACTCATCTACAAGGCCACCATCACCCTGATACCCAAACCAGACAAAGATGTCACAAAGAAAGAAAAATACAGGCCAATATCACTGATGAACATAGATGCAAAAATCCTCAACAAAATACTAGCAAACAGAATCCAACAGCACATTAAAAGGATCATACGCCATGATCAAGTGGGGTTTTTCCCAGGGATGCAAGCCTTCTTCAATATACGCAAATCAATCAATATGATACACCACATTAACAAACTGAAGGAGAAAAACCATATGATCATCTCAATAGATGCAGAAAAAGCTTTTGACAAAATTCAACACCCATTTATGATAAAAACCCTCCAGAAAGTAGACATAGAGGGAACTTTCCTCAACATAATAAAGGCCATATATGACAAACCCACAGCCAACATCGTCCTCAATGGTGAAAAATTGAAACCATTTCCACTTAAATCAGGAAGAAGACAAGGTTGCCCACTCTCACCACTGTGATTTAACATAGTTTTGGAAGTTTTAGCCACAGTAATCAGAGAAGAAAAGGAAATAAAAGGAATCCATATTGCAAAAGAAGAAGTAAAGCTGTCACTGTTTGCAGATGACATGATACTATAAATAGAGAATCCTAAAGATTCTACCAGAAAACTACTTGAAATAATCAATGAATTTGGTAAAGTAGCAGGATACAAAATTAATGCACAGAAATCTCTTGCATTCCTATACACTAATAATGAAAAATCAGAAAGTGAAATTTTGAAACACAAAAGACCCTGAATAGCCAAAGCAATCTTGAGAATTAAAATGGAGCTGGAGGAATCAGGCTCCCTGACTTCAGACTATACTACAAAGCCACAGTAATGAAGACAGTATGGTACTGCTCCAAAAACCGATATATAGATCAATGGAAAAGGATAGAAAGCCCAGAGATAAACCCATGCACATATGGTCACCTTATCTTTGATAAAGGTGGCAAGAATATACAATGGAGA
>NW_020185339.1:9009737-9201007 GCF_003031525.2 Neophocaena asiaeorientalis asiaeorientalis | reverse complement strand
TACAGATTGCCAACAAACACATGAAAGAATGCTCAACATCATTAATCATTAGAGAAATGCAAATCAAAACTACAGTGAGGTATCACCTCACACCAGTCAGAATGGCCATCATCAAAAATCTACAAACAATAAATGCTGGAGAGGATGTGGAGAAAAGGGAACCCTCTTGCACTGTTGGTGGGAATGTAAATTGATACAGCCACTAGGGAGAACAGTATGGAGGTTCCTTAAAAAACTAAAAATAGAACTACCATGGAGACCAGCAATCCCACTACTGGCATATACCCTAAGAATACCATAATTCAAAAAGAGTCATGTACCAAAATGTTCATTGCAGCTCCATTTACAATAGCCAGGACATGAAAGCAACCTTAGTGTCCATTGACAGATGAAAGGATAAAGAAGATGTGGCACATATATACAATGGAATCTTACTCAGCCATAAAATGAAATGAAATTGAGTTATTTGTAGTGAGGTGGATGGACCTAGAGTCTGTCATACAGAGTGAAGTAAGTCAGAAAGAGAAAAACAAATACTGTATGCTGACACATATACATGGAATCTAAAAGGAAAAAAAAAAAAAAGGTGATGAAGAACCTAGGGGCACGACAGGAATAAAGACACAGACCTACTAGAGAAGGAACTTGTGGATACGGGGAGGGGGAAGGGTAAGCTGGTACAAAGTGAGAGAGTGGCATGGACATATATATACTATCAAACGTATAATAGATAGCTAGTGGGAAGTAGCCGCATAGCACAGGGAGATGAGTTTGGTGCTTTGTGACCACCTAGAGGTGTGGGATAGGGAGGGTGGGAGGGAGGAAGATGCAAGAGGGAAGAGGTATGGGGACATATGTATATGTATAACTGATTCACTTTGTTATAAAGCAGAAACTAACACACCATTGTAAAGGAATTATACTCCAATAAAGATGTTTAAAAAAATTAAAATAAAAAACTTAATGGATGATTAAGTGGAAGATAAAATACTTCTAAGTAAGTTCACCTGGGCATGTTTTACTTTTAGGGACATAATGGGCCTTTATTTAAATTAATTTCTCAGTTAATCAATACTATTATCATATTTTCAACCCAATTTGACTAAGAATCAGAGTTTAAAAGTGTCCCTTACAAACCCTTTTCTGATATTTACTTGATCTATGAATTCTCAGCTCATTTCAATAGATTGAGTAAAGTGTTTCCCTAAAGCAAGCTCTGTATCAATGGTTTGTATGTCCCCCCCCAACTCTACTTTTACCTCCTACCCCATCCATCACCCGTACCAAAATATTATTTTATCAGGCAGGAGTGAGCATCTGTGGAGTTTGTGCCAATGAACTGCAATGATAATCCCTTGGATCCCTCAAAAACCTGTGGATATTAGCCTTTTCCCAGTTGATCAGATAATGCTCTTAATGTGAGGCAATAATATAGAGGTTAACAAGAAAACAAATCATAAGCATACACACAAAAATAATATTTATGAAACACTGACTATTAATTCCAATGCAAATTAATAACATAGACCCTTGGAGTAAGATACTAAATCCTTCTCAAATCACGTATAAACAATGCCTTTGCTTTCTTCATCGTACTCATTTCTTTTTTTTCTTTTTTTCGGTACGCGGGCCTCTCACTGTTGTGGCCTCTCCTGTTGCGGAGCACAGGCTCAGCGGCTGTGGCTCACGGGCCCAGCCGCTCTGCGGCATGTGGGAACTTCCCGGACCGGGGCACGAACTCGCGTTCCCCGCATCGGCAGGCAGACTCTCAACCACTGCGCCACCAGGGAAGCCCCATCGTACTCATTTCTTAAATGCTGTATGACTTAACTCACTTCCGAGTTTTTTTTTTTAATGGTGCATTTGCCTGATTAGAGATTTTTATAAGCCTCCTTTCATACTTCATGTACCTACACAGTAATGAGGATTACAATATCCATGGCAAAAACTAAATTTCTTATGTTGAATTACAAATAAATATATTTGGGATAAGCTTTAAAATTGAATTAATCAGAAATTTGTGACCCATGTCCACAGAACAGAAACAATAATATAATGATAGGTTACTGTAGCTCACTACAACTTGAATAATCAATATTTTTTATTCATCATAGTGGATTTCTGCTTAATATTAAATGAAAAATACCACTAGCCTTCATAATAAGATGGTATTTCAAGTAAGAATACATCATACATTATGGTCTGAAACAGCTATTGAAACATCTAGAGTCCAGTTGAGAATGATGCACAGATGGCTAAAATGAGCAGGCAAATTTGTAAAGCATTAATGTAGGTCACGAAATGATGAATTTTTCTCACTCTTAATGTAGAAAAGTTTATAATTTTAGTATAGAATTCAAAATATCATCGCTATAGACCTTGACTTGTTCATATCCACTTATCTTTTACTTCAAATATTTTTCATTTAGGTCAATGAGTTTTCTTTTTTCCCTACAGAAGGTATTGCCTGTATTATAAGCCAGGTCAATGGAACAAAAAAAGGTAAAAGACAGGTAATTGTCATGTCAAATAAAAAAATTTAAATGAGAAATATTTTGGGATGGATTATTTTACATTTTTTATTCAGTGACCTTCCATATCTCATATTATATATGACATTGTCGTAAGTAAAAGTACCGACCATCTACTCAGAGCTTGCTTTCTGGTTACTTGCAAGTTCAGTTAAATTCCAAAGGATGACAGAATATTCTTCATTAAATAATACTCTTCAAGATAGATATCATGTCTAAGCAAATGTGCATTTGAAAATGCTGTAGTGCTAATGATTTTTTTGAGAATGAGTAATTATGTGTCACTATTTTGGCCAGAAAGATAATTTTGCTTTCTACTTCTGGGCTGAATGCTAAGGTACTGATTCGTATCAGCTTATTAAATTCCACAGAAGAAAATGTACCTTGCATTTTCAGAGAGAGGAAGTTTCCTATCTTCAAATGAGACTTCATGCTTCCCTTTCAAATTAGCTTTTAACTTATGGTTGTGCTAAAGTTTTCTTAATAAAATTCAATTTTTCTTTTTTTTTCTACTTTATAAATTATTTTTCATGGAGATTTCCTGAAGGTCATCAAAAGATTGAATATAAGGCAGTATATATTAACAAAATCAGCTTGTTTCTCTGGTAGTGATGTGTATGTGTGTGTGTGTGTTGTGTGTATGTAGCTCTGCATCATTTTTAACTGACTGGTATTTGCCAAAAGTTATAAAAATATTTACCTGTCAATCACAAATCCAGCTAAGATGTAAATTATCCTTATTCCAATTGGTAGATGGTTTTGAAAAATAAAGAAAAACAGCAAACTTTTCTTCAAATAAATTAATAAAATAAAACATCATGTGAGGCATTTTAGGTGAATAACGCACAAATCAAAATACCAATAAATTATTTTATAAAATGATATATTTAAAGTTAGGATACATTCTTGGAAAGAACCACTAATACTAAAAAAAATGAAATAATTAAACAAGGTAACAAAGAAACCTAAAAGTAGCAATCTAATGTTGCCTGAATGCCCAAGTGTGGGTGATTATCAGCTTACACACTCTGGATATTTGCTATGGTCTAGTGGATTGCTAGGAGACTATTCTCTTTGTCATTTCCAACAAAGAATAAATTCTACAGACAGTGTCATCAATATCACTACTAAAAACTTCCCCTATCAGCCATCTGATCTTGTTGTTATTCCTACTGCAATTTAACTTTTATGCCTCATTACATTATTTATAAAATGAACACAAATTGTTTAACCTTTGGAGAAAGGGACTATGTCATTTTCAAGTTAGTGGTAGCTCCAAGGGGGAAAGTAATAAATATACTTCGAACTTGAGAAAGATAAACTATAAAAGTTGAGACTACAGATGGGTGTAGACTAAAGAGGAACATCAAACTATTGGAATGAAAGTAGTTAAAGAATGAACTGAGGGTATATGCCCAGTAGTGGGATTGCTGGGTCATATGGTAGTTCTATTTTGAGGGTTTTTTTTTGGTTTTTTTTGCCGTACGCTGGCCTCTCACTGTTGTGGCCTCTCCCATTGCGGAGCACAGGCTCTGGAGGCACAGGCTCAGCGGCCATGGCTCACGGGCCCAGGCGCTCCGCGGCATATGGGATCTTCCCGGACCGGGGCACAAGCCCGTGTCCCCTGCATCGGCAGGCGGACTCTCAACCACTGCGCCACCAGGGAAGCCCCTATTTTGAGTTTTTTAAGGAACCTCCATACTGTTCTCCATAGTGGCTGTATCAATTTACATTCTCACCAACAGTGCAGGAGGGTTCCCTTTTCACCACACCGTTTCCAGCATTTATTGTTTCTAGATTTTTTGATAATGGCCATTCCAACCAGTGTGAGGTGATACCTCATTGTAGTTTTGATCTGTATTTCTCTAATAATTAGTGATGTTGAGCATCTTTTCATGTGTCTCTTAGCCATCTGTATGTCTTCTTTGGTGAAATGTCTATTCAGGTCTTCCATGAATTATACTCCAATAAAGATTTATTTTAAAAAGTATCTTTTTACAATATAGAATATATAATTAACGTCTATTAATCATTAAAAAAAAAAAAAGAATGAACTGTAAGCTCCTTTTGAAACCATGCAACTCAGATTGGGACTTGAACCCATGGTCTTTTAACTGAGATCCCACACCTGGTCTCAGGACTTAATGAAGCTCAGGTTCTTGATGTCTCATCACAGGAAGAATTCAGTGAGTGACAAAGTGATAGGTAAAAGTGGATTTATTTAGAGAGAAACACACTCCACAGATGGAGTGTGGGCCATCTTGGAAGGTGAGAAAGGCACCAGGGTATGGAGTTGTCAGTTTTCATAAGGGTAGGTAATTTCATAGGCTAATGAGTGGGAAGGGTATTCCAGCTAATTTGGGGAAGGGGTGGGGATTCCCAGGAATTGGGCCACTGTCCACCTTTCGACCTTTGATAGTGGGCCTCAGAACTGTCATGGTGCTGGTGAGTGTGTCATTTAGCTTGCTGATGTGTTACAGTGAGCATCTACTGAGGCTCACGGTCTAGTGAAAGTCAACTCATCGGCCATCTTGGACCTATTTGGTTCTAATCAGTTTGTCATGTCCTTGGGCTATGCCATTCTTCTAAAGGTTGTGCCCTGTCCCCTTCCTTCCTGTTTCACTTTGAGCTCAGATTTTAAAGATATATTTTTAAAAATGAGATAAGGACAAATAAGCAAAGCTAGAAGGTAAATACTATTCTTAAAAAAAAGGAAGGCTGAATTGAAGAATAATCTACAGTATTAAATATTGCTTAAAACCAGGAGGCAGATTAGCCTAATGGTGAAATGCATGAATTCTGGAGTTGACTGCTTGGGTTGGCATCTTTACCTTTTGCTACTTAGTCTTAAACAAATAAGCAAACTCTCTGAGTCTAGTTTGCTGATCTTCAAATCAGGGGCAATACTAGGACTTTCCTTTGGTTTTATTGTGAAGAAGATAGAAATAAATACAGTCTGGCAAACAATGGACAATATATATTACTACTATTAAAGAAAAATACTTAAAATTTTTTTTTTTAGTAGTTGTAGCTGGGTTAATTATACCAAAGAAAAATTGCGCCAGACAACTTAAATAAGTAAGGAAGATATTATTCAAGGCTGTTGCAATAGGAGAAAGAGATTCACTTTAACTCCCATGAAACAAAAGGCAGAGAGTGTTTTATGCTGGGCTGAACAAGTGGGAAAATGCTAGCCTATATTAGCAGGGAGTTTGGTCAAAGTGATTAAGTCGATGTGTTTGCTAATTGGTGCTTACTGAAGTTATGTTCCTGCTTTGGAGATTGGAAGACAGGGGTACTATCTTTCTTGATGATTACATTTCAAAGGAATGGCTCCCAGGTCCTTAAAAAAGACATTCCTGGGCTGTAAAAGATTTTACAAGCCTCCAAGGAGTCTTGGAAAAGATTTACATCTCAAAGGGGCAGAGAAAGATTTACAGTTGCAAGTTTTCTAAAGTAAAAGCTCTAAGAAAAGGGAGGTCAGGGGTCTTTTGTCAGGAAGAAACCTCTCTTAAATTTAGTGAAGGCTAGAATAGTAAAGCCATCTTGGCCAATGGGAACTAATGATTTAATAATAACTAAAGTACCACTTTTTAACTCCTAATCTGTACCTTTTTCTTTCTCAGGAATAAGGACATACTGCCATTCAGTCTGAGGAAACATTCAGATAGAGTTGAATCCCAAGATGTATGCAGGATTCTAGGTTTGCTCCTAGATGTTCTAAATGAAGTTTAAATTTTCTTGTTTGGAGAAATTAAATCCCAAAGCACTGGAAAAAATTTGCATGAGAAGTTACTACCACTAACCACAATATTTTCATAATCTTGTGGAATATGAAGATTAGAGATGAAAAAATAGAGCCACATTTTTCAGGAAGGTAGAGACGTTAGATGCAAGGTTTGTAATATTTAGCCAGGTATATATGTAACTGATATTTAACCAGGGAAATATTCAAGGATTAATTTTCTAACAGTGTTGTGTGTGTACTTAGAATGGAGATAACTGGCAAACCCTAGGAGCCAGCTCATAAACTGACTATTGCAAATACGTGGGTAAAAGCTGGTAGATAAGGGGAATTTTTCAGGGGTCTCAAACTCTAATATTAAAGGGGTCAGATCAGAAACATAATTTTGTGAAGCAATAAGTGTAAATCAATAAGGAGTACAGAGGCCTATGGAAGGTGGAGAGTACAATCTCTCCTAAAGTCATTGAATTTCTATTTTCTTTAAACACTTTGAAGTCCAAACATTATATATCTACTATGAATTCCACCTCTGTCTGTGGGTTTGTTGTCCTTGGTATAATCTGGATTTTGTCATGAATTTTACCAATGTCTACTGAAGTATCATGTGGACATTAATGGAGAAATTTAAATTTGGAATAAAGTTAGAAGAATACAAACTGGTGGAATACTGCCTCCAAAAGATTATGAAATAATGCATTTATATTAAGTAGTAAAAGATATCTGATTGTATATCAAAAAGTGCTTGTTCTTAATCATTTAGAAGATACAGTTTATGAAGGAACAACAAACAATTTGGATTGGACAAAAATGATCATATCAAGTTTGAATATGGAATAAACCTAAAAAGAAATGTAATATGGATAAATATGGAGTTCTGAAACTAGGTCTAAAAATAAACTGACAAGCAAAAAATTGAAAGTACAATTTGACTGTATGGAAAACAAATAAAGAACCAGGATTTGTCATTGCTTGTGAGCTTAATAAGAGTCAATTGTATAGAACCATTGTCTCAAATTTGTCATTCCTATACTTCATTACAAAATAATATTTTAAGAAAATAAGTGACAGACCTGCTCCACCTCTGTGCTGGGCAACGTTTGGATTCATGTTCAGGCAAGTAACAGAGAAACACAGGAAGAAGAGTTACAAAAGTGGTGAAGGAACCTAAATTCCTGTAATATGAGAGCCCACTGAATAAACATAGGATGCTTAACCATGACAATAAAAGGATTATGAAATACTGATCTTGAAATATGTAAAGATTTCATGTGCAACAAATATAGGCTTATTCTGTGTTACTCTGTAAAACAAACATTCAAAGATGGGGGAGATCTACACAGCAATAACAAGGAATCAGTTTTAGCAACAGAAGCCTTTACGAATCCAATGGTCTTCAGGAAGTAGACAACTTCCTAAACCTGGATACATTTATCAGTTAGGCAATTCTATGGTGTTTTGAGGAAGGTATTGTAGCATCAGACTAAGGTCAGATTACATTTGTCTATGCTGCTTGTGAGGGTCTGGAATGCTATGAATGACCTTTTATGCAATCTAATCAGAATGAAGAGAAATTCAATGAACAAATTTAAATTTCTATGAGAAAAATTCCAGCAGACATTTCCACAGAAAACCAGTTTTTACTTTGATTTGGAGAATTGTGTGTTATTTTCAATTGTATAAGCATACTAAGTACCAAAACAGCACAAAACAAAAATCAATTTACTAATTACTTGTAAAGGCAGAACATTGACTTTGGGAGAATACTTGTGTATGAATATCAGTTCTGCTACTTACATTAGTTTGCATAAACTCTTTAGCTTTTCTATGACTCAATCCAACGTAAAATGGGAATAAACATATCACATGATTTTTTGTGATTATTAAATTATATAAAAAACAGCATATATTACTCTGTCTTTGATATATCATTAATTTTCAGTAAATTAAAAAATTTTATAGAGAAGTCATATATTATAATCCTCACATTAGATAACTGAGGCTCAAAGAGGCACCCCAAAATTTAGATCTAGGGCTTCCCTGGTGGCGCAGTGGTTGAAAGTCCGCCTGCCGATGCAGGGGACACGGGTTCGTGCCCTGGTCCGGGAAGATCCCACATGCCGCAGAGTGGCTGGGCCCGTGAGCCATGGCCACTGAGCCTGCGCGTCCAGAGCCTGTGCTCCGCAACGGGAGAGGGCACAACAGTGAGAGGCCCGTGTACCGCAGAGAAAAAAAAAAAATTTAGATCTAATAATTAGAATAACGAGAACTAGAACTTGGATTTCTCATTCCTGGCTTCTTTTCCTTCCACATCACCATGCACTTCCACTTATAAAGAAAAATGTAATAAATAAAAGGGAATGAAGCTGGCTGAAGAGGCAAAAAGCAAATATGGTTGGTTACCTGCATGAATCATGAAGATAATCTTTCTGTATTATGGAGAATTAGTCAATATTAGCAGAAACCATTGTTTAAAGGATGACTCATCTGAAAAAAATAAATCACGAAGATCCTGATTTCTTCTCTGCCAGGTATCTCCTTTTCTTCATGTGTATTTCACCCTTTATAAGTACAAAATGTCAATGACTTGAAAATTGACCTAGTAAATTCCTTTTAATCCTTGATTCCTCTGTTGCTTCAGTGATTTACAACAGTCTTGGGCATCAATTTGCCTTCCAATATAATCCTGTCATAACTAAAGGATTACATTTTTTTATACTGAACACATTTCAGTGCCACTGTGCTAGGAACAAGAAAATATATAATATGGTCTTTGCTCTCATTATAAATTCAATAATGGTTAAGAAGACAGGAAACTACACAAATACTTGGCAGATAGGTAGATGGATAGAGTGGGAGAAGGAGAGAGAGGGCAGAGGGAGAGGAAGAGGGAGTAGAAGAGGGTGAGAGATAATAGAAAAATAGATGATGAAACAGAAGGAAAGAAAGAAACGAAGAAAGGAAGAAAGAAAGAAAGACCATAAGAAAATAGGAGAGAAATAAAGTTAGTGGGCTAACTGTAACACTAGCACCATAACATGTACAGCACTGTTAGCTCATTCCTGTGGACCAGAGAATAGGTAATGTCTTAGAATATTTGATGCCAGGAAACAGCCTTGTGTCATAAAGTGTATAGTATTAATATCATGTAAGGTGAAATCAGGTATTCTACAAGATAGTACAGTGGAATGAATATGAACTTTAGAGGAAAACAATCCCAGTTATGTCACTCACAGGTTATGAGAACTGAAAATAGATATATAATCTAGCCTTATTGCCTTTATCTATAAAACAGATACAATATCTTTCATACAGGTTATTAGGAAGGTTAAATGAGATAATAGTTGTAATGTACTGGGCCTGGCATAAGTATATATATGCTTTATTTTCCTAATCCATATTTTTTATTGTCTCAATGGATGTCATTCTTGGGGAATGTGTTGAGTTCAAATTTTAAAACAGTACAAGCTTTAAAAATAAAATTAATATCAGAATTTATCTTTTAATTAATAATATCTTATACTAAAGCCCAGAGAAGAATTTTTTTGTGGACTCTACTTATATAATTTGTTAGTGTACAGAATCTTCTGGCAGATTTTATCTTATAATAAATTATCTCTTTATCAATGTTTGTATCATTGTATCTATAAAGGCCTATATTAAATTTCAGCTACTTTACCCTTGAAAGAATCTCAAATTTGAACCAATTTGTGGGACTGTTGTGTTGTTAGATATAGTTATACTTTGATTCTAAGATTTGTATAGAAATGACACAGAATTATTTCATTAATTGCTATAACTTTTCAATTTTCCATTTCTTTTAATGTCATAAAAAAGCTTTACAAAATCAAAAACTAATTTTTAAGTAAAAAGTAGATGGGCTCATACCCACCACATCCAAGTTAAGTATTGCCTCTAGAAGTCATGTCTCAGTGGCGTTTGAAGGACAGAAGCTTTCAAGATTCATGATATCCCTTTGACAAAATGAATTAAAGACAAGATAAAATGAAGATATTTTATAAGCCTGGAGGTCTTCTGAATGGCAGAGCCTGCAATCAACTAAATGACTAGTCAAAGGGAAGACAAAAGAGAAAGGAAAGCCTGGTTTACAGCTTGTACTGTGTGTTTCCTCTAAGTCTGGCAATAAAGTGAGAATATTGCTTCTGTGCTCATTAATTATTTATCACCAGCTTCCGAACCTCTGAACAACTTCTGTTGAAGGAGCTACAATACACATGGAGTTATTCATCAAACACAGATGTTCACACATTCCCTTTAAGGTTATAAACACGAATACCAGCTGTCCAAAGAAAATCAGCAGAGTTCTGATTTATTAAAAGTAGTGAATTCCTCCATATATTGAAAAGAGCAAAAATATCAAGTTCTGATAAATTAATATGGATAAAATACATATATCACCACTTGTAAAAAAAAGGGTTAAAGATATTACAGGTAGGGTGGACAATGTGAAAAATGTGTCTTTCTATTGGAGAAATAAAGACAGATAAAATATATCCTGGTGTTTATATCAGTATAACTCAAACTACTACTCCTTTGGTTTTTTACTTTAGACTCATTCTACCAATTGTACAAAATCAGAGTTAAAACAAAAATCCTTTTTACCCAAATGAAAAAAAAATACGATTCTTTAATAATTTTAGTTTCTTAGTTAATTAATGAAAGATTTTTGAATGCAGTTTACAATTACCAGCTTAATGGCAATTGCCAATCTCTTTGCTCTTTCCTTCAAAATTTTTCCATGTTACTTTTTACTTTCTTCCTCAATATTTACGTCTCTTATTCACTCCTTCCACTACAACAGATTGATTTTTGACTCTATATCTGTACTGAAACTACCCTGTAAAGTAGTGATTTTCTAATTCAGTGTGCATAAAAAGCATGGAAAGCTTGTTAAAAATACAGATTCTTGGGGCCCATCCTGACAAAGTCTGATTAAGCAGGTGGGAATTGGGGTACAGAGGTGGTGAGGCAGAATTAGGATTCAGCATTTTAAATCTAGGTGACCAGTATTCCAGATAAAATTAACTGCAACTTTTCCCCAAATCTACTTTTGTTTTACATTTTTAAAATGAAGCGATACACCTTTTATTCTTAAAAATTCAACCAGTATAGAGGTTATAATAAATAAACTGAAAACTTTCCTCTTACATTTTCTCACTCTTATAACCTAAAGGTAACTTGCGTTAACATTTGGATGTGTGTCCTTATATATATTTTATTTTAGTGTATGAATATGTATAATATGATTGTATTGACATAAAACAAGAGGAAACCATATAGGCAGCCACATTTCTAGCATTGCTGATTAATTTTAATAGATATTCAATTGATCATCTTGACTTTTCCAGATAGAAAATTATCTGCAATTCATGAGAATTTTTGTACCCTCCTTACCATATTTCATCTAGTTTTTCCATGAGTGGTAATAGCAGAAAGCCTTGATTTTTCAACTACTGAATAACCTATGTTCGTAAGTTTTGTAAGGTAACTTCATCTATGTGGAGAAGACTCCCCAAATCATAATGCCATTCGTAACATATTCCCTAAGGTTGAGAATGTTCAGCTTTCTGTTTGATATTTTCATATAGATGTTATATCAATACAGTAATCTTCAATGTCTTTGAAGTTTTGAGGAAGGATGAAAACGGTGAGAATCATGTCTTTATATGTTTTCATGAAGTATAATCCTGCCTCGCCTATTTCTTTATGCATTCTGTCCATTTCTTATATTCAACTAAACCTTAATCTTTCTATCCTCCATTATTCTACCTTGGAAATCTACAACTCTGAGAGGCCCTATGGTCAGTAGGTGAGTCCCTAGTGGCTACAAGCTGCTCCCATGACAAACTGAAACACTAGAAACTTTGTTGAGTTTGAAGCCCCTGTATTGGAGGTCTTGTCACTCTAGGTTCCCCTAACAGCTATACAGTTTAAGTCTTATGAACAACCTCATCCTCCATCTTTGTCTTTCAAATCTGGCTTCCATAAACTATCCAGTATATTACAGAAAGTACAGTGGTTATGGCCAAGGGACTGGAATTCGTGCTTGAGTCCAAAGGCCGGCTCAGCCACTCAATAGCTTGTGCCTTTGTGCAGGTTGCTTAACCTCAATTTTCTCATCTTTAAAAGGAGTTGATATTGGTGCTGACCTGTCTTATAAGGGTGATAGGAACAAAAGGAATAATGTATGTGATGCACTTAGAATTGTGCTGAGCACAGAGTTGGACACCTGTGTGTGTTTAGTGTTTATTGTTCTAGATACTGAGCATAATCATTTAAACCCTCTACAAAGAAATGGAAAGCCTGTGACCTCAAATAACCCTTAATCTCCACCTTGCTGTAATGAAGGCAAGAAAGGTCAAGGTAGAACTTCCAGCTTGAGGTAGAGTAAGAGAATATTTATGAAAATTACAAATTCATATATTTTTAAAACCTATCCTGATATACTAGATTATGAAATAAAGGTAAACATTAAGACTGCCATGTCCAAATTAGATCATTTGTTGACCTCATGGCAAAGAGAAAGTTAAAGACTCAGATTAAAAATTACACAAGAAGAACATTCTAAACATTTACAAGCAAGACAATAGAAGTACCCAACTGGCAATATAATAGTATTTGATACATTTTGTTCTAAGCACAATATAGATGGAAATACTTGCAACTGTAACTATAATGATATTTTGTGATCTCTTTTATTCCTTCTCAAAACAGTGAACTCATTTCAATTAGTTCTCATTCTTGGCATATATTAATTCAAGACATAAACGGAAAAGACAGACATCTAAAATAATCCTTTCTGCCATCATGAGTAATTACCCGGGCTTGCTGGAAAATGTAAATTCTCTAAGGGATGGTCACAGTGTAAATACTATACCATTCATTAGATTTTTTTCACAGTTAATTTTACAAGGTCATCATGAACATTCAACTGCATAAGAATTTGGGAATTAGTCAGAGTTTAAACTTGGCTTTATAAAAAGCTGTAGCCAGTGAAATATAAAATCTTACATCAGATTTAAAATTATGCATTAGTGCTTTAAAACCTTGATAAAAATCAAACACTTCCCTCTAATATTTAGGGATTTACCATTTTGCAGCCTCACTGGACCTAAATAATTAGCACTGATTTATGAAGAAAAAAACAACAGAGGTTTAAGATCACTTGTTTTCTACTAGTTCTATTTGATTAGCTAATGGTCCATCAAGAGCTCCAGAATTTAGGGAATTTAGTGGGGAAAATATTTTTGAAAACTTTAATGAAATAATGAATGATGCATAACGAACTGAATTTGTTAAACATGAAAGAAAACCACAAGCAACAGCAGAAAAAAAACCTAAGCTTTCAAAAAAAAGGGGGGGAGGTCAATACAAAATGGCTTGTCAGTTTATAAAATCAAGTTGGAGTATTATAGATCATCTCTTTGTCACACGGTTTAACTCCCAAGCTATTAAACTGAAACTACAATGATGATGGCATTATACTGATGCACCTTACTCTGAAAGACAGTCCCTGGTTCTTCTCAGTGGTGCTACTACCAATAAGAGGAATAGGTGACATGGATTTAGAAAAGCTCTATTCTCTAAAAAGCAGAGCCTTCTGACTGCACTCCTTTCTTATGTTCTCTTCAAGAAGTCACCAGCTTCTTCAAGCCAATAGATAGTAGTCTAAGCAGATTATTTTGGCTCTAGAGGAAAACTGAGTACAAATCACACAAAGGTAAAGAAACGGGGAAAAATTCCTCTTACTGGGCTTCCCTGGTGGCTCAGTGGTTAAGAATCCTCCTGCCAATGCAGGAGACACGGGTTCGAGCCCTGGTCCTGGAAGATCCCACATGCCATGGAGCAACTAAGCCTGCGTGCCACAACTACTAAGCCCGCACTCTAGAGCCCGCGAGCCACAGCTACTGAGCCTGCGTGCTGCAACTACTGAAGCCCACGTGCCTAGAGCCGGTGCTCCACAACAAGAGAAGCCACCGCGATGAGAAGCCCGCGCACCACAACGATGATGAGTAGCCCCCGCCCATGGCAACTAGAGAAAGCCCTCGCACAACAATGAAGACCCAATGCAGTCAAAAATAAATGAATTAATTTAAAAAAAGAAAAATTCATTTTAACTAATTCCTATGTATAGTAGCTTATGGAGTCTGATTTTTAAGGTCCTAGGACTCTATTTCCTGGGCAATGATCATAACTCATCATTAGATGGCTTAATCATCCCACTGCAGGTTCCATGTCATTCTTGAACACCAGGGTGATATTTCCTCTGGATTCAACTCTTCTCTAACTTGGCAGTTCCTATCTTCCCCAGAATTTTGCTTAACCCTTCTTTTCAAATCTTTTTCCCTATGTCATTCTGATATTTTTGCATGCAAATCAACAAACAAACCCTCAGCTGCGTTTCACTGCTTTCAAACAATGAAGTGATTCTCCCCCAGCTAATTGTATAATTCGACGTACATCAAAACATGCTCTGTCACTGAGAATTCCTTTCCAGGCTTTTTATTTTTAACATCCCTGCCTTTAAGTGCTTCCAGACTTAGTATATTTATTTTTCTTTTTCCTAATTTTTATATTTTTGTATTTACGTTTTACAGTACGATTTCACATCTCATATTTTCTTTGATTTGTTATCTTAATACAACATCATTATACTTAAAGTCTATATCTGCATTTAAAATTGTTGCTTAGAATATTAGTGGAAAATAGATTCACAATTACTTAGGAAATGGATTTTCACCACAGGCCAAAAGTTTAGTTTGATGTGATATGACGTGAAACACAAGGGCAATCTCATAAATGTCCTTCCTGTTCTGTTTCTAGAGCTATGCAGACCAGAAGATATGTGTTGGATCAACTGGTCACATACGGCTTAGCCTGAGTTATATATTAGATTTGTTAAAACAGTATCTTTCATTTGCAAGGTATTTCACAGCTTACATAACATGTAAAAACATGGTATAATTTATATTACTTAATTTTTATAAAAACATTGTTGTAAAGATTGTATACCAAGCTCACTGACAAAGCATCGGTGCCCCTGGTTATTAGTCTCAAATTTGAGATCAGTTCCAAGTCTTCAAATGCATACTCTGCTACTCCTTCCCCGAAAGTGCACAACTTAGCTGAGTGAGACTTCTTGTATAAGTTGACTCATACCCAAATAAAACTGAGTTAAGAAGGTTAGAATATTTTTGTAATTTCCATTTAAAAATCTATAGATAATTAAATTATATTTTTAAGAGGCTTAAAGAGAATTTTTAAAAACATAGAGTAAAAAAATATATTTTCCTACGTGAGTTTTCCTGATTTCCAAAAGCAGAGACCTGGGGATAGATATATTAATTATGTTTCTCTAATTCCTTTATTTCTGCTGCCACATGTTTCACATAATAAAGGAAATGAATAATAATAAATGAAAACTCCTCACTTATCTATATATCTTTCCCAGTTCTCAAATTTCCATATAATATTACATAACAAAAGTAAATCTTTATTAATCAAAGGAAAAAGGTCCTCAGCATGCTTCCTGAATCCAGATTCTATATGATTGCCAACCCCAGAAGATTCTAATGGCACCCAGGAAATTATCTATGCTGTTTTTCCTGAAAGAAAGTAGATCACCAAATGCTAGATTTCTAGCATAATTGATAGGGGAAAAAAGAAAAGAATTGAAAGACAATTTTACCATATTTTATAAGTAAATATATGTGGAGCCTGGAGGACCAAGTGGTTTAATCAACATTAAACAAGAAATGAGCCTGGGGCTTCACTGGTGGCACAGTGGTTGAGAGTCCAACTGCCGATGCAGGGGACACGGGTTCGTTCCCCGGTCCGGGAAGATCCCACATGCCGCGGAGCGGCTGGGCCCGTGAGTCATGGCCGCTGAGCCTGCGCGTCCGGAGCCTGTGCTCCGCGACGGGAGAGGCTACAACAGTGAGAGGCCCGCATACCGCAAAAAAAAGAAAAAGAAATGAGCCTGGACTCAAGCCCATCTCTCCTGATTTTCAGTCCAATTATATTTCCTTTTCAATAAATTGTTATATGTCAAGAACAAAAAAGAAAGGTTTTTTTGAATATCTGACTTAAATCTCTGGTATTACAGCTGAAAATACAAAGCTGCCTGACTAATTTAACACAGGCTATTCCTTAAACCTTAAACCATGAGAACAAATGAAGCAGCAGTTTTATTATTTTGGTGTAGAAAATTTTCGTGAAGATTAAAATACATTATGCAACACATTATACTAAGAGCTACTTTGAAAATAAAGTGGAAATCTAAGCGGAATTCTCATCTATTTCCAGAAGGGTTATAAAAAATAATTGCTTTTCACAATTTAACATTATTAACAAAGCAACTGTAATATGTACTCTCCATTTGTTGACAATTTATTTGCTCATGTCATAGTCAGAGGGTAGACAGAAATGAATGACTCAAGTGCCCTTTCATTTCACTAGCCTTCAGATTTAATTGAAGACTGCTTTGCTAATCTCCATCACTGGGACTCTGTGAAATTGCTTAATAGGTTATCTTTCCATTTTAATCAGTTTCCAGGGTGAAAAGGCTAAAGCATCTAGCACAAGGATTGAAGAAATACAATATTGCTAATATAGAGAGTTTCCCAATGATTACGTTTGTAAAACAGAAATACCATTCATATTGGATTACAAGACTATGCTTCTGATTTAGTCATATGTAGCTCAAATGATAAAAGAATAAAGCCACAATAAAATTGGTTGACACCTTTGCTAAATAATCATTAAGGGGAAAATCACAGGCTAATTCCTTGATACAGCAAAATACATTTTCAGGTAGCACTGTGCTTGTCCGAATTCTGTATAACTTGCTGTTAATGAAGGTTTTTGTCAGCTTTCCAGATCCTCAGTATATGTATCTCTTCCTTCAACTCAGGTCATTGGACACAGAGTACTAGAAATCTACATTTTTTGTGTGTGTGAAAGATCTTTTATAACACATTAGTGCATGAATATATCATTCTTCTATCACATGGCAACAAAAAAGGGCAACATATTACCAACTGGAGAAAAAAATGTGTGTGTATTAATATACATATGTATATATATATATATTGAATATATGTTTCCATTTTTAGAATTGTTTTCCCTTCATAATTTGACACTGCAAATGTAATAATTTATAGTAGTGATCATCTCATTTTTATCAAAAGAACTAGATAGAAATTATATTTTCCTCTACTTTGAATAAAGTAAACTGTTGACAGCCACCCATAAAATGGTAGTAATTAGGTCGAAACATTATAAGAATTCTGTGATTTGGAGTCCACTTCATAGTTTCTTTCCTTTGGTTTGTATTCAGATTAGAGCCAATGACTTTCTAGGGGAAAAATTCCATAGAATGATAATAAAATACCTATCATTTTTGATCACTTCTTTCCACAAATTTGGCTGAAATGATAGGAGTTATGCAACATATTCTCTCTCATTTACTATACACAGCATTCTGTAGTAAGCAGCATTATCCCCTTTTTACAGATGATGGGACTGAAGAATAGAGACATAAATGTGTAACTTTCTCCAGAATACATAGTTGGCAAATGACAGAGCTAAGTGTGGGGATCACATTTGTCAAATGCTAAAGCCTGTGCTGACCAACCTTGACCAACAGCTGCCTGTCCTGACAAGGTTAAATTCAGTGAGAAGTTGATTTCAGATAATCTGATCAAAATTTGAGAAAGAGTCTCACAACTTATCTCCCCTCTCAGAAGTAACTTCACAACATTCTCTAGTGAGGCATCTTGGGTAGGAAGATATACATTTCATGTGTTTGTATGGTTTACGTTATGATTTGGAAAAGAGCAATATTGAAACCAAACCATTAAAAAATCAGTCTACTTGTGTGTTTGATATGAAGAAGCTAAGAGATCGTTTAAAGCTTAAATATCATGGTTAATTAATATTTTTTCTAATTAAAAAGTAATATTAGTTTTCATAGGTAACTTGAAAAACAGACAAAAAAATAAATAGCAGGGAAATAATTACCAGCCAAAGTTTCATGATCCAGGAGCAATTTACACAAATTTCTGCTAAATTTCCATATATATATATATATATGTTTCATATGTGTATATGAAATACATATATGCATATAAAATATCAGATTATACTATTATAATATATACTGTATATACTCTAGAATATAATATACCATAATATTGTTTAGTTATAATTATATGTTTATATTTATTTAAAGGTACATAGAGAACAAAAATGTAAATCTTACATACTTGCCTATAAATCTTTGTCATAGATCTGATAATTTTATTATAAAAAAAAATTCCAGAAGCAAATTGGAAAAAATTTTGATATAAATTACCAAAATTTCCTTACAGGAAATTTATACCAATTTATACTGCCAACAGCAGCATAAGAGAGAAATTAACATCTTACAATAGGGTGGATGCTAAGGTGTGCAGCCCAGATCCCCTTTCAGAGGAAGGTTCTCACCCCACAAGCTGCAGAGAATACTGGTTGCTGATAGTTTACACCAGGTTCCTTCCCTAAAAGTTGCCCAAGATTAAGCTGCATCTCCAGAGCACCTATTTACAATGCCTGGTTAATGTGGAGGGACAAAGGTCCACACCCCTTGCCTCAATTCAAGACAACTCTAAAGGACCACCCCAGCTCCAGACATCCCCATGGGATTGGCTTGGACTAATCCTCTACCTAATCCTGCTTCCCATTTCCTCACAATGGTGTTTTGGAGTTGTTACCAAAAGCAATAAAGTGCCTTCAAACAAATCTTGTTCTGAGAATGTTTCCAGCAAAACCTGACTTAAGACATATCAGTGGTTATCTGTACTCATAAACATGCTATCCCTCTCCTGTTATTTAAGACTATTTTTTTCTAATAGCCCTTGGCAAGGTTTTGTGCTTTTCTTCCTAACAGTCTTAGTTTATAAAGCTATTGCATATTTTGGTTATAATGAATAAAATAGATTCATTCATTTTCCTACCTAAAAATAACTATTTCTTGTCATTACAAACCATTGAACAAGATTAAAGATAAACTAGGAAATATTTATAAAGAATACAGTGTTAATATGTTAAAAATGTGTAGGGCTGTTAAAAATTAGTAATCAATTACTAACACTAAAATATAGTGATTGCCAAGCGTCTTCTATACATTTAGCTTTAGATGAAGCCCGAATTGTAAAGTAGGTGGGGGCAGACTTGCTCAGGTCAAATTCCAGAGTCTGAACACCCACTGGGCTCCTTTGCTTTGCCCACTTGCTTGGCTTCCCAGGGCCCATAAACATAGGTCCCTAGATCTCCATGAAGCATAGTTTAGAAACCTTTGCTCTGAAAGAGACATTAACTCCAAAGATGAACAATGCATAGAAAAATTAAAATTTAAACTAATGAATTTTCTATAATTCTTATTAATAACATAAATTCTTGTTAGACGAGAAGGTATAATTTTCCTATAATTCTATAGATTAATTTAGATACAGAAAAATAATATCAATAGAGTATAGTGGGACACATAATCATAAACTTTCAATATTGAGAGCCTTAAATAGATCACTTTCAATAAATCCTTTTTAATAATTTATCTAAAGGAATTTGAAATTCAGATAAATATTTACATTCATAATTTTGACCAAAGCATTATTTATCATATCAGACAATTTTGAACAATCAAAATGCTCATGGAAACAATAATTGATTATTTTCAAGAGCTTACTATGATTCAGATATGCTCAGTGCTATCACATGGTATATCCATGTGATAGAGATTAATCCATGGGCAGGGATGTAAAAAGCATGTGTTCAGAAGAAAACAAAAGTGGATAAAGGTCCACATAAATTTAAAAACAAATACAAGAGTTTATATAGAATGACTATGATCTTGATAAAACCAAAAATAAATAATTGTGTTTATACTTGCACAATTAATTTGCATTGTTGTTCTTGATTTGTCTTTCATATAGCTTCCAAATTTTAAACATGTATGTATCGTCTTACAATCAGACAAAATTTTTACTTAAAAATATAAAACATAATACTCAAGTGTACCCACTTATTTAATCTCTGAAGTAGAAATTTGCTTCTTGCTGTTGATTTAGTTAGTTGTCAAAGCATTATCCTAACTTGAATATGCTGACTTCGTTAGGGGATTACTATAAGCAGTAATGTCTCGCTTAGTTCATGTCTTACTTTGTCAGTAGAAAGTCATTTATGAAATTCCCTTAGAATTCCATTCCCAAATTCTCTGCCTGGGCTCTGCTTTGGTTTATCACACTTGGGATTTGTCAAGACTTCTCATAGAATGTGTGTTTTCTAGCATCATCTGTGCCATTTGGGTCACTAGCCTTTTTTTTTTTGCATCGCAGTGAAAAAGTACAAAATGCAATTTGTCTGTTAGTAGAAAATTGTTGATCCAGGTTGCCAAGTGCAAATGGAGAACTGACCAGCAGGTCAATTGTGATGTAATTAATTACAGTCTTGTAACTCAGAGTTCAGACTGATACTCATTCAGTTATGCAACCGAGGGCGGGGGATGGGGGGAGTTGGTGGAGAGAGAGAACAAGTTGATTCTGTCCCAAATAGCCAAAAAGGTCATTGTGTCTTACTCTATTCTGTTTACAAGTGTAATTGATGAGAAATTATCTTAATGGAAAAAACAAATTTATGTATTTTTCAGTAAATTTTATGTGAATTTGTTTCCACAAGTTATCAGAGGCGAATGCATCAGTGTTCTTCACTATTAAGAGCTGTGAGATTTTCTCTTACCATTCATGAAATAATATAAAGAAAAATACTCATTTAAGACACATTTCCTAACATTTTTCTACTCTTTTTAAAAATATATAGCATTAGTAAAAACAGCTAAAATAAAAACCAATCATTTAATATTTTCATAAACTCATATAAGTTTACCTCAGTGAATGCATTTGAAAGGAATGAGCACTTATATTAAATAATTTATTCTCATGGTGCACTAATATGTGTTCAGTTCTGAGTCACAGCTTAATTTCTGGATATAAAAATCTAGTTTCTACACTGATATAAATTAATGATGTATGTTGAATATACACAAGAAACAATGCCATTTAAGATTTTAAAAATTTTAAATAGAACTACCATATGTCCCAGCAATCCCACTACTGGACATATACCCTGAGAAAACCATAATTCAAAAAGAGTCATGTACCAAAATGTTCATTGCAGCTCTACTTACAATAGTCAGGACATGGAGGCAACCTTAGGGTCCATCGACAGATTAATGGATAAAGAAGATGTGGCACATATATACAATGGAGTATTACTCAGCCATAAAAAGGAATGAAACTGAGTTATTTGTAGTGAGGTGGATGGACCTAGAGACTGTCATACAGAGTGAAGTAAGTCAGAAAGAGAAAAACAAATACTGTATGCTAACACATATATATGGAATCTAAAAAAGAAAAAAGAAATAAAATGGTCAGAAGAACCTAGGGGCAAGACAGGAATAAAGATGCAGACCTACTAGAAAATGGACTTGAGGATACAGGGAGGGGGAAGGGTAAGCTGGGACGAAGTGAGAGAGTGGCATGGACATATATACACTATCAAATGTAAAACAGATACCTAGTGGGAAGCAGCCGCATAGCACAGGGAGATCAGCTCTGTGCTGATCCCACCCTGGAGGGGTGGGATAGGGAGGGTGGGAGGGAGGGAGATGCAAGAGGGAAGAGATATGGGGACATATGTATATGTATAACTGATTCACTTTGTTATAAAGCAGAAACTGACACACCACTGTAAAGCAATTATACTCTAATAAAGATGTTTAAGAAAAAGATTAAAAAAATTTTAACAGTTAAAAATGCAAAAATTGTTTAAAAGCATGATTTTTCCTATGCTTTCTTCCATTTTTCATTTCTATAGCTCTCATTTTGAGTCTCTTACTGTTTCAAGTTTCCTCTAAAACTTTCAACAGTCTTAGAACCAACCTGAAATTTATTCCTACCTAGGAAAACTTAAGAAAGTAAATGAGTGCTTCCTTATAAGGTTTTATTTTATTATGCTTATCATTCAAAAATATTCCATAATATTTCCAAATATTTTTTTCTTTGATTTTGTCCTGAATGAGATGAAACACCACTCTGAATACATAGATCCTATTTTTAAAATGTTGAATCCATGTTACCTAGATTTTATATTTTACTTGTTTTCATTTCTCCTTAGAATATTTTCTCCCCTGTCTCTCTTTTCCTATGTTTAATGCCATCTCTCACTTTACTTATCTCTTTGTCCTCTTCCTTTGCAACCTTGGAGAACTTTTCAAACTTGACCTTTAGGTCAGTGATTTGATTTTTCTCAATGTAAATTTTATCTTTTATTGATTTCAGTGAGGATTTAATTTTGCCACTGTGTTTGTTGATACTCTTGCAATCTTTCATAACCACGTCAGATTCCCTTTTCAGCTCATTCTGAAAGTATCCTTTTTATCCTGTTGACTTTTCAACTAATCTTAAAGAATTTCCATTTCAGTGTTTTCTATCCTAATAATTGTTTGCTCCTATTTTATAGAGGCCAAGTCATTCTAAATTCTTTTGAGGATACAAATAAAAACATTCCTGACATTTTCTTCTAGATTTTTCAGTAGATTATTGTTAGAGCTATGTTCTTCTTCCTTTTCTTTTTCTTGGTTGTTAGTTTCTTCCCCACTCATCCCCTCACTCCATACAGTTTTCTCAAAAGCATTTATTTCTTTTTTCTTTCATTCTTTTATTTTTTTTAAATTTGTCCATTCTCAGTGTTGCCAATAAAAACCATTTACTCTTGTTTTGGGGTTTTGTTCAATTGCAATTTTCTGGTAATCGGGAACTCTGACCCAATCTAGTATATAAGGACATGCTAAGAATTACATGTCCTAGAAATATTACAACCAAAGATTTTTCGTCTCCCTGCCTATAGTATTTTACTTTTTTATAATTCTCTTTCCAGAATATTCTCAACCACATATCAACCAGGTTATGCCTATTTATTCTCTGAGAACTGTTGTCCATTCCTATATATAAAATAGAGGTTTGGAATGAAGGAAACTGATACTATTGTATTTTTTTACTTATCTCATAATAGAAAGATAATTGCACAAATTATACTTTTTTACTAATACTGATTCTGAGTCAAATAATTGACGGTAAAATATTTGTGAAATAACTTCCTATGTGTAGTTAGGTGGTATTGATTTTATAATAAATATGCTGAATGTTCTATGGTGAAATGCTTAGCCAAGTATTTATCACGGTTAAGATTTTCTTTCCAATAATGAATGAAAGTTTTTCCAGACAGTTGCTTTCAATTAGCTAATAGTATTTGGTATCATGAGCTCTATTCCTTTAAAGCTACCTAGATATTTAAAGTCTGCCTAAATCTTAATGAATTTGGGTTGTTGAGAGTAGCTGTAAAGGGAGCTGTTAGCCAAATTTCATTTTAAATCAGTAGTGTGGTCTTGACTTGTGCAATAGAGTACATTAAACACAGCATGACCTTTTCAAATGTCTTTATCTAGAGAACTTCTGAAACTGTCTTACAAATGTTACCCAATTTAAGCCTACAGGTGAATCTAACTCTCAATCATGCTGATATGCTTGGCCACAGAACACATGAAAAGTATTTGAGAAACTTTTTTCATTGATTTTAACTTTTATAGGATCAGAACAGTGTTTCTCAGGGAAGAGAATGCCAGGAATACAACCTCTGTGTATGTGTGTCTGTGTGTGTGTGTGTGTGTGTGTCTGTGTGTGTGTGACATATACATATATACATTTTTCCATATATATATATACATATACATTGTGATACAAATGTAGTGGTGCATATATATAATATATACTATATATACACTATGTGTTATAGATGTTATTATATAGTATATTGTATATATATCACAATATATATGTATATATATAGAGAGACATATTGCTTTAAACATGCTATGGTTTATATATGTAAACTTATAAAGATACAAGTCTATTTGTTTAAATAATGACATTGAATTTATGGTAGTACTTTTATGAAACAATATTTTCATAGAGATAGTAAATATCTGTTCTCAATAAAATGTTAATAAAGGAAATAAAAATATTAATAATTAAAATACACTTTTAAGTACCTGTTTTAAAATAATTCAGTAAAATAAGTAATGCAAATGTTAAAAAGGTTGTCCCTTAGGGTACCAGATATCTAAAAGATTAAAAGCATACCTTTTGGAAAAAAGATAATCTATTATCTCTAAAGTACCCTCATACTTTGGAAATGACCATATCCATTACAAAAATGCTCTGCAAATACACACCATTCTATATTTACAAGAACTGTGCTTCCCTGTCCGCCCCCCAAGTCTATTTGCAATGATTCCAGGGAATGAAAGTCGCCTCCAAGGCTTTTTTGTTGTGACAAACACAGAGCTGTTGACGATTATTGCCGTGAGCATTTTTAATGGTAGAGGAATGAGAAGTCTAATGAATATGTTTTTTTAAAGCTCTAGTGGTTAGGGAAATGTTACATTGATATAAGATTTAAAGTTGCCATACTGGAACATGATACAGTTGCCATATTGGAACATGACATAGAAAGAAAATACTACTGATGAAATTTGTTGAAATAATATACTCTTCTATTAAACTCAGTTCTTCTAAACGACAACTACATGAGCAAAATGACAACTTCTTAAAGATATTTTGGCACTGTGTACAGCCATTCCCTAAAGATTTGTTTTCTTTATTAGTGATACTTACATATCAATAATTCTTTAAAGAAAACAGTACAGAAGGAAATCTGGTACTTGTCTTTCTTTCTGTACAGTTAACCAGATGGCAACTTTGCTGACTCTAAATATTTCATTTCTAATTTCCTCCTAAATTTTATTAAAAACATCATTGAATATGATAAGAGCAATGTAATAAGTGTTTTGATGAAAAAAATAAATTATGAACCCTTTCTTCCAGGCTTTCATTCTAACTAGGAACATAATGAGTACTCTTTTACAAACTTTGATTGAACAGAACATATTATGTGTTAGTTACAAAGTCGTTCTTAGCTCAGTGCTTTGTACATAATAAATACTTAGTAAATAGTTATTCAATTATTGAATAAAAAATTTTGTACATATGTTGCTGAAGTATTTCTATTATAGTTCTAGAACTAAATATTTTCTCGTGTTCACTTAATCACCATAAAAACTGAAGTTCAGAGAAATTTAGCATCTTATCCAGGGTTGCACAATAAACAGTGGGAATAAGCTGTTCCACCTTAATTCGCCAAATACCACAAAAAGTGCTATTTTTCACTGTGCTACAGCTGGCAGAAAAATAATCATAATGCATGGTAGAATGCAAAAAGTGATACATGACACATATATGTAAAATACCGTGGGGAAGTGAAGAGGTGGCTACTCTCCAAATAAAAGTTGGGGGGGGTCTGGCTATAAAAAAATGTGCAAATTATTTTGGGATAGACCAAAATAGATGTCTTCTAAATTAATGTTAGACATACATGTTTTGACCAAGGGACAAATTAGCGTATCTGATGATAATTACAGGTTAAAGTCTAAAATTCCAGCATCACGAAATTAGCATTTACTTCATAGAAAATGGAAAATGATTGAACATATTTTACCTGTAAAGTGATATCATAAGTAATTGTCTAGGTAGATTAATTTGGCAGGAGTTTAAACAATGGATACAAAGGAATAGAGATTTAAAATAGGAAAAAAAGACATCTTTGTGAAAAAATACAGATAACTTTCAGAGAAATATATTTGGGGCTAGGCAAATGGAAGAGGTGTTATTTTTTAAAAAATCATCATTAACAATCAGTAACCAATTAGAAATGGTGGCCAGAGAGAGGAGGTAGTTTTTTATATAAAAATGTTCAAACGTCAATGCCTCTTGGTTTTGCTGAGCTACATAGATTTTTAGTTTGGTTTATACACCTAAATTGAGCTCAATATGGTGAGCTATTTGTTTTTGTCTTCATTTTTTAATATATATGTGAACAGAAAAGGCTACACCTCTTTTTCAAGAATTATAAGGAGATAGATAAGAATGGCTTCGATTCCTTGTTAAAGCAAAGAACTTGAGGGTTTGAGTTGAAATTATTTATCATCAACATTTCAGATTCATATTGAGTGCCAGCATTGCATTGAGAGTTGACACTAAACCTTTAGTTAAGGGCTGAAGGATAACATCAGAATTGGATTCTTAATAGTTTCTTGTAGAGACTTTTATAATAAGCTGCATATATGTATTGAGTTCTCTCCTCCTATAATTATCTGTCATCTTCAAAAAGTCCTTAGTAATAATCCAACTATTTTAGATATTAGAGAGAGAGATGGAAAGATAGATAAATGTAATAAGAGAGAGCGAGAGCAAAAAGAGACAGAGAAACAGGACCAGGTAGATCATAAATGGCTATTAGAGACAATAGTTTCCAAACAGCTACTTCAACATCAACGATATAATTCTTTCATATAATAAAGTTTATTTCTATATGAGTTCAGTAAGTGTTAGTAGAGCTAATTTTCTGTCCTTCATTTATCACCTTTCACCTAAACTATAGAAGTAGAGCCTGTAACCACTGAAAAGTTTTAATTTCTAATTGTATAGGAAAGTTCCTTGGGGGTGGGGTGGGGGAGAAATAGATGGAGCTAGATCTCGTAGTTCTTTCCTATAACGTTCTTCTAAAGTAAGCACGTAGAAAGATTTTACATAGGCTTTATGAACCTACAAACAATCTATGGGAAAAACAATGAAATGGTGACAGAATCGGGTAAATTAAACACTGAGTGAAAGTAAATTTAAAACTGAACTGTGCTCCTTACTTGAACAGTTACTGTCTAAGACAATGGGAAGGTTCCTAACAATGTATTCATATGACCAAGTATTATTGTAAAACTTGCAAAAGTAGGATATTTTAACTGCAATTGGTTAAGACCATTACATCTTCCCACCCTGACTTCCTCTCTCAGGAAGTTGGCATTAAAGTGACCAGAGACATTTTTAGGCTCATGTTAAGAATTGGTAATACTCAATTTCGACTGCCATTTGTAAAGACTATTTTGAAAGTTTCAATACAATAATGAGGAATTGCAGACTCCTTGTTTGGACATTTGTAAAGGACTTTTTTTTGTTATTTTAAAATTTATTATTAGGAACTGAAAAGGACCAATAAAAATAATGAAGTACAAAACAAAAATGATGAATTTGAACACTTCAATTAATAAAAAGTATTCTGATGTAAAGGCATGAATTGCTATAAACAGTTTTTCACTGCTGTGGCCTCTCCCGTTGCGGAGCACAGGCTCCGGACGCACAGGCTCAGCAGCCATGGCTCACGGGCCCAGCCGCTCTGCGGCATGTGGGATCTTCCCAGACCGGGGCACGAACCCGTGTCCCCTGCATCGGCAGGCGGACTCTCAACCACTGCGCCACCAGGAAAGTCCTGAATATTGTCAATTACAGTTTGTTTATTACCCGAGTACTGGCTCTAGAAGTGGTTTATGCCCCAGGGTTTCTGTTTAGGTATTCATTAGTCTGTCTACAATTTTAGAGCAGCTGTTTGCCCTATGACCTCCGTTCTCTGGATCTAAGAAGCATTGTAGACTTTCACTTCAATCAGCTTTTTTCTTGTCTTGAGGATGGGAGTGATGATTTCCAAGGTCCTTCCATGCCAGTCCAGAAACCAGAACTGTGATTTTTATATTACTTTCCATCAAATCCTTCATCAGATACTCTATAACCTTGTCTTCTGGGAAACCACATATTCCTGGTTTTCTTCTCTCAGTGGTCACGCCTTCACAGCCTCTGCTCAGCCTGTAAGCCTTGCCTGTCCCAAGCTTCAATCATTGACTGTCTTCTTGTCATGTGCTTTATCTAAATGCTCTCACTAGAGGTCTCATTCAATTGAGTGACTTTCAATATGATTTCTGTGTTGTTGATTCCCAAATGTATATATTTATCCCTAATAAATTATTATGCCTTTAAATTCCTGAAAGAACTTGGGTCTTAGTATTTTGATATTTGTAAGCTGAATTCATTTAAAAAAATGTATTGTGTATTGACTCTGTTCAGTGTCCATGCTTTAAGCCCCACTGCCTACTCCTTTGCATCATGTTTTCCATAATAAATAGTTTTTGAGTAAAAGATCAAAAGATCAATTCCTAGGCAAGCATATCAAATACAGTGCTCAATTTCTAATTGTATAGTATTTCAGTACATCAAACTAAATTTAGTATTTTCACATTTTGCACAATAAGTATATGATTGATTCTCAAATAATTCGTATTTGCAGTTTAATCCTTGCAACTAAGCAAATATATAAGGATTTTTTAAAAAAATTCTTCTAGAGAAGAACATATTTAATGCTTAAATGTTTATAGAGGTGAAGAAGTATCTGAAAGCTGAAAAAGAGTTACATAAAGCTTAAAGACCAATTTGTTGTACGGTTTTCCAGTACACATTTTACTCTGTTATTCTTTAAAAAAAAAAGCAAAACAAAACAAGCAAACAAACAAAAAACAAAGCCAAACCCATTAAAATCAACGTAGCTCTTTTATTTCTAAAGTTGTTAAATTGTGCATGCATTGTGTTAGGCACCCTCCACTGAAAAGGACCTGCTTTGTGGAGTTGTTTATTATGAATAGAGTTAGTAATAATACAGACATTACTGAAACACCCATGTTTCCTAGAGTAAAATTTGATCCAGAGCCACAAAGGTCAGTTACCAGATGAAAATAAAAAACAAAGAGACAACTTTCTATGTAACCGCGCTTTCTTCTATTCCTAAAAGGCAATGGCTCCTCCCAATGGACAGAGAAGAAATTAAAAAGCAATCAGCTTCATTTTTATACCTGTTATAAAACAAACCAGCTATTGCTAATATCAGCATAATACAGGAGGTTGGGGGATATTCTACTAGGGTCCTTAGATTGTACTATATATTAATTATCTAAGGGAAGCAATGAATCCTCTTGGTGAACAATCTAAATAGGTGAATTAATGAAACAGGATACAAGAGAGCATTTTATTTTGTTTTACTTATTTTTGCCAAATTTGAATGTGGCATAATAAATTATTATTATTATTTTGCAGTACGCGGGCCTCTCACTGTTGCAGCCTCTCCCGTTGAGGAGCACAGGCTCCGGACGCGCAGGCTCAGCGGCCATGGCTCATGGGCCCAGCCGCTTCGCGGCATGTGGGATCTTCCCGGACAGGGGCACGAACCCGTGTCCCCTGCATCGGCAGGCGGACTCTCAACCACTGCGCCACCAGGGAAGCCCCTATATTTTCTTTTTAAAGTTCTTTAAAAAATTGCTCAGAGCACTTTAAATCCATGTTTCCAGGTAAGGCCAGAGATTACATAATCAAATTAATTTGTATAGCAGTATCACATGTATGATACTATTTGTGTCAAAGTAACATTTATTTTCACATTCAGCAAGTGTCATTAAATGCATTACAATGGATCATCAGAATTGGGGGGAGGATGTAATTCTGAAGACAAGACAAGATGGTGTAAGAGGGCTTCCCTGGTGCCGCAGTGGTTGAGAGTCCGCCTGCCGATGCAGGGGACACAGGTTCGTGCCCCGGTCCGGGAAGATCCCACATGCCACGGAGCAGCTAGGCCCGTGAGCCATGGCCACTGAGCCTGCGCGTCCGGAGCCTGTGCTCCGCAACGGGAGAGGCCACAGCAGTGAGAGGCCCACGTACCAAAAAATAAAAATAAAAAAGATGGTGTAAAGAAATATGCAGTTGATCCTCATTATTTATGAATTCCATGATTCCATTATTATGAATTCACCGATTTAAATTTATTTGCAACCCTAAAATCAATACTCTAGGGTTTTCACAGTCATTGCATTCACGGACATGCACATGCTCAGTGTAGCAAAAAATTAAGTTGCCCCATGCACATGGTCTCAGCTGAGGTCAAATAAGGTTTCTCCCTGAAATCTTATTTCAGCTTTCATACTGTAAAATGTGTTCTTTTCATGCTCTATTTAGCGCCACATTTTTCACACTTTTGTGCTTTTTCTTGGCGATTTTGCTGTTTAAAATGACCCCCAAGCCTAATGCTGAAGTGTTTTCCAGTGTTCTTAAGTCCAAGAAGGCTGTGATGTGCCTTATGAAAAATAGGTGTTAGATGCTTTATTCACTCATGAGGTATAGTGTTGTTTTCCAGGAGCTCGATGTTAATGAATCAACAATGTATATTAAATAAGATGTCTTGAAATAGAAGCACACATAAAACAAGATTACCTATTGATCAGTTAAGAAAACTGTAATGACAAGAAGCTTCCAGACCTCTCTTTATTCACCTTTATTTCACCAAGAAGCAATGATTCATATTTGCAGTGACTTTACAGAACGTAACTACCGTGAAATGAGAACTGACTCTAAATACCTTTCTTATAGTGAAGCACAAACTGTAAGACTACTGTAGAATTTAGAATTAGAAGAATTTTATTTCTGGGATAGGTTCATGAAGGTATGGTCTTGGTGATAGTAAGTTTTAGCCTGGTCTTCCTGGAACTTTTGTATAGGTAGAGTGAAGACTACTGGGAAAGAAGAAAATAGGAAAGGAAAAAGCAAAGAAGTGGGATTATTGATCAAGATGTGTTGGATGTTGCTGGGTGGCCTAGATGAGGATTTCCAGGAATATGGTGAAATTAGTGGAGGTACCAGGGTCTAGTGATAAAAGACACTGAGTACTAAGCTGGGAACTTTGCATTTACTTTAAAGAGACACATGTTATTATGAAGTCTTGGGTAAGGGAAGGCTTGTTTAGGATTTAGATATATCTATTAAAATGCCCTCGGTGGAATAATATGTCTATGGCATCCATAACAAATGAATCAGTTTGATATTTATTCCAGTTACAGTTATTAGATCCAGGTACAAACAAATTTAATACCTACAACCTATACTCTGCAGTGACGTTTTTCCTAGTTGGCTAATATTTACTGATGAAGATTCTTAAAAAATAATATGTATTGCTTCCCCACAGTACTAGTCCAATAACTCAATATAACTAACTGAATAAATATTTATCCTCCCCATCTTTTTCTTTTCTGCTTTATTAATAATCATTCTAAATTAAACACCTTTCAAGCCTATATAGAATTGATATTTTGGAGGGTTTGGGGCTGGCTTTTATTGAGAAGATTAAATATTTTTATTACTTTGCAGGAGAGACTAACCGAATAGTTGCAATTAGAAGTTAACATTTATTATATTTTCTTTTGTTTTACTCTATTATTTGCATATCTTAAATTAAGTAATTTGTTAAAGATTTATATCATTAATTTAAAAAATAAGATGTTGTAGAGAAGCCATATCTTAGGATAAACTATGTTCCTCTGTGATTCATTACTAAAAGGACCATCTGGAGACATGAAAAGAAAAATCTATTCCCTAAACTCCAGTGAAAGCATGATTATCTCCTCCATGTGAAGAGAGAATTGGGAGGCTTTCTCTAAATGTGCACTTCAAAGATTGAAGAATCGTATATCCCACTGAAGAGCAGAAACAACACCGAGGGCATGGCAAAGTTAAATGAATTCCAATTACTAAAAGCAAACATATAAACATCTGTAATTCTAATGGCCATAATAAATCTTTGCAGTTGAAAAAAGAAAAAAGTTCTAGCTGGTTTGATAATTGGATCAATTTTTCACTTATGGGCTGTCAATTACTTGACATTTTAATGCATGCCAAATACAGCTAAAAGTATTTTAATTAGAATAACGTTGCAAAAACTAACCCTACAGCTTTAATTGTGGTTCTGAAGCACAAAGTGTGCATCTTAATACCTATTTACTGAGCAGAAGTTAATTAAAAGCATGGTTTTATATTGAACGTGTAAGGGGCAAAAAGAGAGGGAAATAATTGGCAATTAGGAATGTGTAAGAGTCCACTCTATAAAGCTAAGCAAGATTGCCACGAACTTTAAACAAGCTGAGAATTTCATTATTATTTTGTGTAGTAACAGAAGTTGTAACAATATTTTTTACACAGAAGTACAACACTTATGGCTGTTAGTTTCAAAAGCTTCCATTTTACTATGATAACAAGTTACATTTATATGATGATTTATTATTTTCAAGCTACCAGAGCATAAATTATTTTATTTGGTTTTATGAAATGCTGAGGTTGGTTTGAGAGTCTCAGCAAATAACACCTCCCTTTTCCCATCTAAGTTTGGAACCAATTGAGCACTAAGTCAAAGGCAGAAGGTAAATCAAAACATCTCCGATATGTTTGATAAAAACTAGTATGGAGGACATAGTGTGAAGCCCAAATGGGACTACTCACTTCCTAGCTGGCTGTAGAACAATCAAATCACACACACCACTCTTCTAGAGAGTTTATAAAACTGGAAGAACTAATTTTCTCAGAAATTAGAAATCAGAATCTTAAGTTTATATATAGTGTGCTGGTGATCTCTTTAAACAAAGTCTCAGTAAAGAAGATAGAAAAATACTGAATCCCAAGAGAACATGTTGCCCAAACAGCAAATGCTTCAGCCATTGTTCAGCTGTTTCATGTTGGTCCAGAGTAGAAAAGAAAGGATAGAACAACAAATACCTCACATTTAGAACCATTTCTAGGTTAACCCCATTCAATCAAGAATCATAAATTAATGACTCTCACCTACCATCAAGGAAACTCATTCCATTGCCACAAGAAGTAAGGACAGGATAAGAGGCTAGGAGTGTCTAGGGAAGAAGACCCATTTTATGGAAGCTAGAGCAATGGGAAAAGGTCTCTTCTAAAGTGAATCATCTATGAAAGTTAGTTAGTCTTCGAGAGGTAAAGAAGTTATGCTCTATGAAACGGCACATTTAAGACCAGAACTGTACTGCCCAGTTACAAATCTAATACCTTTCCATTATACCTAGTTGCATCTTTGTCTTATGTCTGTATTCTTTACTTTGTTATCTGAATTATTCCAAGTTTGCCCATCAGGAGCTCTTTCAGTTAGCTCCTGTGACCCTTTGATAGATCCTGTCACTATCATTGTGGGGTTTTTTTCCCCCTTATGTCATTTCCTTATTTTCTGCCATGATAAGATGCTCCAGGCTCTATCTGCAAATTTGACCAAGATTTTTTTTAAAGAAAGAATAGAGTTAGCCTCATTACCTTCAGCAATGAATAGGTATCTAAATTGCTTTTAAACTAATTTGTGTATGGCCAAGGATTTTCTTGTATTTAGGTTATATATCAATGTTTCTAACATCCTGATAATTAACTACTTAACACCAGTGTTATTCCCTTGATCTATGGTTGCCTAAACTAATCCCTAAAAAAGGTAATTTGCACAAAAGCACATTAACACAAACCTATACATTCAATTGATTATTTAAATCCTTAGGACAGGCAAAGGACTTGAATAGACATTTTTCCAAAGAAGATTTACAACTGGCCAAGAAATACATGAAAGATACTTAACATCATTAATCATCAGGGAAGTGCAAATCAAAATCACATTGGGATACCACCTCATACCTGTCAGAATGGCTACTATCAAAAAAACAAGAGATAACATGTGTTGGCAAGGATGTGGAGAAAAAGGAACCCTTGTGCACTGTTAGAATTTAAATTGGTTCAGCCACTATGGAAAACAGTATGGCAGTTCCTAAAAAAAATTAAAAATAGAACTAGCATGTGATCCAGCAATTCCACTTGCAGGTATTTACTCAAAGAAAACAAAAACACTAACTAGAAAAGATATATACACCCCCAAGTTCATTGCAGCATTATTCACAATAGCCAAGACATGGAAACAACCTGTCTGGTGACAAATGAATGGATAAAGAAAATACATATGAATATTATTTTTTTAAACTAATGCAACATTTTTATAGTGAAGAAACCTAAAGAGACTTTTTTCTACCAAAGATCACAGACAAAAAGTTCCATCTAAAATAACATGTATAGTCTAGTTTTCTAGTAAAGTTGCTGCCACATAAACTC
This sequence comes from Neophocaena asiaeorientalis asiaeorientalis, assembly GCF_003031525.2. Taxonomy (NCBI): domain Eukaryota; kingdom Metazoa; phylum Chordata; class Mammalia; order Artiodactyla; family Phocoenidae; genus Neophocaena; species Neophocaena asiaeorientalis. The sequence continues at coordinate 9,166,706 of NW_020185339.1, read as the reverse complement.
CCTTACCAGATACTAATGTACACTTCAGCTCCCTTTGATTCTCTTTTTCTTAAATAAATATTTATTATTGAAAGTCACAATCTGTTTCTTAACAGCAAAATTTGTGAATTCTACAGCTACTTAGTTTTTGGGTTTTTTGAATATTTCACTTATTTATTTATTTGGGTCTTAGTTGTGTCAGGCAGTCTCCTTAGTTGTGGCTCGCGGGTTCCTTAGTGCTGGCTGTTTAGTTATGGCACGCATGTGGGATCTAGTTCCCTGACTAAGGATCGAACTAGGGCTTCCTGCATTGGGAACTTGGAGTCTTAACCACTGCATCACCACGGAAGTCCCTCCCTTTGCTTCTTTGTGTGCAGATCATATATGTATATATAAATGGTGCCTTATTATTTAACAGAAGATGATCTTACTAGCTATAAATAAATATGTGCAAAAATATTTATATGTATTAAATATATCTAATGGAATATTATTCAGTCATGAAAAAGAAGGAAATCCTGCCATTTGTGACAGCATGGATGACTCTTCTTCAGGGCATTAGGTTAAGTGAAATAAGTCAGACAGAACAAGACCAATATTGTATGATCTCACATATGTGAAACCTAAAAAAGCCAAAATCACAGAAACAGAGAGTAGGTTAGTGGTTGCCAGGGGCCAGGGTGGGAGAAATGGGGTGATGTTGGTCAAAAAGTACAAACTTTCAGGTGTAAGATGAATAAGTTCTGCGGCTTTAATGTACAGCATGGTAACTATCATTAACAATACTGTATTGTATACTTGATATTTGCTAAGAGAGTAAATCAAATATTCTCACAACACACACAAAAATTGTAACTATATCAAGTGACAGATGTGTCAACTAACCTTATCATTTCACAATATATCAAGTAATCATATTATACATCTTAAACTTATACAATGTTATTATTTTTTTGCCAATTTTATTTCAATAAAGCTGGAAAAAATCCCCGGGACAAAAAATATAAGACATAATATTTGGGAAAATGAAGGCAAGCTGTGTTCTAAAAGAAGAGACCTAGAGAAGAATCCTGAGGACACATGGTGCCTTGATTGGAAGCTTTCAGGTCCCACTTCTCGAAAGTTTATTTTTTCAAGTCTGAGGCCAGTTTCCAGGAGCCATTTTTATCAGAACTAATTCTGACCTTAGGCAGAGAAACTTAAGTTAAAAACAAATGTTCTTGCTTGTTATGAAACCTGTTCTCACTACTCTAGCCGTGACTCCTGTATTGGTGTCCAGCCAAGTCTTAGTCATTGCCTCATAGAATTCTGGTACTGAGAACCCTGTCCTTACTGTCTATCTTAACAACATGCCACATGGTCCAATTCCTCTTACACTGGTGTAACAACTTCCTCTTATTAGTGTCTAAGTCTCCTAGCCTTGAACAAATACCTAGCAGCTTAACTGGGGCTCTGATAACCGCTACGGGAAGTGTCACTTTTTATTGCATCTTTTGTCCAATACTCTCTATCTACTCTTGGTACAATTCTCACTATGATTCTTCATACTGGCTATCTGCCAATCAGCAGCCATTTACTCTGGAAAGCTTGTGTTGCCAAAATATAGGCCACTCTCCCCTCCTTCCCCCAGATCACACTAAAGGTATTGGTTAATTAAGTTAAAAGTAGACATTTCAACTTTAATAGGTGATTCTGGAATTCTAAAAAGTCTTCAAATAACAAGGCTAGTAGATGCAGAAAGGGCAGGATTCACTTCAGAATTTCCTTTAACAATAAGAGATTTTCTCCTCACATTTGCCTTACCTATTTGTCACTCTTGATCCGCATGATTTGTTAAAATAGAACCTCACATTAAGGTTGATCTTGCTTTAGCTAAGGGAATCAGTATATCTTATTTCCCTGGCTAGTTGTTATATTTCAGGGATGCAGCTATTGTAAAAATGGAGAAATAGGATATGATGAGGTCTTTGCTGGAGAATTTCAGAAAAATGAAATACCAGCATCTGATTAGATGGTAGGTAAATATAAGACTTGTTTCTGCAGCTAAAAATGGAGCTAACACATGAAAAAGCAAAGCTGCAAGAGTATGAGGGTAAAACTGGATAATGAAGTTATCTTTTGAGCCCCAATATCCAACTACACTAGAAGCTAGCCCTACTTCTTGAACTTTTAAATACATGAGTTAATAAAATTCTTTTTTGCTAGTCTCTAGCATGTGGTAAAGCAGGTAACATAGTGTGAAGGTTATAGGAAATTGAAATCAGACAAACCTCGATCCTATTTTGCTATTATTTAGTTATATGAACTTAGTCAAGTTTCTTAACTGCTCTGCACATGTAAAATCAATACCCACTTTACTCAAGATTCTATCTCATACAATCATTAGCATTCTTGCCTTATATTGTTTAAGACAGTTTGGCTATTAGAGTGACAGTCTTTTAAAAGACAATTTAAAAATGTATAATTGAGTAATTGATTTAGATTAATGTCTTTAAGCTGAAGCCTTACTAATTTTTAAATAGTGATATAAGTTTAATCTATTAGACTTATAAGAATGTTTAAAACTTAGAACTATTTTTATCATAGACAACAAGTATTTGAAAAAGAAATCTAATATAATAATAGAAGACTGCTTAAAGTTCGAGAATGCATGATTAAATTTAGAAACAGGAGTACACATTATTTAAATCCTCCTTAGAAATAATTATCAAAATCTGATAAACTTATGAATAGAACTAAAAATTTGTGAAATAAGCTTAAAGCAAGAGGGAAATATATTTTAATATTTAGTCTTAAAAATAATTTTTCTAAATTGCTTTTTCTGTATATAAAAGTAACACTCGAGTGTATCAAAAAAACTCATTTCAATGTCACTCAATTCATTTACCCATAAACAACCCTTTAGTGACAGTATAATGACAAAAGCATGCCTGGTGCATCATCTTTCCTTTTGTCTACTTTATATTATTTGCATTGTAAAAGTGAAAAAAAAACTATTTAAGAAATACAATGAAAAATACATCTTTCATTCAACTATTTCTCCCAAAACATAACTCCTTTTCCCAAAGATAGTGTTACCAGTTGTTTGTTCATCCTTCCATTCTCCCTAGACATTCTATGCATATACATCTTCTGTTTACATGAGTAGAAACACATTAAACCTTCTCCATATCTTACACTTTTTACCGAACAGTATATCTTAGAGATCTTTCCATATTATGGATCACTTCATTTTAAAAATTGCCTGATAGTATTTCAGAGTATGAATTTATTATTTTTTACTTAGCCAATTCCTTATTGCTAACTAGTTAGGTTTATTTTTCCTTCTTTTGCTATCACAAACAATATTTCAATGAATATCTATGTGCATAGGCATTTTCATACATATTTGTGTTTATGTGGAGAACAAATACCCACAAGTGGAAATGCTGGGTTAGCAGGTATGATCCTTTTTAATTCTGAAAAAATATTGTCTAATTTTCCTCCGTAGAAACTATTCCACTTTACAGCCCCACCAACTCCCACCAGCTACAGATAAGATAGTATTTCTAAAAAAAGTTTTAACTAGACTCTCAATATTAACCAGTTATCAAAAGTTCCCCTAATATATTTGGGGTTTTTTAATTACAAATTTTAAAATAGTAATACTAATTACTGAGGGGTTAGTACATGTGAGGCAATTTATAAAGTTTATATTTCTTTACTCTCACAATAATCCTTTACAATAAATAATAGTCTCACTTATTTTCTATAGATCAAAATTGAGGCAATGGAGAAGTTTCCAAGACCACATAGCTAGAAATTGGTGAAGACTGTAGCCAATTTTTAACAAGCTATATTGACTTGCCAACAGGGTCATTTATTAATCAGAAATGCCAAGTTATGATATAGTAAGAACAACCTCCAGATCTTAGTAACATAAAAGAACACGTTTATCTTTCATGCACACAGTACACCACAGGTCCAGAAGATACTCTGTAGCAGCTCTCCCTCTGCGATGGCTCAGCAGCCTTCACAAAAACATGTGCTTCCTTAATCACCAAGGCAGGGGAAAGAAGTACTGAATCGTTCTTTTTAAATGCTATGGAGTCATCACACAAGACAAGAAAATATATACCTACTGATTATGATGATGATGATAATAAAAATAGTAATAGCTTACCTTTTGTATAGCACATATGTATACAAGTCACTGTTCTATAGGCTTTGCATGTATCTGATACAACACTTTAAGTAGGCAATGTTGCTGACCCTGTTTTACTGTTGAGAGGACTGAAATACCAAGGGATGAGGTCACCTGCCCAGGGTGATACTACTACTAATAAATAACAGATAAAGGATTTTATCATAACTTGTCAGGCTCCAGAGTTCACACTCTTAATGTAACATTGTATTCTTGTAAATAAAGCATATGGCATATTGAAATATCAAAGATTAGGATGATGTTTTTCTGTATTCTGACATTATGTTGTACCCCAAAATGACTGAATAATACTCATAATAATAAAATTATGGCATAATTTATGTATATATATATCACATTTTCTTTATCCATTCATCCATTCATGGACCTTTAAGAACATCTGCAGTTGACCTTGACCCCCACTACTTCGTGTTTGTCTGCTACAGGCCTCTGCCACTACAAAGGCATCTGGAGCTGGCTCTGCAGCCAAATATGTGCATAGCACTGGTTCTGGCCACTACCCCTGCCTGCTCTGGTCTGTAGCTGCTAGATTGAGGTGCCGCTGAGAGTCCAACAGCCATAGTAGCCACTGTGGGGCAGCTCACAGCGCTCACAAAGGACCATGCATGTCAATGCTGTGGATCCTAGTGCTGTGAGCTGACATCTTGACACCTGGACTGAGAGCTGCCACACACACCTGTACCACTATATCCAGGGTCAAAATATGCTCCCGGACACATAACCAATGGAACAGAATTGAGAGTCCCAAAATAAATCTGCACGTATATGTTCACCTAATATTTGACAAGGAGCCAAGAATACTTAGTAGGGAGAGGATAGCCACTTCAATAATGGTGTTAGAAAAATTGGATATTCACATGCAAAAGAATGAAATTGGACCCTTATCTTACAGCATTCATAAAAATTAACTCCAAATGGATTAAAGACTTAAATGTAAGACTTGAACCTGTAAAACTCCTGGAAGCAACCATTGAAAAAAGCTCCTCGACATTGGTCTTGGCAATGATGTTTTGACTATATTAACGAAAGCAAAAGCAACAAAAGCAAAATTCGACAAGTGAGACTACATCAAAATAACAAGTTTTTGCGCACACACACACACACACACACACACAAAATCAACAAAATGAAAAGGCAACCAGTGGAATGGGAGAAAATTTTTGCAAACCATGTATCTGATAAAGAGTTAATATCCAAAATATAAATGAAACTCTTACAACTCAACAGCAAAAATGCGAACAATTTGATTTAAAAATTGTCAGAGGACCTGAATATACATTTCTTCAAAGAAAACATATAAATGGTCAAGAAGTACTTGAAAAGATGTTCAACATCACTAATCATCAGGCAAATGCAAATCAAAACCACGATGAAGTATCACCTCACACCTGTTAAATGGCAATTATCAAAAAGACAACAAATAACCAGTGTTGGCAAGGATGTGGAGAAAAGGGAACCCTCGTGCACTGTTGGCGGGAATGTGAACTGGTGCAGCCACTATGAAAAACAGTATGGAGGTTCCTCAAAAAACTAAGACTAGAACTACCATATGATCCAGTAATCCTACTTCTAAGTATATAGTCAAAAGAAATGAAATCACTATCTCAAAGAGATATCTGCATTCCCATGTTCACTGCAGCATTATTCACAATAGCCAAGACATGGAAACAACTTAAGTGTCTGTCAAAGGATGAAAGAAAATGTGACATCTATCTATCTATCTATCTAAATTCATCCTTCTTCTTCTTATCATTATTCAGCCATAACAAAGAAGTAAATCTGCTATTTGTGACAACACAGATGGATCTTAAGGGCATTATGTTCAGTGAATTAAGTCAAATAGAGAAAGCCAAATCCTGTGTGATCTCACATATATGTGGAATCTAAAAACATTGAACTCATGGACATGAAGTTAGAATGGTGCTTGCCAGGGACTGAAGGTGGGGGAGAATGGGGAGATGTTGCTCAAAGTTTACAAACTTTCCATTATAAGATGAGTAAATTCCAGGATCTAAGGTTCAGCATGGTGGCTTTAGTTAACAATCCTGTATACCTGAAAGTTGCTATGAGAATAAAACTTGAATGTTCTCACCATGAGGACAACAACACAAAATGGTAATTACGTGAAGTGAAGGATGTGTTAACTAACCTCATTGTGGTAAACATTCACAATATATACATGTATCATCATCACATTGTACACCTTGAACTTATACAATGTTATTTGTCAATTATATCTTAATAAATCTGAAAAAAGTAGAAAAGCAGTGTTTGTTTCCTGAAGTCAGAAATACTTGGAGAAATCATTACCTGTGAAAGGAATAAATGAAACGGTAAGGAATTGAAAATATTTTCAGAATCAAGATAACTTTGTGATATAATGTTTCTGACCTTGAAAAATGAAAATAAAAAATAACAGATGAGTTTAAAAAAATTAAGGAATCACCAGCACAACCATATCAGACCTATACCTTAGCAGGGAAAATACAGAGAGGTGGATAAAAACCAGGGAAACAATTATTTTACAATAGATATGGCAGGAAATAAGTAGGGTTTTTATAGATTTTAGTCAGAGTAATAGAACTGTTTTTAATAAGATAATTTTGTAAATTTTGTGCAGATCCTATTGGAGAGGAGAGAAATTGGAGGTTTTAAAAGAAGCAGGAAGGAGGCTGCAAAACCCAGGCTTTAGGTGACTAAAGCTGCGATGATGACAATGGAGAGGGAAAAAATGTAAGTTGAACTTAGAAGTCGAAACTTCGAGAATATATTGTGACTAAATTTTTATTTCTCCATTAAAAATCCTAAAGTTAAGCAGTCTGTCATTTTTACTACAATATCGGTAACTATTTTAATAAGAATGATAGTAAAATGGGAAAAATGGTAATACTTTCAAAAGTAAAATCTACCTCATAAGCAAATTGAGAAAAATAGCTTCCCAACACATTTCAGTTTCCATTAGCCTGAATATTTGGTGGCTGAAAATGGATAAAGAAATAGAATGATAACATATTAACAAGAATAAATAAGCATCGTTCAGAGACAATCCTGAAGCGTTAATGGCTGCTATATAGAAAACCAAATGAAAAATTATAGGACTGAAGAAATTTTAAAATGGAAGCTATAAAAACAATCTTGGTTACATTCTTATTATGTTTTCAGGTGACTACTCTTTGCAAAGCTTATATTTAACCTGAAAATGATTTTGCACAGTGATGCTCAGAGAGATGGAGTGGTGGCCTAAATGTACTAGAAGTTCATTTTAAGCTTCATTAAATCAAATGCTTCTGTTTTGCACTTGCAGAAACTAACTTAAAAGTTAGTTGAGGTAGTTTTTAAGCAATATTTTATGGTTCTTTTATGGAGTAGTAGAATAAAGCATATTTTAACAGAGGTATCACTGATAAGAAAATTGGATGTGTTTGCTGTTCAATACGTATATGCTAAAGCAAGCAAGTTTACATTTTGTTGACTTGCAATAATTTCAAGAGGATTTCAGATCGACTAAAATGAAATTGGCAACTTGTTTAATTTGATACTATTTTTATGCAAATATTCTGAGTAATGAAAAAGAGTAGTGCAGAAAATACAATTTGGAAAACAACCCTGTTTCTATGTGCAACATTTGTCAAACCTTTTTAGGATTGAGCAATTCAAGAATGATTAATTGTGCGTGAATGACTAAGAAAAAAAACAAATTCAAATTAAAAATTGGTTTTAGCAATGATTAAGTTGGTAGATACCAATTTTACTATTTATTTTGTCATTGCTAAGTGAGGAGGGTGATTACATGTTGATTTATATGAATAAACATTAAGTACAAATCACCCAATTTGGTCCTAGTAAATTATAAATCTTTAAAAATATAAAACTTGAAATCAATATTTCTCTACTAAATTTTAATATTTTATGGAAGTCAAAACAAAAATGTCTGTAGAAATTAAATGCAGGGGTCTGTAGGTCTACATTTTTAATTCATATCTTTAAATAAGCAGCAAATACCACAGAATTATAGAATTGGAATATTGAACATAAACTTAAGCCAGATCTCAAGAATATTAAGACACAGCAAAAAGGTTTAGGATGTGGGGACTTTGGTCCTTCATAATTGGAGTAGCCAGTAACTGGTTACGTCTTAGTTTGACTATATGGAAGTGAAATGCTGCTCCTACGGATTTCAGGTAGAAGAAATGAACAGAAAGATGTCAAGCTCATCAGATCTGTGTAGGAGAAGCTTAGCTGTACTTGTTTTCCTCTTTACTTTGTCATCCCTGTTATCCAATTGCTCATGCTGCCTTATGGTCTACTCAGGCCTACCTTTCTCATAAAGCTTCCATTCTGCTCTGTTTTGCATGAAAATATCCCTGTGCATTTAATAATCTTGTCTGTAGTAACAAGATAATGAGGGGTGATGGGTTTTTGAGTTGCTATCACTGAATAATACATAGGCAGCCTAGCATATGTTCTCTGGTTGGCAAATATCGTAATCCAAATATGTGACTCCAGAAGTAGAAAATTTACATTTGATGACAAGATTAGGGGGAAGTCACTTTTGAACAGATGAGCCTTTTGTTATGTTTAATTTCATCCAGTTGATAACTGTTTCATCTAAATATGTGAGGAGGCTTTGGTAAGAGCTTATCAGAGGAGTCCTAGGTGACAACAGCAACTAAAGCAATGATGGTGTGGCAAACACTGTTATATGTCTCCCTCAACACAATTTCTGATCTCCACTTCCTTGCCTGTCTCTACTATAAAAATAGGATAATGAAATACCAGCCTGTATGCTTTAAGGAGGGCATGTCACACAGTTCTAGCCACTGAAATGTCAACAGTAGTCCCTGGGTATGACATCGTTTCTCAAATGAAAGAATGTTAGAAGAAAGCTTTGATCCACCCTTCCCTCCTACCTGGTGTGCAGACTAAATAGGGATGCATCTTACAACAATGCGGTAGAAAATTATATGCTGAAGATAGTTTCTGGTTGACATCCTTGAGCACCATGTGCAAAATAAGCCCCATGTTTAAACCACGGTTTGTTGGGTGTTCTCTTACAAACACATTATTAATTGACAGAGATAAAAAGTACATTTCAACTTTGTATAGGTCATAGTTCTTAGTGTCAGACAATTGAAATTAATCTAGCTGGTTTATTCACTAAGGCAGTGGTTAGTGGAAATCACATAACAGAATTGTTAGGATGGCCTTTCAGTCTGGGCACTTCATTTCTGGGAGAGATACATGAAGGACAACATATCCAGGAAAAATGCCCAATCATACCATGAGGCTATTCCAATGGAAAAACATGCCATTGCCCCTACAGTAGGAACTGGAAACTCTACCACAGCTGCCACAGGAGACCCACATGCAACAGCTACTTCATGCTGTTTATTTCCTCATCCACATTTCATGCATGCCGATCTGCTTAGCAGAACCTAATTCCCATGCCTGAACCCCAGTTAAAAGGATGTTTGGAAAATGCAGCTTGTGGGCTACCAGCCTCTGTTGTTCAAGAAAGCAAGCCCCAAAGGCATTGAAGTGAGTAGTGAGAGAGTTAATATAAGTGTCTGCACCAAACTGTGCCAGCCCTGATTGGTACTGACGTCCTGGAGTGTTCTGAATATTTGCCAAACGTATGCAGGCTTAGCAAGAAAGAGTGACACTATTCATTAGTGATAGATGCTGATATACCAAGAGGGGGAGTCTGGATATGCCTGTCACCCATTTTGTCCCCAAGCAGAGAGAAGAACAAAGAAGCAGCTGGGGAGTGGCAACTGGGGATTGGAGACATAAATAATTATAGGAAAGTAAGATCCAGAGGATACTAAGCTGCTATAATTGTTGAGCTTCTCAGTCTCAGGAAAATCTGGAGGGACCCAGATAATAAAGGGAGGTGACAACAGTCTAATTAACTCTCTTCCCCTAAGCTGAGGTTATTTTGGCACATGTGTAGTCAATCCTCAGTTTACAGGCAGAAAAACAACAAAGAAACATGAATTAAATTTGGGCTGTGCATCTATTTTAGGCATACCTGCTCCTGAAATTATTAAAGGGTCCTTAACTTCAAGAGCTACTGAACAGAACAAGCTAAGACATATAATATAGACATAGATTTCCAGAACCATAAACCTTATCTGACTGTTTTTGTATGTGAAGAATCTGTGACCCAGGCATATACTGTGGCTTAGGCAAGGTAAGATTTTAGCAGAGTAGTGTTCATTTTGAGTATTTCTCAAGTCTATGCTTTTTCTATGTAACCTCAATTTCATTCAAGCATCTGAAAGATGGCATTTTGCTAAATACTATGAATGATACAAAGAATATATAACATAAGAGCCCCATGATCAAGCAGTTTATGATTAAATAGAGAAATAAAGACACATATAGGTCATATTCTCTACAAATTCCAAAGGAAGGGAAGTCACAGTGAAATGGAAGTATGCAATGGAACGGATCAGGGGTTTTATTCAATTAACAGAAACTGGCTCTATCTAAAAAGGAAGAAAATAACTTTATTAAAAGAATCATTGGGGGCTTCCCTGGTGGCGCAGTGGTTGAGAGTCCGCCTGCCGATACAGGGGACACGGGTTCGTGCCCCGGTCCAGGAAGATCCCACATGCCGAGGAGCGGCTAGGCCCGTGAGCCATGGCCGCTGAGCCTGCGCGTCCGGAGCCTGTGCTCCGCAACGCGAGAGGCCACAACAGTGAGAGGCCCGCGTACCGCAAAAAAAAAAAAAGGAATCATTGGAAAGACCAAAGAACCAATTTTTGAATTAATCACCAGGAACAATGCATAACACCACTCTGCAGAACTGGTATGTTGAAGAACATTTCTTCAAGCACTGGACACTTCTGTTTCCATAAATGTCACCTTTCATAATTTACTACTATCCTCACTAGCTAAGAAAGGGAACTGCTTGTTTACAAGCTACTGAGTCAATGTCAGTGGTGGGGAGAGGTTAGATCAGGAGTAGCTAGCATTTTTAGTTTCTATAGAAGGAGGGTATTTATTTCCCCTCTACCAATATTCTTAAAGTAAGGAATTCTCCAGATAGAGTCAGAGGATCAAAGGCTAAGTGGTTATAAATTTAAAAAGATGTCCACCACAAAAAGCTACATAGTATAATAATTCTCACAATAAAAAAGATCATACTAATAATTCACACCAAACTTCTTCTTCCATGTTAAATCTCTCACAATAATAATGATTGTTAGTTATTCCAAAAGCCCTTACTGTATCAAGTGAGTTATCCAGGCATTTTATATTAATTTATGTAAAAATAAATATATCTGAATGACAAAGGATGTGTAAGTATATACATGAAGAAAAGAAAGGTGAATATAATTTGGTCCCTTCTCTTAAGAAGAATGTATCCTTCTAAAATCAATCTCCAAATAATATCTATCATCTTGCCCCAAACCAACCAAGTCCCTGATCTGAGCTGACTGATGTCCAGTGCACCTTCTGGGAAGTGAACGGGCAGGCATTTCCTCTCATCTATCCTCTCGTCTAAACCTAAAACCAAACTCTGTCAAATGAATCTGTTTTGCATTTTAAGCAGATTTTCATGATGCTATAGATAACATAAAAGGCATCTAGATATTCAAGCCATTTTCTCTTTTCAGCTAATAATGTCTGCTTATATTGACTATATTCAGCTGGCACATTAGTTCTAATCATTAGATATTTTATTATAACCTGTGCAAGTGTTACCTAATGACCCCTCATCAGAAAAGCAATTCACCTTATTGAAGGAAAACAGGGAGGATAAATCATGCATGGAAACATATGATGAAAAATGTTACCAACACCCACAAAACTTGCTATTATCTCCAGATTGGTAGTTTAACCTTTAGAGAAAGTAAATAATTGGTTCCTTTCTCCTGTGTGTCTATATCATTTTAGCAGCTTTAGAAAAAGCAGCTCTGTTTCCACTTTTCCAGTAGCTTTGCAAGCACAGACATATGTCACCAAATAACTTCCCAGAAGCTGTGACCAAATTGGATGAAAACATATTTGAGAAATTGTATTTATAAATAAAGACTTGCCTGAGATTCAATAATACTTTGCCTTTATCCTTCTTGTGGAAGTTTTATTCTGAAATCAATTGACTTTAAATACAACATTTTTCTTCTGATTATATTAAGGTACTGAAGGCTGACTTCATTTATAGTGAAACTTATATAACTCAAGAGTGAAATATTGTTTCTTGCTTTTTCTTTTGCAAAAGTCAACATTTTCTTTTTTTTCCTTTAAATGACTTATATTTTTTTTTTCTTTTATCTTTTTATTAGCCACTTTACTGAGGTATAAATTGATACACAAAAAGCTGTCTGTATTTAATGTATTCAGTGTCATGATTTAGGGATAACTTATACATTCATGAAATCATCACCACTATCTTTGCAATAAACATATCCATCCCTTCCAAGTTTCTGCCTGCCCACTTTATTTTTACTATTATTACTATTATTGTATTTATTTATATGTTATTATATTGTGTGATAAGACTATTAACATAGATCTACTCTTTTAGCAAATATTTAGATTTATAATATAGTATTGTTAATTGTAGGCACTGTGCTGTACGGTAGATCTCTAGGATTTATTTATTGTACACAACTGGAACGTTTTACATCTGTTGAACTACAACTCCCCATTTCTCCCTCCTGCCAGCCCTTGGCAATCACTATTCTGAGTCTGACTGTTTTAGATACCTCATATAAGTGGAATCATGCAGGAAGAATCATGGCTTCTTTTACTTAGTGTAATGTCCTTTGGGTTTCTTCCTGTTGTCATACAGCTTCTTTTTTAAGACTGAGTGATACTCCATTGCATGTATATAACACATTTTCTTTATCCACTTATCTATTGATGGGCATTTAGTTTGCTTCCATGTGGCTGTTGGGACTAACCTGCAATGAACATGGGAGTGCAGATATCTCTTTGAGATCCTGATTTCAATTCCATTGTACATATCCAAAAGTGGGATTCCTGGATGATATGCTAGTTCTATTTTCAATTTTTTGAGGAACTTCTGTACTGCTTTCCATAGTGGCTGTACCATTTTACATTCCCACCAACAGTGCATAAGTGTTCTCTTTTCTCCACATCCTCACCAACATTTGTTATTGTGTGTGTATGTGTGTGTGTGTGTTTATGATAGCCATCCTAACCTGTGTGAGGTGATATTTCATTGTGGTTTTGATTTGCAGTTCTCTGATGATTGGTGATGTTGAGCATTATTTCATGTACCTGTTGACCATTTGTATGTCTTCTTTGGAAAACTGTCTATTCAGTTCCTTGCCCATTTTTAAATCTGAGTATTTATTTTTTGTTACTAAGTTGTAAGAGTTTCTTATATATTTTGGATATTAGCCCTTTATCAGGTGTACAGTTTACAACTATTTTCTTCCATTCTGTAGGTCACCTTTTTGCTTTGTTTTCTTTGCTGTGCAGAAGCTTTTTTTGTTTGATGTAATCCCTTTTGTCTATATTTGCTTCTGTTACCTCAGTTTTTGGTGTCATATCTAAGAAATCCTTGCCAAGACCAATGTCAAGAAGCTTTTTCCCAGTTTTCTTCTTGAATTTCATTGTTTCATGATTTACATTTAAATATTTAATATATTTTGAGGCAATTTTGTGTATGTTGTAAGATAAGGGTCCAATTTTATTCTTTTGCATGTGTATATTCAGTTTTCCCAGCACCTTTCATTGAAGGAACTATCTTTTCCCTGTTGTGTATTCTTAGCACCCTTGTCAAAGATTAGTTGGCCATATATACATGGGTTTATCTCTGGTCTTTCTATCCTGTTCCATTGGCTTATATGTCTACTTTTATGCTAGTACCATACTGTTTTGATTAGTGTGGCTTTGTAACATATTTTGAAACGTGGACGTTTTATTCAGCTTTATACTTCTTGTTCAAAACTGATTTGGCTATTCAGGGTCTTCTGTAGTTTCTTATGAATTTTAAGATTGTTTTCTTCTATTTCTGTAAAAAAATGGCATTTGGATAGAGATTACATTGAACCTGTAAACCACTTTGTATCTTTTCTTAATACTAACTTTATCCACTCATTCCAGGAATCTTAAAATGAAGTCAGTTATTACCATTAGAAGATTTTAAATCTGAATATCAATACACAGGAAGAGGAAAAAGAGTGGAGGTGGAAAGCAAAATGAGAAGTCTGGGGAAGAGTAAAGCAGTCTTGAATTGGGATGGTGGAAATTGGAATGGAAAGTCAAGGGGAACTGCAAGAATAAAGAAGATTGTTAGGTTAATTACATTACAGAAGCAATGTACATTTAGAGATAAATATGAAGTTTTGAAACTGGGTTCAGTAGGAGAATACTGAACCAAAATAAATTTTCCCCTTAAGACTTAACAGTCATGTTTTCTGCCATTTAGAGAAAATCGGTCAAGAGATAGAGAAAAAATTAACAGACAAGAGAGGGAGAATTAAATATTAAAAATGGAGAAAGAGTTTTAACCAATTTCCAAATCTTCTGATTCTTCCTGTGGTTTTTCTGTATGCCTGTCTTACATACAACTTTGTTGTTTTACAGGATCCGAATAGCCTTGTAATTAATTTTTTTACACTTCTGCTAGATAGAGTTCTTACTATTATTTGCAAGCAAAACATTTCCAAGGAATGCAATGGGAAAATATATCTAGTATAGGAAGTATATTAAATGGTCAGAATTCTTGTAATTAATGCTTGAAGGGCTAAACTATCCATTCCATTAGTCTCAGATAGGTGTAAGTTCCATCGATGTCAAGGATGGAAAATGTTAACACATCAAGACTTTCCTGAATCTCCTACAATCTCTTTTCCAGAAGCAGGAGTTAAAAACACTGAAAAATACAGGTGTCCGCAGGTTAGAAGTTCTTCTCTAGAGTTTAAGGTCAAAATACACATTCCAAGATGTAACGGCATGCAGCCTGGGGCTTGAGGAGAAATTATTTAGAGTGAGTTTAAGGAAGAAACAAAGTAGAGGCCTTAAATGAGGGGAGGGAAAACAGGGAAAGCAATCAGCATTTCATTAAGACAGAGAAATCCCCAGGTCAGAGGATAAGGAAACAATCCCTCTTTAAGGGCTGAAAATTCTGGCTTTTCCAGCCAGGAGATTACTTTCTAGACCAGCACTGTCCAATAGAAATATAATACATGTTAGTTTATATTTTATAGTAGCCACATAAATAAAAGTAAAAAGAGATAGGTAAAACCAATTTAATAATACTTTTTCACTGGATATATGTAAAATATTCTTATTTCAAACTGTAATCTTTACAAATGATATTTCAGAGATATCTTACTTTTGTACAAAATCCAGCATGTATTTTGCACTCATATCACATCGGACAAGCCACATTCTAATGCTCAGCAGACATGTTTGGTTGTGGCTACTGTACTGGACCTCAGCGGTCTATTCAGTAGAGTGGTGGCCAATCCCTCTTCTCCAAATGTTTCTTTTTATTTATGTTTTCTTGCAATCCCTGTATGTAGAATTAGCTGGACGTGTTTAATTTAAAAAAATTGCTGTACCATGTCATGATATAGAACATTCCCATAGTCCAGAAAATTCCCTATTTTGGCAACCACTATTTTGATTTCTTCTACCACAGATCAGTTTTTTCTAGAGTTCCAGAATTCCATAAAAATGGAATCATCCAGTAGGAAATCGTTTGGGTAAGGCTTCTTTCACTCTGCATGATGATTTTGCTCTTCATCCACATTCTTGCATGTATCAGCGAGTCATTCTTTTTGTTGCTGGGAAATGTTCCACTGTGTGAACGTGTCACAATTTGTTTATCCACTGATGGTCACCTGGGCTCTTTCCAGGATTTGGAAATTGTGGACGGATCTGCTATGAATATTCTTGTTCAAGTCCTTTTCTGAATTTGGACATCTTTTTGCTACTTCAATAGATATGTCATGTTACCTTTAAATTGTCATAATTTTCATTTCTTTAATTGCCAGTAATGGTGTGCATTTTTACCCTCTGATGATAATAATAATCCCATTTCTTGAATGCTCACAATAGTGACAGGCCCTCTAATTTATCCTTGTAAGAATCCTGCAAAGCAGGTATAATTATATGCATTTTACATGTGAAGGGACAGATGTGGGCTCATTATGTAACTGGGATGTGTGGACTCTGACTCATTACAGGTCCGAGGCTCTCTCCAGGCCAGACCACAGCTCCTGGCGGCCCTGAGTACCAGCTGGCCACGTCTTTGCTTGCTTCTGGGAGGAGCATCTAGACTTGTTCATTACACAGTTCTACCAATTTTAATAATTTTGTTAATAAGCTCTTCACAGGGACTTCCCTGGTGGCACAGTGGTTAAGAATCCTCCTGCCAATGCAGGGGACACGGGTTCGAGCCCTGGTCCGGGAAGATCCCACATGCCATGGAGCAGCTAAGCCCGTGCACCACCACTACTGAGCCTGCGTTCTGGAGTCTGTGAGCCACAACTATTGAGCCTGTGTGCCACAACTACTGAAGCCCGTGCGCCTAGAGCCCATGCTCCGCAATAAGAGGAGCCACCGCAATGAGAAGCCCGTGCACCACAATGGAGTAGCCCCCGCTCACCGCAACTAGAGAACGCCTGCGTGCGGCAACGAAGACCCAACACAGCCAAAAATAAATAAATAAATAAAAATAAGCTCTTCACAGTAATATTGGTGACATAATTCTCCCATTCTGTTGTTTTCCTTTTAATATATATTTTGTAGAATTTTATTGTACAAAGATTTATTTATTCAAACACACCTATCTTGTCTGATGACAGACTCAATTTTTCAATTTATCTTTGCTCCACTGCTGGAATAAATGAGATGGTAAGGTTTTAACCTCGATTAGTTTATATCCTGAGGTAAACTTTTAAACCCAACAATGAAGCTATTCTAATACCCCCATATTACCAGAGAGTCATGATTTGCCAAAAATGCCCCTAATAAATTGGGAAGAGAGATGCAGCAGAGTGTGTGTGTGCAAAATGATAAGAGAAAAAAAAAAAGTTCTCTTCCGTTTATGTGCTCCACGTTTAGCATATTCAATCATTTATAGGTGTGTTTCTCTGTCATTTAATTATAAATTTTTTAAGAGCTGGGAGAATTTAATATGTAACTCTACCTAACACATGGTTTAGCATCTCATATGTTATCTAAGTGATTTCAACTCTCTGAACAAGTAATGAATGCATTTTAGAATGTAGAATCTTTTTTTCTCTGTCCTTAGTACTCTTTACCCTCAAGCCTTTAAGCCTATAGACCTTTATCTTCATCTAAGAGTCAAACATAAATGAGAGTCAATATCTAATATTCCTAGAGTTTTTCCAGATATGATTGTTTGGAATTAAAACCCTGTATATTTATTTTGTGTAATATGCCAAACTGTGTAAAATGCTTTGAGACCTCCGCTACTTGGTTACCATTGAATGTTTTCTTAAAGTTTCCCCAGCAATTATTGAGCTCCTTAAAACACTGAGCACAATTGACCTTAAGAACAAATCTTTGTTCTCCACTTTCCATGCTGCTTCCTCCTCTGCCCGTGACACTCTTGAGATCACCTCTCTTTATCCAACTGTCTTCATCTCTTATTCTCACTTCCAGCTTAGGTGGAAAGATATGTCTCCCTAAAATATAATCTCTCTAAACTGAGACTACATGGAAGTTTTAAAGAATATGTACTTTAAGTAATAAGACAAAAAAAAAAACCCTAGAATCCATAAAATGAAATGTGTGGAAACTCTACTGAAGGACTTAAGTTTCTATGTAAACTAATGCAGTTTCTGCTTTTAAGAAGAAAAATTTTTAGAATAATAAAATTTTTCACTAATATTTTTATTTCATGATTATTTTATATTTTTACCCTCATCTCAACTTGTATGGAATTAACTATATAAATCTACATTGGCCTATTTATTAGCTTTGTTAGCCTACCTTTTGCACATATACAAATCTTTAATTCCCTTGATTTTTTAATTTATTTTGGTACTCAAGGAATGTCAGCAATCAAATGACCACTAGATGGCAGCATAACTCAGTTCTTATACATTTCAACTGGAGTTTTGGGGTTTTTTTCCCTAATATTTGTTTCAAAACCTTTCATGACAAGACAATATCTTGAAGTAATATATTAGTTCATCTGAAATAGTTGTTGCACATTATTTTTAGATTAGGGCCAATGTATTTTTTATGCTTCAAGTAAGAAAGCAACAATCTTTCATTACTGAAAATAGGTTATGTAATGCTAAGATCTAACAAGGATATAGATTAAAGTGCATGCGTTTTGGAATCGGACATGTCTGAATTAAAACGTGGCCTTCTCTTTACCAGACACTAAACTTAAAAAATGTGTTGTCATTGTTATTCTCTGTATCTCAGTTCTTAAATAATCTCTTTACAATTGGCAACTTTGAAGCAGTCTTTTTGTGTGTTACACGGTAATTTTTATGCAGAAGATGACTTCTTTATTAATTTTTCCTGCAATGATTAAACTTCCATAGTATTAACCTTCTTATAACATAAATACTAGAATTTAAATAATATTGCTTTATTAATTTATAAATGCATTGTGCAGGTTATTCTTCCATTGTCTTTATACATATACTGTCTTTACTCTGTATCTCTCTTAATTCTCAGTGTTATATAACCACCACAATAGATGCTTGATATAAGTGCCTGTTAACGATTTGAAAGAGATCATTCAATATGAAGGTGATTGATTTACCTTAAGAACACTAGATGTTTACTGCTGAAAAGGAATATCAAGATAAACTGGATGAAGAATTGGAGACTCCAGGTTTTAATAGACTTTTATAAGGTCATACAATTTGTTGAGGCAGATCCAAGAATAGAAACAAATTATCTTTCCAATATACCACATACGGACTCCTGTTTTGTTCATGATCATCTACCATGACCCAACATAGAAAGTTTAGACATAATTATTCCCCCCTTCTTCCTCATCCACCAAACATAATCACAGATTCATGCCAAATCTATCTCCAAAAGCCTCTTGAAACTATCTTATTATATTCAGCTACATTTCCAATCTTTAGTTAAAGCCTTTATTAACTCACTGGTATAATTATAATGGTACCCGAAATGATCTCCTGTTCCTAGCCAGGAACCACTACAATTCTACTTCTCTCTTTGAAATATTCCAGCTTTCTTTGATTTAAATATAAGTGTAAATCAGACCTCTCAAGAGCATTTTCAGTTCTCTTAATTTGTAAGAAGTGTCCCACGTACTTACAACAGCGGGGAATAAATTGATGTGTGTTAATCCCCATGTTTGAATGTCCTAGAGACTAAGCATATGCAGCAATTCCTCTCTTTAGAGATGCTTTATGAAATTAAAAATTTAAAAAGGAATAAAAAGAAGAAAAGAAAATTGAGATTTTTTTTTTAATCTCTTTACTGTACAGTTGAAGCTTTAGGGGGAAGTTAGAGAATTCTTCTCCCACTAACTTAATACTTCTTTCTGCATCTACTCAGAGATTATATGATAAGGGAGACAAAAGTGGAGAGCTGCATTTCATCCTGAGGATAAACAGGCCAAAAGTAAAAGAAACAAACAAACATAGGAAAGTAAAACAAGAAATAAAAGCCTGGGAGCCATGTCTACTGGGGCTGTTTTTTTCCACATACTTCTTGTGTATAGCTCTGTTTTAGTTAGATACATAGCTCTGTATAGTTAGTGACCATCTCTTCTGAAGTCAGCATAACCTTTCTACATGAAAGCTTAGGACAACTGAGTCATAACACATGTCGAAGCAAAAATCATACCAAAGATATGCAGGCAAGCGAAGCTTTATTCCAGATTATTGCTATAAGAGAGAAAGTCCTGAGCTCAACTCCAATGCACCAAAGGGCTGGTGAATATTAAGAACTGAGGGGAGTGGGGGCAGTGGAATCACAGGCCACCTGTGTTTGCTAAACTGGCCTTGTTCTAAGGAAAAGTAAACTTTGTCATGTTTTCATGACAGGAGGTACTTTTCCAACTATGAGCAAGGTGCCTCTCAGGAAGTAGGGAGCTATCTTTCTTGATTATTACATTTCAAAGAGATGGCTCCCAGGTCCTTAAGAAAGATGCAGACCTACTGGAGAATGGACTTGAGGATATGGGGAGGGGGAAGGGTGAGCTGTGACAGGGCGAGAGAGAGTCATGGACATATACACACTAACAAACGTAAGGTAGATAGCTAGTGGGAAGCAGCCGCATGGCACAGGGATATTGGCTCGGCGCTTTGTGGCAGCCTGGAGGGGTGGGATAGGGAGGGTGCGAGGGAGGGAGACGCAAAAGGGAAGACATATGGGAACATATGTATATGTATAACTGATTCACTTTGTTATGGAGCAGAAACTAACACACCATTGTAAAGCAATTAGACCCCAATAAAGATGTTTAAAAAAAAAAAAAGACATTCTTGGGTTGTAAAATGGGCAAGAGGCCTTTAAAAACAATTGTTTCTCCAAGGGGCAGAGAAGAGATTTAAAATTACAAGCTTTCTAAAGTAAATGCTGTAAGAAAAGGGACGTCAGGAACCAAGAGTCAGGGAGAAGCATGTTTAAAGGTTAGCCAACCTGAGAAGGACATTAAGGCCTACTTGGTCACACGTGATTATCAACATGCTGTCCAGCTGCAAGTCTTACACAGAAATGAAACAAGCCTACTGTGAAAAAAAAAAAAGAAAAAACTACTGGAACAGAAATCCATCTGAACAACCTGAATAACAAAACATGCCGAGCTTAGCTGAATCTCTGCCTCACTGGGAATATGAAGGACAAATATAGAGCCAAAAATAAACAACAGGCCTAGGAAGAATTACTACAAGGCAAAGGAAGGAAACAGCACCTTGGAGACAAAGAGGAAATGAAAGCCCTGAAAATTATTTACTATTAAGAAACTAAAGAAAATTTACAAAAAAAAAAAAAAAGTACATCATCATGATGTAAGAAGACACAGCCTGTACAAAAGAGGAATCAAAATTCATAGTAATAGACAAATATGAATTTGAAATCTGAAAATCAATGAATGACAAGAAGGATAGTAAAGGTATTAAACGATACAAAATAATCTAAAATAAATCTAAAGTTGTTAGTATATAAAGGTATTAAAATTTCCTAATATAATCATAATAAATTTCATCAGTAGAATGAATAATAAGATTTAAAATAATGAATGATAAAACTTATTAAATTCTCTTTAAATGCCAAAGTCTTTTTTTTTAATCTCCAAATACAAGGTAGAAATATTGGAACATATATATATTGCAGTGTGTATATATATATATTCCAATATTTCTACCTTTTATTTTTACCTTTTACTTTATGAAAAAATAATCTTAGATCAACATTCCCCCTGCCCAACCTCAGTACTTTTGTATTCTTCAATTCCTTTGAATGTCTTTCTTTTTCTAAAAATCTCATTTATTAATATTAGAGAATTTCCTCATGGTCTGAAAATACTTGGCTGTTCCCTCATATTTAAGAGTAAGCCACTATAGCAAACTCTTGTAGGGTCATCTAGTGATCTTTTTCTTTCCTGAAAGGGTTTGTTAGTAAGGTGTGTTCTTATACTGTTCAGTTTTTCTTTAAATGAATCTTCAGGTCTGCCAGTCAGGAGTTGGGATGAAGGACAAGGGGAATGAGGGGACAATGAACTCCTAGTTATCTCTGTCCTCAGACTCAGACTCTCTTGGTGCAGTATACACATTTCTGTTAAATCCTCCTGCTTTCAGCAAGATTCTCTCCCTGTGTCCATAATCTCTCCTGTTCAACTTTTCCAGAGAATAAACATTCATTCTTCAACGAGGATGGGTGGGTGGAGGGGGAGACTTTGCTTACTACAAAGATTTTGTGAACTTGCTGAGAGCTCAGAACTGATGTGTTGGGGTATGGACTTTAGTTTAAAAACAAGTATATAAGAAGTATCCCATTTTCAGAATTTATGAATATTATTATGATTTTTTAAATCTATGACTTTAACTTCATTTTGAGCATACACATATATAATTATACACTTTATAAAACATATCATAATAGACTACTGTATCTACCACCCAGGTTAAGATATATCTCTTCTTGGATTCCTCCTCCTGCCCTGAAGGGACCAGCATCCTGAATATTTTTCCTTTTTTTTCCTCTTGCCATTCCTCTATTTTCTTTATATACTTTATATTATTATTATTGTTCTTTTGGCGACTAATTTAAAATTTACACAAATGGTATATTGCATGAATTCTCTAAATTTTTGCTCAATATTACACTTGTGAGAGTCACAAATATTGATAAATGCAGCTGTGGTTCATTTAATTTTATTATTATAAACTATACCATTGTATGAATATTATGAATGCACTGGACATGTTTTGTCTCTCCCTCTGTTTTTATGCATCTAGTTTGTATCTAGATGTTTCCCACATGTAGTATTCTTTTTTTTTTTTTTGCAGTACGCGGGCCTCTCACTGTTGTGGCCTCTCCCGCTGCGGAGCACAGGCTCCAGACGCACAGGCCCAGCGGCCATGGCTCATGGGCCCAGCCGCCCCACAGCATGTGGGATCCCCCCGGACCGGGGCACGAACCCATGTCCCCTGCATCAGCAGGCGGACTCTCAACCACTGCGCCACCAGGGAAAGCCTCACTTGTAGTATTCTTATGCAAGCATCCTGATGCATGTGTGCAACAGTATTTTCTAGATAACTATCCTGGTAAGGAAGTCTGTAAAGGACAGGAAAAGAAATGCTGAGTCACAGGGTAAGAACTCTCAGCTTTACTACATGTTGAAAACTGTCCAATTTATAGTACAAATTATAGTCCTCCAGCAGTGTAGAAGTGTTTTCACTGGATCCTATCCTTACCAACACTTAATACAGACATACTTCAAAGATATCTCCGGTTAGGTTCCAGACCACAGCAATAAAGTGAATATTGCACTAAAGCGAGACACATGAATTTTTTGCTTTCTATCTTAATTAAGAAATACCTTACTGCTAAAAATGCTAACCATCATCTGAGCCTTGAACAAGTCATAGTAGCAACATCAAAGATCACTAATCACGGATCACCATAACAAATATAATATTAATGAAAACGTTTAAAATATTGTAAGAATTAACAAAATGTGACACAGACACAAAGTGAGCAAATGCTGTTGGAAAAATGGTGCCAATAGACTTGCTTGATGCAGGGCTGTCATAAACCTTCAGTTTGGAAAAAGAAAAAAAGCAGTATCTGGATCACGATAAAGCCAAGTGCAACAAAACAAGGTATGCTTATATATTTAAAGCTTTTAATTCTTCTCAATCTGGTGGTTATTGTCAAAGATGAAGGAAGTTGAACACTAGTTAGAGTGATAAGGACAGATTTTAATCAGCACGACACTACTGCAGTAGAGAACAGTCTGTCCAGTGTGAACTGACCTCAACTTCGACCTTTATAGAGAAGACTGGTTATTATAAAGGGAGGATGAAGAAATGGGGAAGGGGATGAGTGGAGTCTCAGAAAAGTCAGGCAAGTGAAAAATTACAAAGTGCAGGAAGGGCATGTTGGTCCCTGTGAAACCCATGTGCTAACTGGTATTTATCTAAATTAGATTCCTACCCTCCATAGAGACTGGGAGATGGGGCCTTATCTTCTGGTGTGGGCTGAAACAAATAGTAAATTCCTTTGACAGCCTTGAGTTTCCTTAGGCAAGCACTTAAGGAGGGCTAGGGTCATCCTAGAAATGTTGCCTTGAGCTGTTAGAAATTTTGTTAGAATAATGAATTAGAAACCATGCTTCTTTTGGAGTGAGAAATTGCAATTCCAGATTTGGCTTATCTGCTGTGTGACCTTGGGCAATTCTTATGAACTCTCTGAACTTCAGGTTTTTAGCTACAAAATGGGAATATCATATGCCCTTCACAACTCAAAGAGTTGCTACAAAAATCAAATGAGATAAAGTGAACAAAAGTAAATTATGCACACAGAAATATTTTCCAGCTTTAATAGATTATTTTCTGTATGACTACAAATAGACAATTATGAAAATAAAGAGTTGAAGAAATGGAACAATAAAGTGCTAATATTTAAAAAAAAAACCTTGTTTACTTGGTGATATAATTGTGGTGGAATTAATTTTGTAATAATTTTTCTACTCTCTCACCTTCAGTCCACAGTTTACATATTTCAATTATATATAATTCATATTTCTGTCAGATTCCCAGCTGGGTGAGATTCTAGGCCCAGTGTAAATATGAATGACATTCTTTGGCATTTGCAACTGGAGGCTTCAACATAGTTTCATTATCATATGGCTTAATGTTTTCCTCCCAGCAGTATGTGGGCCTCAAGTTTGCAGAATGTAAGATCTCATTTACATTTAAGTTTTCCCACAGCAGTTGAGACACCAGCCAACTTTAACTCTCAGTCTACCTGGTAGACCTTAAAGTCAACATTATGTGTATACCCATCTCTCACTGGGAAAGCAAACTTCAGAAGCAGGCTACCACTATGCAGAGTTTTTGTATCACAAGAAGACTTTTATTTTACCTGTTGGTTATTTTGTTTTGTTTCATTTTTGTTTTAAATATTGGCCAATGAAGCTAGGAATCAGAGTATGCCTACCTCTGTCACTTACCAATTGGCAGCAAGAGAGAGAATATTATGCAATCTCTTGTTCCACCCATAATAATTAAATCTATCACTTACTAAGTGCAATCTTTGTGCCAAGCACTGGACCAAAAGCTTACATATTTGCTTAATTTATTTTATTTCTAAAATTAGTCCTCTGAATTAGATACTATTATGAGGTTTGATAAAGTTCACATAGGCAGTAAGTGGGAGAGACAAGTTTTACATGCAGATCTATATGAATACCAAATGCATTTTTCTTCCATATTCCTCTTTAGCACCTCTTTAATTTGGCAGTCATAGAAATTTTTTTTTGGAAAAAGTAATTGCAGTGACTGCTTGGCACTCTCTTCTTGAAGTCCTCCAAATTTCCCAGCTGGGACCACTTAATTCCCACCTGCAAACTCTGTCCCTTCTCAGCAGCTGGGAACCTCTATTTAAAAAGCTCTAGGCCAACAGTTGATTGTTCAGCATTTCATATTATCAATTCTGTTGGGTTTCTGTACCTCAATAAACTTAATTACTGAATTGATTAGGGTCCTTTCCATCTATCCCATCAATTAGTACCTAGGTCCTAATACTGTTCTCTCTTCTTACCAATACTTCTGAAGCCTCGAGTCCCTTTCTTCATTTCTTTCTTTCTTTCTTTTTTTTTTTTTTTTGGCTTTCACCACCATTGGATGTCTGTTAATTTCTTCCAAATTATATGATACTTACAATTTAGTCTGGATCCCTTAGAAATTGCCTGTTCCCTGACTCCCTATACCTACGTTTTGCCACCTGTCTGGAAACCTTTTCTGTATCCCATCCTAGACTTTCCAACACCACCAATCTGCGTATCTGGATCATTGTCTGTCATCATATTCTCTGAAACCCATGCTTAACTGAAAACTGGATAGTCACCATTGTCTTCGCCAACTTAGCCTGCAAATCTTTGCTTCCATCCCAGGGCCTGCCAATTTATCTTTGGCCCACCTTAGCAGAGACCACAGACCCATTCTGACAACTGACATCTCTATTCAATCCTACTGTTTCTCTTTTTAGTGACAATTTCCACCTTAAGGTCAACATCCAGCTGCCCAATCATTTAATTGTCTGTTAAATGATTGAACTTTTTCTCTACCTTCTAGTTACTTATTAAATGCAGTCCTTGGGTAGTATTTAGAAAGATCAGATAGTGAATTCACATTAACTTATAAATGAAGATTAAACACATAGACACACATATGTATGTATATATATAATCCTTTGCAGAGGTTTTTAACTTTGTATTTTGACATAATTTGAAACTTACAGAAAAACTGCAAGAATCATACAAAGAATGCCCATATGCCTTCTACTCAAATCTGTCAATTCTTAATATTTGACATATTTGCTTTGTTCTTCTCTCTACTTATGCATACACACACACACACAAAAAAAAGCATTTGAGAGTAGGTTGTGGTCATCCTGCCCCGTGGCCCCACTATACTTCAACGTGCATTTGCCAATAACAAAGATAATCTCTTGCACACGGTACAGTTATCAATTCAGAAATTTTAACATTGATATATTTCTATCTAATTTTCAATCCATATTCCAGTTTCAATAATCATTCTAGTAATGTTCTTCATAGCAATTTTTTCCATTATAGGAACTGTGTTGGGGGTTTTCAAGGCCACTTTCAAACTTGATGATTCTAGAAGTATTCACAGGACGCAGAAAAGCTATTATATTCATGGTTATAGTTTAATACAGTGAAAAGATACTTACTAAAATCTGCAAAAGGAAAAGGCACATAGGACAAAATCTAGGAGAAGCCAGATATAAGCTTCTAGGTGTCTCTTCCCATTGGAACCGTACAGGAACACACTTAATATGTATCCCAACAATGATATATAACAATACATGTGAAGTATTGCCAACCAGGGACATTCACCCAAGCTTTGGTATCCAGACTTCTACTGGGGGTCAGTCACATAAGCATGTAGCACCTGATTGACTGACCTCAGCTACTAAGACTCCAATCTCCCCCCACCATCCCCATACACCAGTAAAAATAGGTATTCACCATAAATCACATTATCAGGATAAACTAGTCAAACTGATACAGTATGGCCCCAAACCTCAGGCATACCAAGCAGAATATTCCAAGGGCCCAGAGGTTATTTCCCAGGAGCCAGCTAACAAAGGGCCAGTCCTGACAACAGACCTTTCTTTGAAACGTGCAGGGTTTGAGCAACCCAGGCCTGCTGAGTCAACCCTTTCCTGCCTAGAAACCAATCCAGAATCATATAGTACATTTAGTTGTTATGTATCTTTAGTCTTTTTAACCTAGGATGGTTCTTCAGACTTCCTTTTGTCTTTCATTATAATGTCTTTTTAAAGACTATAGGCTAATTATTTTATAGAACTTTCCTCAAACTGGCCTTTTTTGAGGTTTCCTCATATTAGATTCTGATTATAAATTTTTGGCTGGAATACCATAACAGTGATCTCTCTCTGTCTCTCTGTCTGTCTCTCTCCCTCTCTCTCTATCTCTCTTCCTGTCTTAAATAGGCAGCAGAAATAAATCTCTATGGTGGAGTTCAGGCATCAGTACAGGGACAGATCATTATGAGGGGGCCATATTCCTGGATCTCATCAGATGACAACACTTGGCCTCTTGCTAAATCAGTCATTATTTTAGATCAACCATGTCCATTATCTTAATGTCCAATTCCTGAACCACATTTTACTGAAAGAGCCTTTGGGTAGGTAGTATCCATTATTGAGGGTGACCATATAATTTATTATCCAAACTGGGAAAACTTTGAAATATGCAGAAGGGGACATATTAATTATGCCAGGAAAAACAGGTATAAATTGAGATGTATGATCCCTTTATCCCTATCAGGGTCATGGCTAAACATAAGTAGTAGTAGTAGTGCGGATTAAATCTTAGGTTAAAGATAAGCTTATTAGCAGCAAAACCAAGTTATATTCATCTTTATTTCTTCATGTTGAAAAAAATGCTTCACATTTATTTTAGGACTCAGTAGGTTACAATCAGTTTATTTTTCCACTGGGTACAATAGCTAAGATTGTCAAGACAAAATATGATGCATTCTGATAAACAGGAAAAATATTGTGACAGATAGAAAGGGGTGTTTTAGAGGTCATAGACAGAAAGTTCATCACAATAATGCTGGTGTGTAATTTACACAAGGAAATTCAATTTCATGCAACAAATATAATTTATCAATCATAATTTTCTACACATTCTTAAGGTGAGTGTAACACAATTCCCTGCAACAAACATGTAAAACAAGCTTAGAAGCTATCCTAACCTCAAGAGTAAGACTTAATTCCACCCAAATAACTATTGACTTTCTGTAGTTAAAGGAGAATATACAGAACTTTTCATATTTTTCAGCAATTAAAAAATAGTAGGGCTTCCCTGGTGGCGCAGTGGTTGAGAATCTGCCTGCTAATGCAGGGGACACCGGTTCGAGCCCTGGTCTGGGAAGATCCCACATGCCGCGGAGCAGCTAGGCCCATGAGCCACAACTACTGAGCCTGCGCATCTGGAGCCTGTGCTCTGCAACAAGAGAGGCCACGACAATGAGAGGTCCGCCCACCGCGATGAAGAGTGGCCCCGCTTGCCACAACTAGAGAAAGCCCTCGCACAGAAACGAAGACCCAACACAGCCAAAAATAAAAATAAATAAATTAAAAGGCTCAACATTTAAAAAAAAGATAGTAAAACAATTCTTTACATACTGCTTACACTGGGCAGGCTCTGTTCTAAATACTTTATCATCATCAATCCTCTGAGGCAGGTGTTTTTATTCCATTTTACTTCCATTTTATAGATGAGGGAACTAGGGCATAAATAAATCAACTAACTTGCTTCAAAGTCATAAAACTTGTTGGTGGTAGAGCTGGGTTTTTGCCCAATTCATCTGGCTCCAGTGGTCATGTGCTCTTACCCACTGTGCAATCCCACCTTTCTATTTATAGCATGCCAAAGCTCAATTTTGCCATCACAGGGGATATAGTATGCATAATTCTTTTTTAAACAGTGTCCTCAGCACTGTCAACACCCTGGCTAAACTACTTATTTGTTGTGTCTTTATGGTACCTGATTTGTAAATATTTTTCAGGTTCTTTTTTGATACAGAAGAGGATTAATGACTGGCTCCCCTCTTATACATTCTCAAAAGCACCGTGTTAACATTATCCTCTGCTTCTTACTTCTCATTATAGTTTTGATTATAATGTTAATTAAAGAGGATTCAAAGTATTTGGCACTACAACTTTCTATTTCCATACCCACAATGTTATGTCCAATAATGTTACCTTTGGCTAAATTTCTGTATGGACCTGATTTCTACTGCAGAATTTATTGTACTTATCTTTTGTTTTAGAAAGAAAAAATAAATAAATAAATCGTGACTATCAAATTATGTTAAGACTTTTGTGTTCATTCCTAATGTAAGTCATACAGTGCAATAAAGGAAGAAAATATACTGTTTGTAAAACCCCTGTGAGTACTCTTTGTCCAGAAATTATGCTTATTTATTTTTAATGCTTCAAATAGAGAACAGAAACTCATCTGCCAAAGCCAAAATAAGTTACAATTCATCCTGTGAAACTGTCTCTCAGTCTAGTCCTCAAAGCTGTTCTGTAAATTGTGGTCAGAGTCTTCTGTGTCCAAATGTGTGATAAGAGTTAAAAGATCTAAGAATTCTTAGACATTCACAACAATGCTGCAGCACAGACTGAAAAGAGTGTAGGCAAAATATGAATATTGACAGTAAATAGAGAATAAAAATCCTGTGGGTTTTTTTTTTTATATTTAGTTGTTCTGAGACTATTGTCCCACTTCATTTAAAAGAATCAAGAAGGCCTCGCTCAGAAAAATGCAATTCTGGCAAGCCTAATGCACTATCTTTGCAAAGGCTATATTTTATCAGGTACATACCAATACAGAGCATACCTGTTATTGTTACAGGTGGAACGCATTCTGTTTGGGTGGTGCTTAGTGTTTTGAGGTTATAATTTATTTTTATTATTGTTTATTTGTCACTACTGAGAGGGTAACTAAAAACTATAGTTTTGTTTTGTCATTTGAATTTGGATCAAGTGTGCTTCTGAAAATCTCATTTCAATTTAATTAAAACTTAGCCAGTGAAAAAGTTGAAAACCAGACAAAGGTCAAATAAAACAAACTTCCTGTATCAAGCGTCATTTTTTAAAAAATAATTGAAAGAAAAAATATTTTTAGGAGCAAATAATATTTTCTGAGAGTATGCTATATTTAGATTATTTTTAAAAAATAATTGTATTGAATTAGAATACCTACAGTAATTTGAACTTATGGAGATTCTAATTAGATGGTTCACATCCAGGACTCTCAATGAAGTAAAGGGCATTCTAAAATTATTTAGGAGGACCTATTTCTCACTATACATTTTGACTCTTCTCCACTAAGTGATAGTAGTACCTTCTCAAACTTGGCTGTATTTGAATTGCCTGGGGAGTTTTAAAAACTACTTCTATTTGGGTCTTGCTCCCAAGTAAATATCACCACTTTACTTGGTTATGTTGCTTTCCCCATTCAGGATTTAGTTTTGCTTCATAAAAAGTATTCCCTGACTATCATCAGTATGGTATATTTGTCCTTACAAACAATACTATACCATACTATGGTATACTATACCATACTATACTATGATATCCTCATACTTCAACAATAACACTTAAAACACTACATAGCAGTCCAACTCTCAATCCCTGGGCTTCTTTTGAATCATTTAGAATTTTTGAGTGCCATGCTATCATTATATTTCTATAGTCTCTTCTGCTTAGAAAATCCGTACTTGGCCCTTAAATTGAAGTATTCAATAACAATATCGTCCATTTAGATGAAAGGAAACTATAAACCATTATAATTATGCTTAATTCATTTTCAGTTATTCATTTCTTTGTATTTTTCATCTGTACTCTAAGATATTTATTCTTTTACCCAGTCAAGTTTCTAGCAACAGCCATTCACTTTTTCAATTTTAAATCATAAGATTTAAAAATCATTTCCAAATGCTGGAATGTTTTCTCCTTTAATTTTATTATGATAGTTCTCTAAGCTTCTCTTCATTTATCCAGACTGGTCATTACTTGTTTTGACTTGTCACATTGGGCTCCACCTTCAAACTGATACATCAATTTAAATAGATAATTTTTTTAAACTACTGTGTGGGTTCATTGACAAATGGGCAGGTCTGACTTCTGGGGTCTCTTTTGCAGTTTTAATCCTTCAGCCAGTGGGAAAAAATAGCCATCTTTGTTTTAGTAACAAATATGTAATGATTTAAAAAATGGGGATCCACTCCCTGAGATGTGAAATGTAGGACTTGATAATCTAAAACCTTTCCCAGTACAAGTGAGAGGCCAGTTGCAAATGAGAGAGAGCCTTCCCAACTGCAGGATCAGATGTAATTCAAACTGGTAATGTGTTGTGTAAGGGAGTAGGATTTGCCACCCCAAAATGGGTCTCTTTGGCATGAGGATTATTTTGTGCTGAAAACAATCAAGGCCCAAAAGACTCAGGAGAAACTTTAACCTTAATTCCCCCTAACTGCCTAAAAGAAATTAGGTACAGGGCCTGTTCCCAGAATAGAGCTATCAACAAAGAGACCTGCAAGGAATATGGGCTGGATATGGTAGGGGCACTCTGAGCAGAGTTCAGATTACAGGAAATTGTGATTTTCTTTAGAACTCCACATTCTTAGAACTCTCCTAGGCACAGTGTAAGCCATAGGTGCACAATAAATGAACCATATTTGCACAACCGGGATAACCTGAGATATTTTAATAAATATGTAAGTTTATATGGGGAAAAACTTTTTTCTTAATTTATCATTTTCAAAACATAATGATAATTCCTAGGTCTTTTTAATTAGGGATTATGCCAATATATTAACAAGTAATGCAACTGTCTCTCCTTCTGTAATATTGAGAAAATTCACTTTAATATCTCTTAATGATAGCGAGACAATTCTCTGCTGCACTTAATGTATACTTCAGTTAAAGACAAAATAAGCTGGATCCACAGTGTTATATAAGAAGATACAATTCTCTGGGGTTTTTTTGAAAAGTAAATTCTTTGCAAGTAACAGTAGTGAAAAAAAAAGTTGTTTCAATGATACCACACAACAAAATTTTCAGCTTCTATGAAAGAGACAAGGGAAAAATAATGTATCTCTGTGCTTATTTTCTTTTGATACAACATGGTAGTATAACAATTTAAAGAATAAAGTAGGCATTAAAATAATTTGGGGTTAAGAACTATATTTAATTTAGAAAATAACTTTAGCAACAATCCAGCATTTATTTGCTATGAAAAATTAAGCACCTCAGCATGGCTTTTAAGAACACAGCCTTGGAAGCACGCTGCTTCAGTGTTTGAATCTTGGCTCTACCACGCACTAGCTGCGTGACCGCAGAGAGGCTCTTAAACACTGTGCTTCTGCTTCAGTTTCCTCAACTCTAAAATACAGAAGATGAGTGCCCATTTTTTCAGTTGTTATGAGGAATAAATGGCTTAATATTTGGAAAACACTTAGACAGTACCTAACACGTAGCAAGCACTGTGTAAAGGGTTAATTCCTTCTCCACTGTTTCATCCTGCATGGTGTAAAGTAAAATTCATATTCTATGGCAAGACAAGAAAAATTTTTAAATGAAAAAATTTTCTCTGCCCTTTGGCTTCTTCTCTCCCCTCCACTGTGCACTGAGTATCAACCAAACCTCGCCCATCGGCAGAAATACCTGCTCAACCATAAAAAGCAACATTCTCCCAGCATCAACAAGAAAACTTAAAAGATAATTTTTCACCTTGATCTTGTCATGATGACTCACGACTTTATGGGTTTTTCTTTTTTTTTTTTGGCTGTACCACGCAGCATGCAGGGATCTTAGTTCCCAGACCAGGGATCAAAGCCATGCCCACTGCAGTGGAAGTGTGGAGTCTTAACCACTGGACTGCCAGGGCCCTGATGACTCACCACTTTGTACTTGCAGATCTAGATTGTGCAAACTGTCAGTAATACATCATTTAATGTAGAGCCCTCTCAAAAATTTTATATAACTGTGCTTTGACTTCTAATGAGCAGAACAATTCTTGGAGCTTTCTGAGATGCTGTTCCTGAGTTATAATCCTCAATTTGGCTGATACAAAATTTCCATTTCTTTCTGAGATTGACTGATTAACTTTTCTTGACAATGGTGTCCAAGATCTGTGATTGATTATGTTTCCCAAGTGTCTAGAACAGTGAACACAGCAGTAACTCAATAAATAGTGTTAACTAAATGAATGAATGTGCTATGTAAGTCTTCCTACTCTTAATACAATATAAGAAGACAATAATGATGTCATTTTTTTCTGCATGAAATTTATTATTATGGAAACCAATTATTCATAACTATCCGGGGATTTAGCCCCATCATAAGAGAGTCACTTTCTAATACATCAATATCTATTGCCAAAGTAATGTATTATGAGCAATTTTAAGTAAAATCCCCTGGTAATGAAATATCAGTCCATCACTATTGTGACTAAATTATTAGGTTCATGTTTCAGTATGTATATCCACTTTCAAATCTTCTATTATAGATTGCAAAGATTTTTATTAAAATATTATTGAAATGACCACACTGAGCAAAACTTACCTACATCTATTTATGAACCCATGTTGTATTAAAAGTTAGAACTATATTGTTTTTTATTACATAAAAAATAATTTTCTTCATGTTTTATAACATTTCAACTGTTCATTAAAATATTATTGTAGGTTTTATACATTTTAAAATGTATTCATTTTAAATATTTATAATTTTCTAAGACTTTACACATATTTATTTCATTGTAAATACATTATAAAATACAAAATGCATAAAGAAGAAAATATAGGCTCACTTCAATCAGTGTAGAATATTTATAATCATATTTTTATAGACCTGAGACCATCCTCTATCTCCAGCTTTAAAGATAACAAAAAATAAACTTTTAAAACAATTAAAAATTGTAAAAGTACAAAGAATCACCAAAAAGGAAAACAAACTGTATTCAGAATCCAATGCAGGTATTCTTGTAGGTTTTGTTTCTGCTTATTTTAAACACTAATCAAAATGCTGATTATTATTTTGATCTGTATGTAATAAGTACAATAGGTTATTTAAAGTTAGATTAAAATTTTAAATTTATTAAGTCAGAAAATTTCTTCCTATACTTTCTTATAATTAATATTAATGATTATTTTATCATTTGAAAAGAAGAATGCACCATAAATTAATAGACATAATAGTTTTGCAGATTGTCTAAACACCAAAACAAAAATATATAATGTATTCTTTTATGGAATGTGATAACAATTTATATAGCTCATGTGAAAGTATTATTGTAATCAATAAGAATAAAAATTACTTTTTAATATAAAATAACAGAAGATTGTCAATCGCAGATTCCCAAAAGAACACACACACACCAAAAAAAAAAAAAAAAAGGAAGGAAGGAAGAAAGAAAGAAAGAAAGTCCCATAACAACTGTTCATCAAGCAAAGCCTATTTCATTACTGTTGCAAGGGAGAATATCTTCTTGACTGAATCTTAGGAATGCCTCAAAAAATGTTTAGGGTCTGGGTTGGGATGGTCTAAGGCAGATCTTTCAAAGCAGGAGTCTCCTTCCTATTGAGTAACATCCTTGATATAATACTCTAGTATTGGTGGACACACCAAGTAGGGGAATTTTGAGCCACTTTTGGTAAGTAAACCATTATTTGATAAGAAAGCAAGTTTGCCCAGTTGTCCTGGAAAGAAAACCATTTACTCAAATGAGCAAGGTACTGTGCTGACAGGGGGCTAGTTGAGCCATCTATTGCTTGAATAAATGGATCTGGGGGATGTTCCTAAAGATAGAGGTGAGATTATTTACTGGTTTACCATCTTATTTTAGTAAGCAAGGATATCATGCAACACATTGTGAATTCACTGGTGTAGAAACTTTTGTTCTTCTGCTGACAATTAACCCATGGAGAACAGAAGTTTTCATTCTGATGATGAGAATTCCAGTTCTGGTACTCTCTTTAGCAGAAGAGGAAAAATGTCTTTTTCTGCTGATATGTGATTATTATTATAATGACTTCAGTGGTAGTTAAATATGAGTTCTAAGGTATAATTTTTATTCTCATTTTGAATTCAGCTATTCAGTTATGTGTATTGTTTTGGGGTTATCAAATAAGCATCACTTATTGACTATTACCAATAATAACTTAAACAAGAAGTTTTTGTGAAAAGTCTGTGAAAATATTGAGGATCTGTATTGGTTGGGAAGGGGGTGGATAGAATGTGCGGTAGGTTTTAAACTAGAAGAGATTTTATTGTAGTTAGCTAGGGGAGATGTAGAAACACTATATCCTTTTCAATTTCACATATTATTGGCCACATACATTAACAGTTTGAAAATACATTGTGTTTTAAGATATAAACTAGTAAAAAATTAAAATTGAAACTTTTAATACAATTAATTTTACTAGTAACCTAATATGATTTTGATGAATTTAAATATGATGAACAATCAAAGAAATTTCATTGGAAACAATACTAAGTAAACTGTAACTAATACAACTGTTACTGTCCCATATATCAATATATACTGATTTCCGCATTTTAGGAGAAAAACATTCAAAGAGCAAATTATCACTGAAAGTGCAGCCATATTGGTAGTCACATTTGCAAGGATATAAAAATTAGCTTTAAAGGCAAAACAAAAATCACCACATTTTTTTCTGATTACCATACCGAAATGTATGATCAGAGTCAAAACTAAATTGAGAATTTTGCTTCTATTCCTGCTACCACACTGATTTTTTTTTCAATTTGCAAGGAGTTTGATTATTTAATTGCCATAAAATTTTACTCAATTTAAACAAATGTGGTACATTAAAATTAACATTTCTTTCCTAAAATAGACTGTCAGAAATCAGAAGCTAGAAAGGGGCCTTGGAGGTCATCTAGCCCAGTGTTTCTTAAAATTTGCTCATCATCAGAATTGCATGGGAGGTGGCTGCTTTTTCCCAGACTTCTGCACAGAAGACTCTAACTCAATAGATCTGGAATATGGCATAAAAATCAAGTTTGTCCTAAGGGTTTCAGGTGATCTGATGATAAGCCACATTTGGAAAATACAGATTTGCTTCAGTGGCACAGGGGGAAAGTACTATATTGGGGATAAAAAAAGCCCTGTATGTATTGTGGGTTTCCAAATGATTAAGACTTGGTTCTCATATTAAATGTCATTTTTTTTTAAAGTTCATGAGATAATGAACACGTCTTAAATTTTAAGGACATAATTTTATTTTTGTAACAGAACATTGCAATCACTTGTCTAACATCTCCAAGTGTCTTGGTCCAACTGGGATCATGAAAAAGAATTGCTTTAGATGCAAACTAGTATATATAAGATGGATAAACAACAAGATCCTAGTGTATAGCACAGGGAGCTATATTTAATATCCTATGGTAAACCAAAATGGAAAAGAATATGAAAAAATAATATATATATCTGAATCACTTTGCTATACAGCAGAAATTAACACAACATTGTAAATCAATTATATTTCAAAAAATATAAAAAAAGAAAATAATTGCTTTAAAAATACTTATAATTTTATGAAGGATTCACCAAAAAAGTTATTTTAAATATTAATTTCTCCTTGTTCATTCAGAGATTATTTTTGAAACAAATTTAGATACAGATTTTCTGTAAATTTATTTTTATGAAAAAAGTATCAGTTCATCCATTTGACAAATATTAGTTTTTGTTTTCTGATCAAAAACTTTGTGCCAATCACTGTACATTAAGTATTTATTGTACATTTATTATTGATGGCATTAGGAAAATATTGTTCCCATATTTTAACGGCAAATCTGGGATTCAAATGCAAGGTTGTAAGATTAGAAAGCTAAAGCTGTACTGAGTGACAAAGCAATGCAATTCAATAATAAATTTGGTTTTTACAGGTCGAGATTGGGGGTGTCTACCCAAACTGGAGTTTTGATCTCATTCTATAGAAGAAAGAGCTCCAGAAGAGAGAAGAAAGAGAAAAGAGAGAAATGGCTAGAGTCTTAAGGAGTACAAAGGAGAATATTAGGCAAGATTGGTAGGATATGTGAAATTTTGAAGTCTCAATGAATTTTATGATGTTTTATCACAGACTGTATTATAAACATAAGCCAACAACCACTTCCCCCTCCCTCTATTTCTACCTTTATATGAGACTTCAGTCATCACTTAACGTTATTTTCCCATTTGTGGGTGAGTCGAATATGTGTTTCTCTGTAATGTGATACTTTGTAGAGTTGTGCCCTACAAGAGTGACCTTCAAAGCACAGATTTATCTTTCTTTATACATGTGTCAATTATTATTATTATTATTTGATTTATTCATTTATTTATTTAGGGTTGTGTTGGGTCTTCGTTTCTGTGCGAGGGCTTTCTCTAGTTGAGGCGAGCAGGGTCCACTCTTCATCGCGGTGCGCGGGCCTCTCACTGCCGCGGCCTCTCTTTTTGCAGAGCACAGGCTCCAGAGGCGCAGGCTCAGTAGTTGTGGCTCACGGGCCTAATTGCTCCGCGGCATGTGGGATCCTCCCAGACCAGGGCTCGAACCCGTGTCCCCTGCATTGGCAGGCAGACTCTCAACCACTGTGTCACCAGGGAAGCCCCCAATTATTTTTAAATGCTATAAACCCACCAGCCTTGTCTATACCTACTGAATACCAAACAATTGGGTAAAAATTGATGGGAGTTTGATCAAATATTCAGATATTTCCTTTCCACCGTTCTAAATATATGTAGAATTTTTGAAAGATTTTGCAACTTTTTTTCCCTCCTATGTCATCCAAATGTTCAGCATTATTCTAACATCCTCCATAGCGCCAATAAAGTAGTCATTCCAATAGGTAGTTTAATGGTTAAATGGTTATCTGTTAAATAGGTTTTTTTCAGAAATGGCTCCAACATAAATACAACTGGAAAAGTGACCATGGCCATTCCTAATAGGGCTTAGTTCATGCTTTCTGGTTTTACTCATAAAGACAGATCTTCAGGTCCTAAACCATGTGTGTTCCTGTTCCTATTCTAAAGGCTCTGTGAAGCAGAGCACAGGATGCAGGGGGTTATTATTAGGTGGCAATTAAATTGGAGAGGTTGTTTTATCAGTCTGCTCTACGAATTTTTGCTTGTCCCCATGTGAATCAATTTCCATAAATCTATTTAAACCAATAACTTTATAATCATAGAGTAGAGAAAACGGCCATCAATTCCAAAACATGTTGTTAGATTGCTCATGCTTTTAGGTTTCATCATCTCTATTAAAATGTATATGCAGCAATTTAGTGAGTGATATAAAATTTTATTGCAGATAAGTTTTAAACATAGAGATTGACTATACACATTCGACTCCTGACTTTTCTAAATTTGCATAGAAATAATCAAAAAGGAAAACATATATTGAAAGTGCCTATAAAAATAAACAAGGTTTAATGAACAAGTCCAATAAGTTTAGAAAGTTCTACAAGTATAGGGAAGATGAGGCCAGCTCATTCTAAATTAAATTGGGAAATAAGTGGGCAGAATCACAAATTACAGAACTCCTCCTAAACCCCATAGCTGGAGAAACAAGGACTGAAGATGAGGATGAGAGTTATATGAGTCAACTAGAGAAAAATCTAAATTTTGTGAGACCAGGAGATACAATGGAAACCAACACTATGAGATGATCAACCCTACTCTTAACTAGCTACAGAGTATACAAAATGTGACAGTAATCTTACTGTGGGAATGTTCAAAGTCTCATGGTCTGAAATTGCCAGTCCAGTTTTATCCTCCATTGCCCTATGGTGTTGTATCTATTCCCAGAATCTATTCTTTCATTATGCATATATGAAGAAAGAGCAGAAAGCTTGACAGAAAAGAAAGTAGGAGCACAAAATGTAATTATTTGAGTCAATATAGATAATAAAGAGCTGAGAAAAAATGGGAGAACAAACCGGTGTGCAAAGTTACAGAATATTTTATGGTTTTGACAAAAAAGGCTCAAGACTAGGGGATGTGAAAAAATAGGAGAAAATAGAAAAGGGTATTTAAGAAATGTTAAGATTATGACTTACACTTCCCTTTAATGTATTTCTAAGTATGGGAACAAAATTACAATATTTTTTAAAAATTAAAATTTAGCTATTAAAGTATCAATCTTGAATTAGATGCTGTTCATAAATCGAGCCATGTATCAATAGGTAATAACCTATTTTTTGAGTGCTAATCCAGGATTGTGTATTTAATATGCTTTCCAGATAAAAATAATTGATTTAGATGTTACTCAAAGCCAAACTGAGCATCTTGATTGCTGACATTGTAAGGAAATAGGAATCCTTTAAATAAGAGGCATAGTGTTTGCTCAAATAGCATCAAAAATACAAAAAGATCCCTGAAGACTTGCTGACTTGCAAGATGAAAATAATAGCACGATTGCCTTGAATATGGACACTTTATCCTGAGAATCAAATCTACACAGCTCTAATGTAAATCTGTTTCATGAAGAGGTATTGAGTATTCTGGGGCGGGGGGCGGAGACCATGCACATCAGTTTTCAAGCTCAAACAGCAACTACTGCATCCCAATCAACAGTCAGCAAAATAAGACTTTTAGGCTCAAGAAACATAAACTGAATTCCAAAGGATGAGGAGTTAATATACAATGCTGGACATTGCTTCCATTCTCAGAAGCCATGTTATCTTAAATAAACTGAGCCTGAGGGGAAAGTATAGATGGATCAAATGGCAAATATGGAGCAGGCTGACCTTGGCAATTCAGACCTAAGGCCCTAGGGCTGATTTAAAATGTTAAAAAAAAATGGAGGTTATCACTTCACTCAACAATAGGCAAAGATCCAATCAGCAGGAAAAAATCAAAAAGTACACAAAATATACAAAAAAAGTAAAATGGCAAAATAGTAGAAAATCCACAAAAAAGCAAAAATAAAATGGTTTCAAATATAAATATCTCAGTGGTGGGAATAAATCTAAAAGGGAAATAAATCTATGGGAAAAAAGGGCTAAAAGATATCCCTAAAACATAATAAACATGAGAATTTTAATTATCTACAAACACTTAACTTACATTAACATGACTTTACACATTGCTTTACATTTTGCATTAAAATGATCTTATTAAAAACCAGGACATTTTTGCCCAGTTAAGATAAAGTTGCAAATAATTTTAGTTTCATTTCAGGAATTTCGTGAACATTCATTTATCCAAACAATAAAGCATTCAACCTGCCCTCATCAGGATAGCATCATCTCCATTTTTAACAGTCAGTCCCTGAACTGGACTTAGTAGATGGCTGTTTGCTTGTAAATGCTCACGTCAAAACCCTCACTTTGCTGTGTACACCAACCCCAACTATTATATTACAAATTTTGTCCAATCTCAATGGTGTTTCCATATTGAAAAAGCATCTTAAACCAGGTCCCCCAAATGGTACACCATATCCCTGACTTTCACTTTCTGTGGCACTACTACGACTCTGTCAAGATAGTGGTCTCCCTTACTGCAGTGAAAGTAAAGATAAAAAAAACAATATATAAACAAACTTCTAGATCTAGTAATTCCACTCCTGGACATATGTCTGAAAAAACAAAAACACTAATTCGAGAAGATACATGCAACCCGAAGTTCACAGCAGCAACATTTACCCCTACACATACACATTGTAAGAAAATTACTTGAAAGATAAACTATTAATGTGGTTCATCTTTTGAATAATACCTATAAACACTTATTTGGAGGAGAAGTTTAAACTTGCTTGCCGATGGGCAGAAGATAACTGCTAGTAACACTGCTTCAGCTGGCATTTGCCAATAATAAAACAAAATGCCTGCAATTAATTGGATTTAGCCACCTTAGAAGACAGTGTAGCAACCATCTGTAACTGATTGCCTCTTCCCTTGCCCCAAGAGTCTTCCTGTCCAGAATATAAAACGTCCTCCTTGAGAGAAGTCCTAATAAATGATTTTTCACACTTCTCTTTACATATTCATGAGTGTTTTACTTCCCTTAGAATTAGTGTTCCCAGGAAACTGCCCACCTGTTCTATCCTTTAATCCAGCAAGATATATAGCTTCTAAACATTACAAAATGAATCACCTTGTTGTGTGAAACAGTACATTATCTACATATTTAGGCAGTAGATAAAGCCCTCCTCCACTTCAGAAGCTTTTTGTTTTTGACAAAGCAATTTGGCATTTATATTAGAAGAAAAATATATGTGGACATTAGGCTTGCTACAGTGTAAACTCCAGATGAGCAAGGCCATATTTGCAGGAGGGATTGTTGTAGATAAAGTTGAAGAACATTTCCCAGGAGTTGCTATGGTGTCTAACATTATGTAGAAGAGAAGTAAATTGCAACTGGCGAACCAGAAGCTGCTTCCATTTCCTATATTTTATTTTAATGAAGTTATATAATTGAACTTATTTTATCAGCTGGCTATGTTTAAGATTGCGTCCTGATAGACACGATTGGATGATACACTTTTTATTACATTATTATGACCCAATCAATATTCATATCAAATATTTCAGTTCTCAGCTCTAATGCTCTTTTGGTTGACTTAGATAGTGAAGTTGTTTAAATTCCCTTTTAGCACCAAGAATATTTGCCGATAGAATCATTTAATCAGAAGCACATTTAACTCTAAATTACCTAAATTATAAGAATAATTAAGCACACTGGAGAATGTAGCCTATATTAAGCTGAAATGAAAACCCACTTTGTGCATATTCATAAATTTATGTTTTCAGTATTGAAAAAAAAGTAGTGGCTTTTAATCAAGACATTATGTCAACTCAGAATGAGACTATTTTTTGCTTGGATAAATAATTTAAATTAAGTTTCAAATCAGAAAATGGACATATTAAATACAATAAAATTAAATGTTATTATACTTTAAGGACAAGCAAATAGGAGAATTCCAACTATTGGGAAAAAAGAATGAGGACAAATAATAGATAAAGAGAAAACAATTAACCAAGATATCCAACTAGGAATTTTCCTAAAGGAAAATAAAATACAGTGGCACATAAACCATATATCAAGAACAACACCTCTCCATTTTTTTTTGTTTTTGTTGTTGATAAAGTATTAAGAATCTGCTACATGTAAGCTATATTAACTACAACTGCTTCACTGCCTCAAGGAAATCAATCAAAAACATTGGAAGGAAAATGATAGATTGGAATAAGTTTAAACGTTAAAGCTAATAAAAGAAATGAGAAAAAAAGAAATCTGGTTTTGAAAGCTTCTGGCTAAGAGCTGGGCTATAATGGTACTACTGAGTATTTTTAAAAATCTAAAAAATATAAACAATAATTGGAAAATATTCCATGACTATGGTGGAAGGAGAGAAAACATGACTACTTTGAATCATGTCTGAACATAAAACAAAGACAAGGATACTACACCAGAAGAAGAATCAAGCACCCCCTCTCCAGGCCAACATGAATGAGGACTAATTCTTTACCAATGACAACTTTAATCCCCCATTTTCCTCCCACCTCCTGCAAAAAAACAAATAAGATACCTTGTCATTAAATTTTTGAGGCATTCTGATAGCACCTAAACTAGAACCAAACAGAGTCCAGGCAGCTGTAAAGGCTTCATGTTTCTGTAACAAGTGTCAAATAAACAGCAAGTGATCATCAGCTAGCATTGCAAGTTTGATATTCACCCCTGAACTTAGTGGCTGAGCTGACACCCTGAAGTCCTGACATTCCCAGGGAATTGGGCTGTCAAGGAGGTAAGAAGGTACTGGACAGACTACTTGGTAAGCCCACATGGGTGACTACAGCAAGTTACATGGCCAATCCCTTAACTCTGGAACTATAAAAAGCAATTCAGTTTAGCCCATTCTTCAGGACAACTGTATTAACTAAGTGTTAATATATTCCCTTGTAATGGATTGAAATCTGGGTCTTTGGTTAAGTTACTTTCCCAAAGCCAGGAAGCCAATTCGTGGTGTAACCTCAGTAAACAGAGATCAACATAATTATCATCTCTATAGAGTTCCTGTCAAAACTGTGGGCCACACCTTCTGAAGGCACAGCTCTGTGATCAGGTCTCTGAGCCCCTTCTGCTCCAAGGATACTCCAGGGAGAAGGAACACCCTTTGAGGTCCGCCCTAAAAGTCTGAGGGAGAATCATGGGAAGAGCCTCTCAAGCAGGGCAGGCTGAAAGGTCCCTCAGACATCCAGGCAGCTCTGCAGTAGCTCATCTGCAATGATAAATTTCCAACTTGTGTTTTGTGGAAGACAGCATTCAATGATGCTGAAGTGAAGCCTGGTCCGGCCAGCACTAGGAAGCTTGAAAGTATTCCTTACACCCCACTCTCGACATGGCTCCTCTCCCAGAATGCATTGCGAGAGGCCTCTCCCCCAGAGGTCCCTCCAGTCACTGTTTCATTGCCCTCAAAGGTTCAGGTGCACCAACTAGATGCTAAGCATTAGATGCTGGGATAGGACAGTGAGCAAGATAGACACAGATCTTTTCTTCAGGTAAAATAATTAAGCCAAAGTTACAATGCAGCGAGATACGTGGTGTGATGGGAAGTCATTGCAGCTATGCTGGTTTGAGAGAGCTAGGGAGATCTCCCAGGAGCACCTTTTTTACTACAGGAAGAAGGTAGAGAAGAGACATCTAATATGGCGGAGCAGTAAGACGTGGAGATCACCTTCCTCCCCACAAATACATCAGAAGTACATCTACATGTGGAACAACTCCTACAGAACACCTACTGAACGCTGGCAGAAGACCTCAGACCTCCCAAAAGGCAATGAACGCCACGTACCTGGGTAGGGCAAAAGAAAAAAGAAAGAACAGAGACAAAAGAATAGGGACAGGACCTGCACCTAAATGGGACTAGTGCACCACAGCTAGCCAGAAGGGAGTCCGGGAAAAAGTCTGGACCTGCCTAAGAGGCAAGAGACCATTGTTTCTAGGTGCGCAAGAGACCATTGTTTCTAGGTGCGCGAGGAGAGGGGATTCAGAGCACCACCTAAATTAGCTCCAGAGACGGGCACGAACTGCGGCTATCAGTGCAGACCCCAGAGACAGGCATGAGAAGCTAAGGCTGCTGCTGCAGCCAGCAAGAAACCTGTATGCGAGCACAAGTTACTATCCACACCTCCCCTCCCGGGAGCCTGTGCAGCCCACCACTTCCAGGGTCCTGTGA
This sequence comes from Neophocaena asiaeorientalis asiaeorientalis, assembly GCF_003031525.2. Lineage (NCBI taxonomy): Eukaryota > Metazoa > Chordata > Mammalia > Artiodactyla > Phocoenidae > Neophocaena > Neophocaena asiaeorientalis. The sequence goes on along the minus strand of NW_020185339.1, from coordinate 9,122,588 downwards.
TCCAGGGACAACTTCCCCAGGAGAACACACGGTGCACCTCAGCCTGGTGCAACGTCACACTGGCCTCTGCCGCCGCAGGCTTGCCCCGCATTCTACCCTTGCCTCACCCCGACCAGAGTGAGCCAGAGCTCCCTAATCAGCTGTTCCTTTAACCCCGTCCTTCTGGGCAACGAAGAGACACCCTCAGGCAACCAACACCCAGAGGTGGGGCCAAATCCAAAGCTGAACACCAAGAGCTGTGGGAACAAAGAAGAGAAAGGGAAATTTCTCCCAGCAGCCTCAGGAGCAGCAGATTAAATCTCCACAAGCAACATGATGTACCTTGCACCTGTGGAATACCTGAATAGACAATGAATCATCCCAAAATTGAGATGGTGGTCTTTGGGAGCAACTGTAGACTTAGGGTTTGCTTTCTGCATCTAATTTGTTTCTGGTTTTGTTTACCATAGCTTAGTATTTAGAGTTTATTATCATTGGTAGATTTGTTTACTGATTTGGTGTCTCTCTTCCTTTTTTTAATATATATATTTTTCTTTTCCTTTTTCTCTTTTTAAGAGTGTGTATGTGTATGCTTCCTTGTGTGATTTTGTATAGCTTTGCTTTTACCATTTGTCCAAGGGTCCGTCTGTTCGTTGTTTTTTTTTTTTTTTAAGTATAGTTTTTAGTGCTTGTTATCATTGGTGGATTTCTATCTTGGTTTGGTTGCTCTCTTCGTTCTTTCTTCCATTTTTTTTTCCTTTTTTAAAATTATTTTTAATTTTTAATAACTGTTTTGATTTTTTATTTTAATACCTTTTTTATTTTAATACCTTTCCTTTCTTTCTTTCTTTCTCTCTTTCTTTCTTTCTTTCTCTTTCTTTCTTTCTCCCTTTTCTTCTGAGCTGTGTGGCTGACAGGGTCTTGGTGCTCCAGCTGGGTGTCACGCCTGTGCCTCTGAGGTAGGAGAGCCAAGTTCAGGACATTGGTCCACCAGAGACTTCCCAGCTCAACGTAATATCAAACGGAGGAAACCTCCCAGAGATCTCCAGCACAACGCCAAGACCCAGCTCCACTCAACAACCAGCAAGCTACAGTGCTAGACACACTATGCCAAACCACTAGCAAGACAGGAACACAATCCCACCCATTAGCAGAGGGCTGCCTTAAATCATAATAAGGTCACAGACAGTCCATAACACACCTCTGGACGTGATGCTGCCCACCAGAAAGACAACATCCAGCCTCATCCAACAAAACACAGGCACCAGTCCCCTCCACCAGGAAGCCTACACAACCTACTGAACAAAACTTAGCCACTGGGAGCAGACACCAAAAACAACAGAAACTATGAACCTGCAGCCTATAAAAAGGAGACCCCAAACACAGTAAGTTAAGCAAAATGAGAAGACAGAGAAACACACAGCAGATGCAGGAGCAAGGCAAAAAGCCACCAGACCTAACAAATGAAGAGGAAATAGGCAGTCTACCTGAAAAAGAATTCAAAATAATGATAGTAAAGATGATCCAAAACCTTGGAAATAGAATGGAGAAAATACAAGAAACGTTTAACAAGGACCTAGAAGAATTAAGAGCAAACAAACAGAGATGAACAACACAATAAATGAAATTAAAAATTCTCTAGAAAGGATCAATAGCAGAATAACTGAGGCAGAAGAACAGATAAGTGACCTGGAAGATAAAATAGTGGAAATAACTACTGCAGAGCAGAATAAAGAAAAAAGAATGAAAAGAATTGAGGACAGTCTCAGAGACATCTGGGACAACATTAAACGCAGCAACGTTCGAATTATAGGGGTCCCAGAAGAAAAGTAAAAGAAAGGGACTGAGAATATATTTGAAGAGATTATAATTGAAAACTTCCCTAATATAGGAAAGGAAATAGTCAATCAAGTCCAGGAAGTGCAGAGAGTCCCATACAGGATAAATCAAAGGAGAAACATGCCAAGACACATATTAATTAAACTATCAAAAATTAAATACAAAGAAAAAATATTAAAAGCAGGAAGGAAGAAACAACAAATAATATACAAGGGAGTCCCCATATGGTTAACAGCTGACCCTTCAGCAGAAACTCTGCAAGCCAGAAGGGAGTGGCAGGACATATTTAAAGTGATAAAAGGGAAAAGCCTATAACCAAGATTCCTATACATAGGAAGGATCTCATTCAGATTTGACGGAGAAATTAAAACCTTTACAGACAAACGAAAGCTAAGAGAATTCAGCACCACCAAACCAGCTTTACAACAAATGCTAAAGGAACTTCTCTAGGCAGGAAACACAAGAGAAGGAAAAGACCTACAATTACAAACCCAAAACAATAAAGAAAATGGTAATAGGAACATATATATTGATAATTACCTTAAATGTAAATGGATTAAATGCTCCAACCAAAAGACATAGACTGGCTGAATGGATACAAAAACAAGACCCATATATATGCTGTCTACCAGAGACCCACTTCAGACCTAGGGACACCTACAGACTGAAAGTGCAAATGGAAATTCCATGCAAATGGAAATCAAAAGAAAGCTGGAGTAGCAATTCTCATATCAGATAAAATAGACTTTAAAATAAAGACTATTACAAGAGACAAAGAAGGACACTACATAATGATGAAGGGATCAATCCAAAAAGAAGATATAACAATTGTAAATATTTATGCACCCAACATAGGAGCACCTCTGTATATAAGGGAAATGCTACCAGCCATAAAGGGGAAACTAGACGGTAACACAATCATAGCAGGGGAGTTTAACCTGCACTTTCACAAATGGACAGATCATCCAAAATGAAAATAAATAAAGAAACACAAGCTTTAAACGATACATTAAACAAGATGGACTTAATTGATACTCATAGGACATTCCATCCAAAAACAACAGAATACACTTTCTTCTCAAGTGCTCATGGAACATTCTCCAGAATAGATCATATCTAGGGTCACAAATCAAGATTTGGTAAATTTAAGAAAATTGAAATCATGTCAAGTATCTTTTCTGACCACAATGCTATGAGACTAGATATCAATTACAGGAAAAAATCTATAAAAAATACGAACACATGGAGGCCTAACAACACACTACTAAATAACCAAGAGAACACTGAAAAAATCAAAGAGGAAATCAAAAAATACCTAGAAACAAATGACAATGAAAAAACAACAACGCAAAATCTATGGGATGCAGCAAAAGCAGTTCTAGGAGGGAAGTTTATAGCAATACAATCCCACCTGAAGAAACAAGAAACATCTCAAATAAACAACCTAACCTTACACCTAAAGCAATTAGAGAAAGAAGAATGAAAAAAAAAAACCCCCTAAGTTAGCAGAAGGAAATAAATCATAAGGATCATATCAGAAATAAATGAAAAAGAAATGAAGAGAACAATAGAAAAGATCAATAAAAGTAAAAGCTGGGTCTTTGAGAAGATAAACAAAATTAATAAACCATTAGCCTGACTCATCGAGACAAAAAGGGAGAAGACTCAAATCAACAGAATTAGAAATGAAAAGGGAGAAGTAACAACTGACACTGCAGAAATACAAAGGATCAAGAGAGATTACTACAAGCAACTATATGCCAAGAAAATGGACAACCTGGAAGAAATGCAGAAATTCTTAGAAGAGCACAACCTTCCAAGACTGAACCAGGAAGAAATACAAAATATAAACAGACCAATCACAAACACTGAAATTGAAACTGTGATTAAAATTCTTCCAACAAACAAAAGCCCAGGTCCAGATGGCTTCACAGGTGAATTCTATCAAACATTCAGAGAAGAGCTAACACCTATCCTTCTCAAATTCTTCTAAAATATAGCAGAGGGAGGAACACTCCAAAATCATTGTATGAGGCCACCATCACTCTGATACCAAAACCAGACAAAGATGTCACAAGGAAAGAATACTCCAGGCCAATATCACTGATGAACATAGATACTAAAATCCTCAACAAAATACTAGCAAACAGAATCCAACAGCGCATTAAAAGGATCACACATCAAGATCAAGTGGAGGTTATCCCAGGAATGCAAGGATTCTTCAACATATGCAAATCAATCAGTGTGATAAACCATATTAAGAAACTGAAGGATAAAAACCATATGATCATATCAATAGATTCAGAAAAAGCTTTTGACAAAATTCAACACCCATTTATGATAAAAACCCTCCAGAAGGTGGGCATAGGGGGAACTTGCCTCAACATAATAAAGGCCATATATGGCAAACCCACAGCCAACATCGTTCTCAATGGTGAAAAACTGAAAGCATTTCCTCTAACATCAGGACAAGATTGTACACTCTCACCACTATTATTCAACATAAATTTGGAAATTTTAGCCACAGCAGTCAGAGAAGAAAAAGAAATAAAAGGGATGCAAATCAGAAAAGAAGAAGTAAAACTGTTACTGTTTGCAGATGACATGATACTATACATAGAGAATCCTAAAGATACTACTAGAGCTAATCAAAGTAGCAGGATACAAAATTAATGCACAGAAATCTCTTGCATTCCTATACACCAACAATGAAAAATCTGAAATAGAAATTAAGGAAACATTTCCATTTACCATTGCAACAAAAAGAATAAAACACCTAGTAATAAACTTACCTAAGGACACAAAATACTTGTATGCAGAAACTATAAGACACTGATGAAAGAAGTTAAAGATGATACAAACAGATGGAGAGATATACCATGTTCTTGGATTGGAAGAATCAACATTGTGGAAAGACTATACTACCCAAAGCAATCTACAGATTCAGTACAATTCCTATCAGACTGTCAATGGCATTTTTCACAGAACTAGACCAAAAAATTTCACAATTTGTATGGAAACACAAAAGACCCCGAAAGGCCAAAGCAATCTTGAGAGAGAAAAATGGAGCAGGAGGAATCAGGCTCCTGGTCTTTGGACTATACTAAATCTACAGTAATCAAGACAGTGTGGTATTGGCCCCAAAACTGAAATAGAGCTCAGTGGAACAGGAGAGAAATCCTAGAGATAAACCCACACACCTATGGTCAACTAATCTATGACAAAGGAGGCAAGGATATACAATGGATAAAAGTCAGTCTCTTCAATAAGTCATGCTGGGAAAACTGGGCAGCTACATGTAAAAGAATGAAATTAGAACACTCCCTAATGCCATACACAAAAATAAACTCAAAATTGATTCAAGACCTAAATGTAAGACCAGACACTATAAAACTCTTAGAGGAAAACATAGGAAGAACACTCTATGACATAAATGACAGCAAGATCCTTTTAGACCCACCTCCTAGAGAAATGGAAATAAAAACAAAAATAAACAAAATGGGACCTAATGAAACTTAAAAGCTTTTGCACAGCAAAGCAAACCATAAACAAGATGAAAAGACAACACTCAGAATGGGAGAAAATATTTGCAAATGAAGCAACTGACAAAGCATTAATCTCCAAAATTTACAAGCAGCTCATGCAGGTCAATATCAAAAAAAAAACAAAAAACAAAACCGAACAACCCAATCCAAAAATGTGCAGAAGTTCTCCAAAGAAGATATACAGATTGCCAACAAACACATGAAAGGATACTCAACATCACTAATCATTAGAGAAATGCAAATCAAAACTACAATGAGGTACCACCCCATACGTCAGAATGGCCATCATCAAAAAATCTACAAACAATAAATGCTGGAGAGGGTGTGGAGAAAAGGGAACCCTCTTGCACTGTTGGTGGGAATGTAAATTGATACAGCCACTGTGGAGAACAGTATGAAAGTTCCTTAAAAAACTAAAAATAGAACTACCATATGACCCAGCAATCCCACTACTGGGCATATACCCTGAGAAAACCATAATTCAAAAAGAGTCATGTACCACAATGTTCATTGCAGCTCTATTTACAATAGCCAGGACATGGAAGCAACCTAAGTGTCCATTGACAGATGAATGGATAAAGAAGATGTGGCATGTATATTCAATGGAATACTACTCAGCCATAAAAAGGAACGAAATTGAGTTATTTGTAGTGAGATGGATGGACCTAGAGAGTCTGTCACACAGAGTGAAGTCAGTCAGAAAGAGAAAAACAAATACCATATGCTAATACATATATATGGAATCTATAAAAAACAAAACAAAATGGTTCTGAAGAACCTAGGGGTAGGACAGGTATATAAAGACGCAGACGTAGAGTATGTACTTGAGGACACAGGGAGTGGAAAGGGTAAGCTGGGACGTAGTGAGAGAGTGGCATGGACATATATACACTACCAAACGTAAAATAGATAGCTAGTGGGAAGCAGCTGCATAGCACAGGGAGATCAGCTCGGTGCTTTGTGACCACCTAGATGGGTGGGATAGGGAGGGTGGGAAGGAGGGTGATGCAAGAGGGAGGAGATATGGGGATATATGTATATGTATAGCTGATTCACTTTGTTATAAAGCAGAAACTAACACACCATTGTAAAGCAGTTATACTCCAAAATAGATGTTAAAAAGTAAATAAATAGTTTTTTTTTTTTTTTTTTACAAAAGAAGAAGGTAGAACGGAGAGCAGATGGAAGTGTTTTTGAAGGTATGATGATGAAAATTTCTCATCTGATGGCTTCTGGTTCCTCTGTGAAATTGGTGTCCAGTATATCTTCTAAGGGGAGGCGGATGGGTTTTGTGGAAAGTGGAGAAGGTTTGAAACACTTCTGAATCAGAAAAGCATGTTGGGTAAAGAAGCAATGATGTAAACATGAAAACTCTATGGGCCAAGGAGCTTTCCTTAATTGGTTCACTTCATGTACCCCACACACTAGAACTGTATCTAACATTTAGTAGTTACCTAATAAATATTTGCAGAATAATTAATAAATACTTTGCATGTGGTTTCTGAGCTGAGAAGGCATTTCCTTTTTCTTTTCACCCATGTGACATACAGAATTTTCAGAGCCCTAGAACTCCGTGCTGGAATATATTCTTTCTTTGGTCTACACTGATGCCCTTTTGAATATCATTCAGTCTTATATCTTTAATACCAACCAGAACTGCTACTTTAAAATGCATATCGCTACATAAAGACCAGCCTAGGAGAGCTGTTGATTCATTCTATAAGATAGGACAGTATGTTCAGTCCTCATGTTTACCAACAAAGGGTACAAAATTCATTCTGAGCCCACTTATCATCACTTTGGGTCTAAGTCAAATACCTGTTTTATATCTACAACGGGATATTACATTACTGTGTATTACTCTAAGCCAAATTCCTACTGTCTAATAGGCATTCATTTGTAGGTAATTTGGTTGGTTCTCTGACTCTGTCCCAATTAGTTACCAAAAATAAAATACAATCCTCAACAAGAACATTTACCAAAATATTCTTGTATTTGTCCCTTCTCAGAGCAGTTTTATTTGTGGGTTCCGTGACTTCCAGGATGCAATACTTCTGTTCCAGAACCATGCTATGATTGCCTTGTGAGTTTCTGAAAGACACATTCTCTATCTCATATAAAAATCAGGCACTGATGGATAATCAGTGTTTGGATTGTACTCAGTTCATCATTAATCGATCTTTCGTCTCTGTAGTAAGCAACAGACAATGAAAGAGTATCACATATTTCACTTCTTTTAAGTTTCAGGTAACTTTATGTTTTAGGAAGCAAAACTAATGTAAGCCATTGGTCATCATTTTTATCAGCAAAAGTTCTCTCACTTATTTGCAAGAGTTTAACTTCTAATTTTCAGTGTTGTTTTGTGTTTTCATCTTATCTTTTATCACATACATATTTTACACTTAGTATAAGTTGTAAAAGACTGCCTCATGGAATACCAGATGTATTATTCAAACCAGAGAACTCCTATTTGTTTCAAATATTTGGAGATATATAATATGAAGAGAGAAATATACTGATTTATTTTTAGGTGTAAAAGACCAATGGATAGTTGTCATAAGAAGGCAACTTTCAAAAGGTAAGATAATAAATTGACTTACAAAATAAAGCATCTCCATCACTGATAATAATTGAAGTTAAAATTAAAAAGCAAATATACAGCTAACCTAGCCCAAACTCTTAAAAGGGAAACATCAAGAAATTCATGTTTCCTAGAATCTGACTGAGAAAAGCAGATAATGAGCACCCAGTCATAAGAATGTCAACTTTATGCACTTTTTATTTGATAAACCTTCTAGAGGCAAATGATCATGCTGAGAGATACTTAAATATTAGAAAATTAAATTAGAGGACAGTTCACTACATGACAACACCTTATACAAAAAAACCTCATGAAGGCACGGTCTCTGTTAGATCCCTGAAACCTAGCAAGTGCCAGGCATGTAGTAAATTATCAATAAATGTGTTCAATGAATGAAAAAACAAAATACATGTTTATGATAGCTTATTGTTAGAGTTATGTGGTAAATGACACCAATACATTATCTTCTGGTACTATTATTTCCCCTTTTTTATTACTGATATTCTAGCATCACATATTAATTAATTTTCTTAACAGAAGTAATCAGATTCATATATTGCATCTGAAACCTAAAACTAAAGAGTTCATTTTCATTTTGTTTTTAAATCCTGACAGAGGATTGTCACCTGTCCAAATGGTGACAAATGAATAAATTAGAGTGACCTCCATTTAAAATGGACAAGAGTGTATATGAAGGGGAGGCAGGGAGAAAGACACATGAGAATTCACATCTAGCCCATTCAGATTATGCCAAGAAGTCCAATCCCACATTGTAGTTTCTAAAATGTTAAAAAAGACTTTATAGACTACCCAGTTAAAATGACTGATATGAGAATATTATATTTTCAGCACTTCTTTGGAAATACTCATAAGCAAAGTAACTTGTTTAAAAATAGTTATCAGGGGTTTAAAAAAAGTTATCAGGGAGATTATTGACTCTGAGAGTTATTCTGAATGAAAGTGTTAATCAAATCTGAAAAACTACTGAAGACTGTAAAACTATGTACAACATGTTAACCAATGAAGAATTATCCCTTCTGGTGTTGTCTTTCATTCAGAATAAATGACAGAAACCTAGGGGAAATTTTCCATATTATAGAAGATATATGCAAGTAGATTTCTTTACTATTTTATTCAAAACCATCCTGATAGAAATAGGCATTACATTATGCTAGGATTATTCTAAGTACAATGTCTTATTAAATTATGTTCATTATATTTTAAAAGCAATAACAGCAAAGCCCGAATTGAGTAGAAGTGTCAGAACAGTGGTGAATCTGTAAATCATGTCAGATAAAAAATGGTTGAAGGAACAATTAGAATGTTTTTGGAAAAGAAAATACTCTCGAGAACATGCCATAAATCTGAATTTGTTTTAGTTGCAAGAAGAAATAGATTTCTTTTTGTGTGTAACTCTCAAAAACACAATTAACCCTATCAAGAAGTGTATTTCTGTTTCAACAATAAAAAATTATATATAAAAGTAAACATTCTGGTTTAGAATGACTTTACAGATAACTAATATTTCATCGTCTAGAAGTTTCAACCAAGGGTGATCCCTTGACTGAAAAAGGATTCTTGCATTGAGGGAGGGAATTTTGATTGAGGTTCTCTAAGATCACTGCCAAATCTAAGGGTCTACAAATTTGTGAGAAAGTTTATAAAACACAAGTGAGGAAGTAGCTATAATTGTTCACGTTTACTCATAAAGAATAGATATTTTCATTTGAAAATATTTAGTGATTTTGGAATTTTTAATTGTTTTGAAAGGATGTATCTACATTTTCAGCCGAGTTTCTTCAGTTAGGAAATAATTGTGGGAAGATGCTACTGAAAATCCAGAGACTATGGGATAATGTCGACTGTGTCCATACCCTTTATTATAGTTAGGCATCCTTAAATCAATAAATGGATAAAAGTATCTATCTTGTTATTCATTCAAAAAATGTCAATCCAAACAATTTCAATCTTAATAAAAAATTTTTATTTGTGGATATTTTCTTGAATGTGATTCTTGTTCATTTCAGAATGAAAAGAACTTATTCTTGGAGTGACTATAGGACAAACCCAGAAACCCTGGAAGACTCCCAAATTTAACTCCATAAAAAGAGAACCAATTAAAAGAAAGGCAATGCATGTCTTATATAATTGGATGAGTGCCAACAACTTATAAAGAAATAGATTCTTTTCTTTGGGATAATAAAGGATGCAAGTATTCTTTAGTGAATCATAAAAATACAGGTGATTGATTTCAGTGTCATGAGTTGATCATTTACATGGGTTTCAGTTTTACTTATTTTGAATAAAAATATTACAAAAGAAATAATTACTGATAGAGAAACAAAGGTGATCTACACATTTAGATTTTTTTTTTTTTTTTTGCAGTACGTGGGCCTCTCACTGTTGTGGCCTCTCCCGTTGCGGAGCACAGGCTCCGGACGCGCAGGCTCAGCGGCCATTGCTCACGGGCCTAGCCACTCTGCAGCATGTGGGATCTTCCTGGACTGGGGCACGAACCCGTGTCCCCTGCATCGGCAGGCAGACGCTTAACCACTGCGCCACCAGGGAAGCCCTACACATTTAGATTTATCTCTTGCATTCAGGCACAGACTAAAGACCTCTAGAGGATAGAAGAACAAGTAGCAGCAAAGAAAGAAAATTAAAGTTGTGTGCTGAACGGATGCACTAATTTATGAAAACCAAAAATACCAATTTTGAAATTGAGAACCTGTTGGAGGAAATAATATATATCTATGTCAACTGTGGAAAACTTTTCTTAAAGTATTTATTAGGTTGATTGTCAAAATTATTTAAATAGTTTATCTCAGAATTGTTCTGTTGCTTGGCCTGAAAAAAAGCTACATTTTTAAATCAGATAGTGTCTCAGTAGTGATTATTATACAAAACATGAAGCATGCTTTATATGTTAGAATGAATATTCAGATATAAATAAAAGATAATATTGATCTTAAAATATTTTGAACAGAAAAATGATATAAGAATTTCACCAAAGCTTTGAGAACTTCTATGCTAATCTAACTTGGGACCCAGTCTAGGGCTCATCAATGTGTTTTAGGATACATTTGACAGATATTACTTGAATTAGCACGAGCAAGGAAAGGAATGTTTTTTAAGAGGAACGGTTGTTTTATTTTATTTTATTTTTTTGGACTGTAAGGCAGGAAGTGCAGCTTGGTTGTCTGGAGACACCTGGAACTGAACAGCCATCAAGAACTAGAATAAAAACTCTCTTAATTGATGTCCAGTTTACAGACTTACTGCCTTAACCAGTAATTCCCACTGCCTGTCTAAAACATACTGATTAATTCTCATGGCATTTGAAAGGCCTTTGTTTAATAACCTCTTGCCTAGCTTGCCCCACAAATTCTGCCCTTTTACGTTCATCAGTATGCTTAAAGCGGTTTGTGTCCCTTCTGTAACCTTTTTATGCTTGTTGTCCTTAACTTCTGCAAGTACATAATGCAATTATTATGTAAATTAACGAAGTAAAATAGCATATAGTAAGAAAGGCTTTTTCTATGAAATTTACTTTCAATGCTTTGGAAATGCTTGACAAAGATACATTACAATCTTACCATTAAATAAGAGTGTGAAACTACAAAGATGGGAAAAAATTATTTTTAAAAAAGGAAAAAAAATCTTCACTCAGTATGCCTCACAAGGGTATTCAAGTTCTCACTCTATTAAAAAAAAAATTAAAACTAGAAATTACAAGTGATGCATTACGTATTTTGTTTATGCAAAAAATATTACCACAAACTCCAATCGGTAGACCTACACTTACAGAAAAGGCTTTAGCGCTCCATGAAAAGATATGGGAAATGAATATGTATTCACATTAAGAAAGATTAGAATCTTTAGAGGAAGTATATATTCCTTCTAAAGTATTCCTTACCTTAACCAAAGTTTCAATTACTGATCTTAATCTTGTGGAATAAAAGGACTTCCTTCTACCATCCTAGCTTCTATATCTCTCTGGGATCAAATGGTCCCTTGCCCTTGCTTCTTCCACGTGCATTATCTCACTATAACCTGTACTTTGAATGAGCTCAACTTATTTGGGTGCAAGTAAAAATCAACAACAAAACAACACAACACCTTTATTCTTTTTTTTTAAAATAGGTGTTTTATGTTTGTTTTTTCTTTTTGGCTGTGTTGGGTCTTCGTTGCTGCATGCGGGCTTTCTCTAGTTGCTGCGAGCAGGGGCTACTCTTCGCTGCAGTGCACGGGCATTGCCGTGGCTTCTCTTGCTGCAGAGCACGGGCTCCAGGCACGTGGGCTTCAGTAGTTGTGGTGCACGGGCTTAGTTGCTCCGTGGCATGTGGGATCTTAGTGGACCGGGGATTGAACCAGTGTCCCCTGCACTGGCAGGCAGATTCTTAACCACTGTGCCACCAGGGAAGCCCAACACCTTTATCCTTTGACCTACAGTATGGACTGTTTATTATCCTCTTCTTTTGATGAAATCTCAGGCAGGCCACAAAAAAAGTTATTTATTTATTTTTCATTCTTAGATCATATAATGTCCTTTAGGTGCTTTTAGTACCAAGAAATGTCTCACTTCAATAACAGATGCCAGTCCAGTGTCGTAATTACAGAAATCTATACTCTCTTAATTCAAAACTTCCTTCCCATCCAGCTCAGGACTGCGGTCTCCCACTAATTTTCTCTCGCTATTGCTAGCTATTTAAGGAAAGAGCTGCAGATTATTCATACTGAACACACAGCAAGTGTCCATTAATATGTGTTTAACTCAAATGATTTCCCAGGAAAGGGCATTTCTCTCTGAGATACAGAGATTTTTATCCGTAAGTGAGAATGGAAAGTGTCATGTTCATTCCACATCACAACTCCCATTTGTTTTCTCTCCTTTCTTCTCCCTGCAAGTCACACCACTAACCACCACTAACTACCACTACCAACAACAACCATCACCACTAACCAGAGCAAGAAGCTCTATTTACCAAAACAAAAATAGTTCGGTCAAATAATTTCTATCAAACTTGATTATCTTACAGGTAATTAATGGGCTAGAAAAGTTTTCCTTTATAAGATGCCAGAAGTCAAAGATAGAGGCTAACTTATTTGACTGAGCTTGATAAAGTCATAGCTGCTCAGGGCCTGTTTGTTGGATCTTTAGATTCAGAAAGTTAAATTCACAGGTTCACTTACTGTAATTCCATTAGTTAGCTGGGGGAAAGGGAAAGGGAGACAAGTAAGTAAACGAGATCATTTTAGGGTGATGCATGCCATGAAGGATTAGCTCTAATGAAGACTGACTGGGGAAGTTAATGGTTAATTGGGATTCAGGGGACACCTCACCAAGTAGCTGAGAGCTGAAGGATCTGGTTACTCAATCAACTCTGTGGACAAGGAATCAGAGTGAATAAGGGCTTGGCCTACATTCTTTTTTTTTTTTTTTTTTGCGGTACGCGTGGTTCTCACTGCTGTGGCCTCTCCCGTTGAGGAGCACAGGCTCCGGATGCGCAGGCTCAGCGGCCATGGCTCACGGGCCCAGCCGCTCCGCGGCATGTGGGATCTTCCCGGACCGGGGCACGAACCCGCGTCCCCTGCATCGGCAGGCGGACTCTCAACCACTGCGCCACCAGGGAAGACCCCCTACATTTTTTTGAGTAAACAAAAACAGAGCCAGGATTTTGGCTCACAGTTTCTTACTCTTCCACTGACTGATTCTTACGATAGCCATGAGATCTGCAAGGAGAAGAGAACCCGTTTTAGGTCTTCAGCTCAAAAAATGTCTTGCACTTTGGAGTATGGAATGTTCCCAGGAGATAAATTCTTCAAGCTATTACATTCAGATGGTTTGTCTTTCCCTATCTAGAGATATTTCTTTTGAAAGAATGAGAGCACTCCCTTTCTTGGCCAGAGCTGATTAAACATTTACAGATTCTTACTCTCAACTTGATATTTTATGTCACAAGTGCCAGGCAAGTCACCACACAATTATGTCAGAGTTGTCCTTTGTATTAATTATAGTTAAGTCCTCTGTTACTAATATTATACATTAGTTTTCTTGATTCAAAATGGAATAGAGAGTTTTCTGTTCACTAACACTCTGAATATTTTATTACTGCAGATGACTAGACTCATTCATTCATTCTCAAGCATCTATCAAGGGCTCACTATGTGCCAGACATAAGATAGGAGCTGAGTGTAGGAGCTCCTGTAAACAATCAAGCAGTTTTGCTGATTTCATGGAGCTTGCACTTTTGTTATCTGTGTTGATTTTGTGTTTCAGAAAAATAACCTTTCTTCCTTTTTTTTGTTCACTTTGTCCCCAGCTCTATAAACAAGTTTCCATGGTTCATAACTGAGAAGGGACACTTCATGCTAGATATAAATATAGTTCTAAAGGTGTAACTCTGCAAATCACTTAAATTTCTCATTAGAAGTTTCTGCAACAAGATCCTGCTGTGAATGCTCTTTTAACAGAGACTAAGCTTTTTTTTTTTTCAGAATGATGAAAATAGACAGCAATGATGATCAAAATAAACTTAATCACATTAGTCACAAAATGTGAGTGACTGTTTTTTCATTTCAAGAAAACAAAACACTGACTTTATATACATTATTGGGAAAAACATAATGGAAATCCCCATAGTGTATTTAAATTCCCCACAATTAAACAGAGTGAATCAACCATGTTTCCTACCCCAAAGGATCACTATGGATGAGAAAGGTATACAGGCTGCTGTGTCTCTCCTGCTTATAATAAGAGCTCAATGTTTACAGCAGCTTACAGTAAAGTTAATGAGAATGAGAGAATTTAAGGAAACTCAAAGAGTGCTTATATTTAGTCTGAAATTTTTACAGACATTTTGTGAGACTCCAGTGATAAAATAATCCTGTAATGCTTCCTACCCTTAAAGAGAGATCCTGGTGAAGTGTAACAAATGATTTGACTGATCGCTTTCTTTAGACGTAAACTTCGTATGAAACTATCCCTGGAATAAACTGCATCCACAAGTAGAGCTTCTAGACATCTGATTTGTGGCTGAGAGAAAAGGGAAATGAGACAAGGCAGAAAGGCTCTGGGTCTCTGAAAAAGTAAGAAAGGACAAAGCCTGGGCTCTAAAGATAAGCTTCATTCCCTCACAAGTTTTTCTTTCCCGTCCTCTATTTACCAGAGAAAAAAATCAGGTATAAACGCATGGCCAGTGAAGACAGTCACCCCCAATTTACCCTGTACTAGTGAGAGGAAAGAACAATGGCTGCTGTCTAGGAGAATTTGACCTAACAGCTTACCAACAGAAGGAGAGCTTTCAACACTTTTCTTAAATATTATGACCTCTGCATTTTTTTTTTCTTCAGCTTATTTTGATGAAGGAGTGTACGCCTTACCATTGGTAGATTGTCATATGGATTCTGTAAGCTTATAAGGAAGCTTGTTAACCAGCTTGTTTATTGTTTGGTATCTCACTATTAGAAAGATTGTACTTGACAGACATTTTAGCTAAAGGCAAGGAAAAAAGAAATGTTACAAAAGAAGCTGTTGAAATAAAAATGTATTTAATTTGTCATGAATGGAAGATTAATAGAAGTGTTTTCTATTCCGAAATTTCAGCTATAAATAGAACTCCTCAATGCATTTCTTTATCTTTTCTACCCTGCCTCAAAAGAACAAATTATATAACAGGCTTTTTTTCTTCTTCTGTCCACTTGATTTACCAATATGATAATTAATTGGAACTCTTTCTGCTTTTACATTTTCTCTTGCTGAATCTTACGTAGAGAATGGCATGAATCCTAATGTCAAGAAATGAAATTCTAAAATAAGAACCTAAATATTTATTCAGCCATAATTTCCTCTATGCTCATAAAAGGTAGTTAAATATTATGATAGTCAAATGTCCTAATTATTTGTCATTTCTTAATTAAATGCAAATTTATTCAGATTTTCCAGCAGAATGAAGTACATAATTCTGTATTGTTATGTGTTAGTCACTCATTCACCTATTCAGTATTGTCAGATGTTAATCAGTTCCAATACTGCGCCTTTTCTTTTTCTATCTTTAATCAAAGGATAAACAACTATCTACTGACTAAACACTAAATGCTCAGCATTCTAGTTAATTATTATGTGAAAGAGTTATGTAGATAGTGGTTTCTTACTCCAGAAATTTAAAACAGAACTATAAATCCATGATTACTAGACCACTTCCCCTGATGTGGGAAGACCTTTTGAACTGGCACAGAAGACTCAGAATTAAGGGGCTCAAAGTCCCCCACTTCATCAGGGTTTTCCCACATATCCCCCATCCCAACTTACAAGACCCCATTCTTTCCCAATCAATACCCTCACTTTAAATCACAGTAGACACGCTGTGATGCCAAAAGTTCAACTTAATTCAGCCAATAGCAGTATGAGGTCCTATGTTTGATTTTCAGCAATTTCAGTCCTCTGGCTACAAGAGATAAGGCTTTCCTCCAGGGCACGTACAAATGCTCTTAGGTCATTTATGTAGTCCTTGACCTAAGAATCTGAATCCCTGAGCTCACTGTTTTCTTTCACCACTTTGTTCAGTGATATTAGGAGCAACCAACCAACAACATTATGTTCCTTAGTTTTCCAAAAATATTCAAAAGTATCACATACAGAGTCATTTAGTTCCTTGTTTCTTGTAAGGTATTGATTAAGGGTCTTCAATGCAGATATTTTTGCATATCTCTCTACACATTTCAGCTAGGACTATCAGTGCATAGAATCATGACATCTTCAAATCTAATCATGTTGGAGAGGCAATTCCAGAAACCCCAGCACCAACTCAGAAAACTCATCCATAAAATTCTGTTTATCTAGAGCTGCCCGAATACCAAAATTGATATTAGTCAGGGTTCTACAGAGAAATTGAACCAGTAGGATATATGTAGATATATGTATATAAGAGCAGATTTATTACAGGAATTTACTCGTGGCATTATGGAGGCTGAGAAATTCCATGATCAGCTGTCTCCAAGCTGGAGAACCAAGAAAGCTTGTGGTGTAATTCAGTATGGGTTCAAAGGCCTGACTGAGAATAATAAGAGCTGATTGTGTAAGTCCCATTCTGAATCCAAAGCCTGAGAACCAGGAGCACTGATGTCCAAAGCAGGAGAAAATGGATGTCCAAGTTTAAGCAAAAGAAAGCAAATTTGCCCTTCACCGTTTTGTTCTATCCAGGCCCTTAGTGGATTGAATAATGCCCACTGCACTGGTAAGGGTGACCTTCTTCCCTCAGTCTACCGATTCAGATGTTAATTTCTTCCAGAGACACCCTCACAGACATCTATAGAAATAACATTTTACCAGCTTTGGGGGCATCTCTTAGTCCAGTCAAGTTGACATAAAATTAACCATCACAGTGGGCAAATGTCTCTTCTTCTTTTGTAATGTGTTTCTACTATCTTTTACAGTGCCTGGCACACCATAAGTACTTCATAAATAGTTGCTGAATGAATAAATAAATGTTTAAAAATGTTGGCACACTCTTCCTTTTCCTTACTTTTTCTTGAGTCAAAATGACATTGTTGGGCTTCCCTGGTGGCACAGTGGTTGAGAATCTGCCTGCCGATGCAGGGGACATGGGTTCGAGCCCTGGCCTGGGAAGATCCCACATGCTGCAGAGCAACTAGGCCCGTGAGCCACAACTACTGAGCCTGCGCGTCTGGAGCCTGTGCTCCGCAACAAGAGAGGCCGCGATGGTGAGAAGCCCCGCGCCCCGCAATGAAGAGTGGCCCCCGCTTGCCACAACTAGAGAAAGCCCTTGCACAGAAACGAAGACTCAACACAGCCAGAAATAAATAAATAAATAAATAAAAATTAAAAATGAGTATCTGCTTATTAAAAAAAAATACTAACAAGATTTTTTTAAAAAAAGAAAATGACATTGTTTTTCATAATGTATTCCATATCTTAAGTGTCTAGAGTATAAGGGTACTTTCTTACATTTTCAAGTTCAAAATCCCAAAAGGATACAATGAAAGTATTTTAAATCATTCAATAAAAGTACAAAATAAAATGTGTGATATTTAATTGACAACTTTTCTCAATTTTATTAGCATTTCTGGCGTATGTATTCATCTTTAGGGTCATAGCATAAGAATTTATGAATTACTGAAGATATCCACTTCTATATGGAGAGATACAGGAAAGAAGAAAATAGTATTACTAAAAATGTTAGTATTGTTAATTTCAGGTTGTTTTCTGAATGTCAAAAGTAGAGCAATTTAAATACAATAAATAAACTTTTCTGACATAATACAGTTCAAGGTGATCCTAATACTGTTACAGAATATATTTAGATGGTATTTCTATCCTGCTCATTTGTATATATTTCTCTAATTCTTGATTGCAAAAGCAGATGGAGATGTTAAAATTATATTTTATGGGAAATTAGACATTACAAACATAGTTCTAAAATGTGTGTTACTTATTTAGAAATGTACTCACTTGAAATGTGACCAGAAGGCAAAATTATTTTGCTGGTATTTCAATCTACTTATTATTCTACACATGTAAAGTGATGTAAGCGCCACTGCCAGATGTGACCAATTATCACAAAAGCACTTCCTTAATCTAGGATCTGGAAAAGACTAGCTAGACAGTTCTTATATTTGATATCTCAACCTCGACTTACATTGGAAGTCGTTACCAAGCAAAAAAATAATGTAACTCTGAAAAATTGGGCTCTAAAACCTAAAGGTAAAAAGACTTGGATTATGGCAATAAAGTATCATAAGCCCCATGTTTCTAAAATTCAACATCAGTTGAAATTCAAATTGGAACTGGGATAAAACATTTTGGTAGCAGCAGATTTGTATTTTTGAAAATACAAGATATCCATTGACAGCAGTGCTTTGAACAGAGGTTGGGTTAAAGATTACAGTCTATTAAAAAGAATAGGGAAGAGGGTACACACGTTACCACAAAATTTAAGTTAAATCAATACTTATTCTAAATTCAGTCATTATTGAGTCTTTGTCTGAGACTATTTATTAAAAAAGTGAAAAATAAGTCTAATACTAGCAACAGTTCTTATGTGCCAGGACTTGTTCTTTGGGCTTCATCTGTTGTTTCAGATATTGTTAGTTCCTGGCTCTATTCTCATTCTTTTTTGTTGTCTTCTGTACTACAAGCTTAGAGAACAACATTTCCCAGACTCTGCCAGCTCAGTTACTAATAAGAGGCTCTTGTCTGAGATTAGAAAGGGAAAGATGGGAGAATGATGATACTTCTGGCTCCAGCATTGGTAGGCAAGCCCACACTCCAGCAATATCCACTGTGGTTTCAGCCACTGCAGCAATAGGAGTAAAGATCTTGGGTTCCCAGGGCACCAGTGTTACTTCTCAGTGGCAACAGTGGCAGTTCTAGCAGTAACAGTTGCAGCAAAGGCACAGGGGTGGCATCATGGACAATTGTGGATCTCCTTAGGGCAGTAGCAACTTCCTGAGGTTACTATCTCTGGGTGATGTTCCTGTTGTTCCTCCACCTCTTCCAATATATTTCCAATCCATTCCTTGTACTGCTTCTCTCTTTATTTTTAGTACCTAGAACAGTTTCTATTTTCTTCACTGAACCAGGATGATACACCCATATCAACTCATCTAATCTCCACACACAAACTTCTAGGACAGTTATTATTACTAATCTCATTTTACAGAGGAGGGAATAGAAGCACAGAAAGAGAGAGTAGCTTTCCAGAGGTCACACAGATAAGCTGTAAAGGCAGGACTTGAACTCAGGCCATCTGTCTCTAGCATCTAGGCTCTTAATGCTATGCTATGCTGCTTAAACCAGAGCCTTTCTCTAATATTAGATTTTTTAAAAGTCAGGACTGTTTGCTTATAACACTGAGACTGTGCCTGTATAAGAATCTACATTTGTTAAGTGTTAGTTTAGAGAAAATCAAGTTTGCATCCTACAGATGTAAAATATGTTTGTACTAGGTGGTTGAATTTTCTGTAGTACCTTAAATAATTAATCCTCTTTGGCTTCACAATTCTATTATAATAAAAAGATAGTATATATAATGCATCTAAAATCACAATGAGACATCACTTTTAGCTCAGATGGGTGGCAAAAATAAAAAAGACAGGCAATAACAAGTGTTCGTAGTGGAGAAATCGGACCCCCTCATACATTGCTGGTGGGAATGTAATATAGTGCAACTACTGTGGAAAATAGTTTGGTAGCTTCTTAAAAAGTTATTAAACATAAATGTACCATATAACCCAGTAATTCCACGCCTACGTATACACCCAAGAGGAATGCAAATGTATATTCACACACAGACTTGTACATGAATACTTGTACGTGAATGCTCACAGCAGCATAATTCATAACAGACAAAATATTGGAAACAACTCAAATGTCCATTAACTGGTGAATTAGATAAGAAAAAATATGGGATATCTAAACAATGGAATATTATCTGCCAATTAAAAAGAATGGAGTATTGGTATATGCTGCAAAGTGGGTGAACCTCTGATTATGCTAAGTGACAGAAGCCAGATGTAAAAGAACACACATTATATTGTATGAATCATTTAGATTAAATGTCCAGAAAAAGCAAATATATATAGATTCAGAAAGTAACTTTGTGACTGCTTGGGCTAACTGTGGGAACAGTGAGTGACTCTGAAAACGGACACAAGGGATCACTTGGGAGTAATGGAAATGTTTTTTTTTAATTGGAAAAAAATTTTTATTGGAAATAAAAAATCTTTATTTTGCCACTCTCTCACTTTGTCCCAACTTACCTTTCCCCCTCCCTATATCCTCAAGTCCATTCTCTAGTAGGTCTGCGTCTTTATAATGGAAATGTTTTAAAGTAAGTTTGTGGTGATGGTTGTACAACTTTTGAAATCTACCAATATCATTGAATTGTACACTTAAAATGAATGAATTTTATGCTGTGTAAATTATGCCACAATAAGATTATTAAAAATATTATTTGAAACCATTTATTTGTGTAAATAAAAATTAACTAATTCAAATATATTAATTTTAAAGTACAATGCAAAATCTTTTTATTCTGCACAATAAAGTAACTGCTATAAAATAAATTTAAAATCTTTTAAACTCAGTATTATTTTTGACCTCCTGATAGAAAACAATGATATTATATCCATTCAAAAATAATAAAGGTGCTTTATGTTCAAATGACCTTCAATAACACAGTAGGATGACATTTAGTTTTATTTCCATAGGAACATATTTAAAGAATGTGTAATTGCCAATGATTGATTAAAGAAAACATCCACCCAATGAAAAACAAACAAAAAAGAAACCTAAAGCATTGACCAACAATTTGGTAAATATCACTGTTGTTAATATATATTTCCTATCACAGCAACCAAAACACACCACCCTTCAAAATTTTCAAAAGCTCAATAATGGGCTTCCCTGGTGGCGCAGTGGTTGAGAGTCCGCCTGCCGATGCAGGGGACACAGGTTCGTGCCCTGGTCCGGGAAGGTCCCACATGCCGCGGAGCGGCTGGGCCCGTGAGCCATGGCCGCTGAGCCTGCGCGTCCGGAGCCTGTGCTCCGCAACGGGAGAGGCCACAACAGTGAGAGGCCCGCGTACGGCAAAAAAAAAAAACACCTCAATAATGAATGGGCTTTAGAGAATGTAAAAAGCTATAAAATGGAAAAGCATTATCATTAATGTTGTAATTATCAGAACTGTTTAAAAGTAAAAAGAAACTTAAGTGTTGAAGAAAATGCAAGAACTAGCTGTACTTAAATATATCAAAAATCACTTAGCTATTTTGTCGGATAAAAATGGTAACTAATTCTTGGAAAACACCGAGAAAGATCATGAAATAGAAAACTGAATATAGTGCACATTAACTCCAACATTTAATGTAGGCATTAACTATGTGAGTAAACCAACTATGTGAGAATATTGTAAAGAAATGTGAAAAATTTAATGGCAAGAATAGATAAATGAAATATGATTTTATCTGTTTGAGCAAGAGCTACTTTAATGCAAACAAGGAATTATGCTTTGTTATTATTTATTCAACTAACACACCCCACTGTAACAGATAAAAAGCAGAAATCTGTAAGAAGCTATTTAAAATGTACTTATATGGCACACAAATATTACTTGTGGAAAGGCTATGATAAATACTGAAAAGCATATCTCTAGTTAGGAAGCATCTTCGAATTTTTTCAACCTCAGTAGCCACTGTTTCATTCATCCATCCACATACTTATTAAAAATCTACTATATTCCTACTAGTTATTTAAAATCTTCTAAATATTAGTGACCTCAGACTCATACCCTTCAAGGTTTGGTTTTCTCTGGCATATACTGAGAATGTGTGGGAGGAGAAATTGTATGTTTCATCCGAGTTCTCTACTCGGCAAGGTCTCCACAGAATATCTGTGCCTTTCTGCTGCCAAGTTCCATTGGGAACCATTGCTTCCTTGGTTGCCTTCCACAGTCTGGAACTCCTCGCCATAAACTCTTTGACAGAATGTTGCTTTCTCTCCAAGAGCAGAAGAGAACTTAAAAGAGGACCTACTGTGTTATTCTGTCCTCTTCTGTTCCTTTCTTGTTTGTAACACGTACCGTAATTGAAAGATATTGGAATGAAACAGAGTCATGACCTTCTCTTTGTCTTCTCAAATTTATCTGATATGGTGTTGCCATATTATTTTGATCCAAATCAAAGTAATCTGCTCAATTAACGTCAAAATTATCAGTATAAGTGATATAAATTTATTTTATGGTTTACTTTTTCTTGTATTTCTCCTATTTCTTATCTTTTAAACTTTGTTTAAGGAGTATCTTATTAAACAGATTTTTTTAAGTTTATTAAAAAACATCAATCAATTTTTAATGTGTAAAATATTTAATATATTTTTGTTTTGATTAATGATTCCTTTCTCATAAGATTTTTTTCAAAAGCTTATATTTTATCTTAATATTTCATAGTTATTTTTGTTTGGGGCTTTTCATATATTTTTAGTATGAATATTCAGTTACAGTTATTGAAAAGAACTCTGCTTCTCCACTGATTTTAAAAATCTACCCTGTCACTGAAATCTCATAAATATGTAGATGTATCTATTCCCCAAATTATCCACTATGTTAATTGTCAATCTGTTATATAAAGATAAAGGTGCCTCGTGGTAACCGAGATTTGACCTTTGTGGTTTAATGCCCCTATATGACTTTCTTAAGCTCTGCTATTTCCATATATAAAATGTATTTTTCTTGTAGTTGAGGCAGGAGCAGATTCCCTACAGTTATTTTCAGCCAGGATTATTAAACTATGTCAGACCTTCTGAGGAGCCTTAAAAATCCCTGAAGACACCCATAGGGCAGTCATTTGATTATTCACCCTTTCATTCCTGGAGCTTAGCAAAGATCATAAATAACTGAAATTATTTTTCTCTTATTTGACCTAAAATTATTTAGAAAAACTATGTAGCCATTTTTACATTTTAAAATTTACATCTAAAAGCTTTAAGTTTAAAAAGCTGAAAATGATATAAAACATAAGTATTTAGATTTTTAAGGAAAATTGTTACACCATATGTCTAAATAATTCCACAAAGATCTAATCAAATGGCAGTTTGATACACAGAATCACTTATTTCAAATCCTATAAATAGGTCCTTCTCTAACAGCCATAGACCTTACATTTATCTTTTTCTATACCAAATTCCCCTCAGAATTGTATCATAATTTTCTGCAACAAAATATATTTAAAAAATTTTAAAGAATGTTTTATAACCATGAGGTTCTAAATGTTAAAAAAAAAACTAGGTTGAGTTATCATTCCAGTTGTTACTAATAGAGACCCAAATAACAAAAATATGTTGCATGTTTTGAAAAATAATTATTAAACATAAAAAGTCAATTTCTTTGATAATGTATACTGCAAATTTGCTGAATCCATTCATTAGCCCTAGTATCTTTTTTCTGGACTCTGGCATTTTCCATATATAGGATCACATCCTCTTTGAATAGAGTTTTACTTCTTCCTTTCTAGTTTGGATACTTTCTATTTCTTATCTATGTACTCTGGCTAGAATGTCTGGTACAATTTGAATAGCAGTAGCGATTTGTCTTGTTCTTTTTTTTTCTTTTTTAATTAATTAATTTATTTTTGGCTGCACTGGGTCTTTGTTGCTGTGCACGGGCTTTCTCTAGTTGCGGCGAGAGGGGGCTACTCTTCGCTGAGGTGCGCAGCCTTCTCATTGTGGTGACTTCTCTTGTTGTGGAGCACAGGCTCTAGGCACGTGGGCTTCAGTAGTTGTGGCACACGGGCTCAGCAGTTGTGGCTTCCGAGCTCTGGAGCTCAGGCTCAGTAGCTGTGGTACAGGGGCCTAGTTGCTCCACGGCATGTGGGATCTTCCCAGACCAGGGCTCGAACCCGTGTCTCCTGCATTGCCAGGCAGATTCTTAACCACTGTGCCACCAGGGAAGCCCCGGTTTGTCTTGCTCTTGATCCTTGTGGCTTTTGTAATTTTTGTTTCTAATTTTTTGTGTGATTTTGTGATTTTTTTTTTATTCCTGATCTTTATGACTTTTGTGATTTTTTTGGCTTCTTTTGTTTTTTTGGCTTTTGTGATTTTTTTGGCTTTTTTTGTTCTGATTTTTGGGGAAATCTTTCAATCTTCATCACTGAGTATGATTTTACTTGTGGGTTTTTCATAAATGCCAGTTATCATGTTGAGTAGGTTTCTTTCTATTCCTATTTTTCTGAGTATATTTTTTTTATCATGAAAAGGTTTTAAATTTTTTCAAAGGCCTTTTTCCCCACATTATTGAGATATAACTGACATATAGTATTGTGTAAATCTAAAGTGTACAACATGTTGATTTGTTATATTTGTATATTACAAAATAATATTAGTTAACACTTCCACAACATCATTTTTTGTGGTGAGAACATTTAATATCTACTCTCTTAGCAACTTTCAACTATTAATATATTATACAATATTATTATGTCAAAGGCCTTTTATGCATAGATTGAAATGATTATTGATTTTTTTCTTCATTCTATTAATGTGGTGTATTACATTGATTTATTTTCTTTTTTGAACCATTCTTGGATTCCTGGGATAAATCCCTCTTGGTCATGGTGTATAATCCTTTTAATATGCTGTTAGATTCAGTTTGCTAGTATTTTGTTAAGGATTTTTGCATCTGTATTCCTAAGGGATATTTGTAATGTCTTTTCTTTGTGATGTTTTACTGACTTTTGTATCAGGGTAATGCTGGTTGCATAGAATGAATTAGGAAGTGTTTTTTCCTCTTCTATATTTTAAACTAGTTTGAGAAGGACAGGTATTAATTCTTATTTAAATGTTTGGTAGAATTCACCAGTGAATCTGTCTGTTCTAAACTTTCTTTGTTGTGAGGTTTTTGATCGCTGATTTAATCTCTTTTCTTTATTATAGATCTGTTGAGATTTTCTGTTTCTTCTTGAGTCAGTTTAGGCAATTTGTGTATTTCTAGGAATTTTTCCAATTCATCTAGATTATCTAATTTGTTACTGGGCCAGCATTGCCAACAGTTTTATTTTATAACCATTTTATAACCATTTTTATTTCTATAAAGTTAATAATGTCTTTACCTTTCTTTCTGATTTTAGTTATTTATGTCCTCTTTCTTTTATTCATTGTCAATCTAGCTAAAAGATGGATTAATGACATTTAATTTCTACTTTGCAATATATGTTATTTCTGAATATCTCAAGTAGATCAAAATTGCCTATTTCTTGGGCCATGGTTTGCACTTAACAGATATACGTGTAAGACAGGAAAAAACACAAAGTTCTTCTAACTCTCCCCATATTCTATAATCCCACCTGAAGTTTTTCTAATGCATTATGGTTTTTCACACCTCTGGAATTTTCTATGTACTTGACGCTGCCAAGAATGTCTTTACTTACACATCTTGTCACACTATATACAGCTAGATATAACCAATCATATTTCAAGGCTTTTGAACTCAAATGTCACTTTTTTTTAAGTCCAAGAGAGATAAAACTACTTCACATGTAATAGAGTTAGCAGCAGAATTTTTTTCATGTGAGCCCTTTTTAAAATTTATCTTTTAAATTTTTTATTGAATGAAAGGTTCTTTAAGTTCTATAATGCTTTACAGTAGAATTTTAATTAAGTAACTCAGGGAAATTTAATGGTTTGAAATGTTATTTCCTTTACCTGTTAAACAAGAATAAATCATTAACATCCAGTAGTACATTATTTTCCATTAATTATATAGAAAATGTCAGTTTTTACATTATGTGTTTGCTCTTTTAAACTGGATTTTTATGAAGAATTCATATCTCTATATAAAATTGTCTACTAATAATTGCTTTCATATTCTGGCAAGCTAACTTCAAAGTATCAAAAGTTCACAAAATAGGCTTCGGTGTTGTTGAAATATTAGGAATTTCACTGTTAAGAGTGACTTCCATTTACTTTAATGTGTCAAATTTTAAGAAACTCTAATAAAGCGATGCCCTAAATATTTCTTTGAAAAGAGTATTTTTTTGTTTAAAAATGAGAATAATTACAGTGTACACAGCAGGAACACACCTGAGAAAAATCAAGCAAAAAGGAAAATTAGCATAAACACAATGTTCCATTTCATTTGAGAGCTTTTATTGATTAAAGGAAAATGGAAAGAAAGAAAAACAGAAAGAAATGACATGGTTGCCTTAGTTACAACTATCATTTTATATGACCACCTGTCCCTCCTGTCTGCTGCTACATTTAATAACTTGAGGGCATTGAGGAAAGAAGCAACAAAGAGTGTATAATATTATCCAATGCAAATGACTTACTTTTCAATTTTTTTACTATTATTATGTCTAATTGATTAACTCCATAAAAATATTAATTCACAGACTTATACGTTAATGGTATATACTCTCTAACATATTTTTTCCTTTAATTTTCTTATTTTAAATAAGGACTTGAGAATGTCATTAATCCATCTGCATTCACTAATTCAAAATGTTTTATTGCTTGTTTCCATTATACCATATATTCAGCTTGGTTCTAAAGATAATACAGAAAACATGAAGCTCTTTACTCTTGAAGAAACTGAACTCTTATAATAGAGACATACAAATATTAACAGTTACCATACATTGTGATGTTTTGTGAAAGATATTAATTATAGAATATTAATAGCTACAGTACACAGAGTGTATCTTTTGTGTTCCAAACTGTACTAGGTGCTTTACATATATTATTTCACTGATTTTTTTGACAACTGTATGTATTACCTATGTTATTTCCAATGTCCAGAGGAAAAATTAAGGCTGAGAAAGGTTAAATATTTTGCCCGAAGTTTCACAAGCATGAGGTAGCAGAGCCAGGATAAAATGCCAGTCATATTTGATTTCAGAGCCTGTAGGTTTTGTATGTACAGAGGAGAGACACCTTACCTAACTAATGAGGTCATCAGCTAACTATTGAGGAAAAGTCAAATAAATACTTATATAAGACAAAGTGAGGTATATGATGCAACTGGAAAACTACAACTATTTTATTAAGGTTCTAAAATGAGTAAAGTCGTAAAATGGTACCTAGAGAGACAGGTGGGGGCTTTTTAAGCCATTACTTTTGCATTCTTATCTACGTTTTTATTTAAATTGTAATTCCTGAGCTTTACCACATTTAACCATGTGATATAAACTTTCTCAAAATACTTTGTGCTTTGCCACCTACAAAGGAAATTTTAATATATATTTTTCTTGATGATTCTAATCAATTTTAAATCCATGGTCACTTTGCCAACTGGAAACTACTGACTAGCCATTCTAGATTTTATTTGCTGGTTATGATCTCACAAAATTATATCCATTAAATAATTAAATTTTAAACAAAACATATTCTGTTCTATTGAGAAGACAATATGAACATAATTCTTCTTAAAGAAAATAGAGGCATTCTCTTTTGACCTGATCATTTCTCCATGGTCTTAATTGGTGAATATGTAAGTGATTTTACTTAAAAAATGAAAACTATGTAGTATTTTTAAATTTTCAAAGAGGAATCAATTAGTTCAAGTGCAGTGTTTTGCTAACATTCTTAATGTATTATCTGCTTTAAACAGAGGAAAGTGTTGAACCATTTCATATTGTTTAAACTCCATGTTCATATTCCATTTGTATTGTTTTCTTTTTCTTTAAATACCTGGCAGTTATTTAGTTTAGGTATCACGAGTATTTGCCAATTTTCTTAATATCTGAGTCTCCAGTAACAGTAGAGGGAGCTCACAGTGTACTCTTTTGAGATTTCCTAAGTTATATACTTTTACTTCTGTTGCTCGGTGGAGGGGTTTTAAAACTAAAAGGTCTATTTTTTCAAGGGAATTAGTGTAAATATGTAATAGAAGATATAATTTATAGACTATGTCTTATAGGAATGAAACATAAAGAAAAATAAATTTGATAACTTCACTGCATATAAATTCATTAAATTCAGTTTTGGATTTTAAACATGAACTACCTCCAAGTGTTATCATTATCCTAGATTTCTGTGCCTAGCCTAACTCTTTTTCCTGAACTCCAGACTTTGATATCTATTCAGTATTTCTCCTCAGATGCCCAATACACATCCCACCCAATCCAAAAATAATCTCCCCTTTCTGCAAACCTGTCTCTCCATAGTCTTTCCACATCCCTGTTGAGGGCAACATCATCCTCATAGTTTTACATGTTAGAAGTCTTGGAGTCACCTTGACTTACCTCTTTCTCTCAAATCTCAGGTGTAACCCATAGTTCTTTTGGTTATTCTCTCAAAATATTTTCAGAATCAACCACTTCTCAACATCCTTATGCTATCCCCCATCTCACTGCTCATTTGGATAACTGCAAGAGCTGCCTAAATAATATCCTATCCTATCCTCAACACAGAGAAATAATAATCTTTTTAAAACAAAAGGCATATTATATCATTCCTTTCTTCAAAATCTTGTAATCATTCCTCATGTTACTGAGAATTAAGCCAACATCTTTCTAATAGCCTGTTAGACCCTGTATGATTTCTCACCTTCTTCCCAGTTATCTCTCTGACCATATTGTGGGCTACTCTCCCTCCCTAGCTGCAAGGCCTTTGCTCTGGTATTTAGGGCCTTTGCTCTGATATTTCCTTTGTCTGGAAAGCCTTTCTCCCAAATATCTAACTCCATTAATTCCTTTGTTCTTTACTAAAATATCATCTCTCAGTGAGGTAGCCCTTGAGCAACCCATATAAAATCGCAATCCACTTCCCTCTGTTTTTTTGACCTCTCCTACCATACTCTACTGTTTTTCATATAGTTCATATTACCTTTTAATACACTATATATAGTTTTCTTATTCATTATCTTTTGTCTTCCTTCTAAAATGTAAGTACCAAAGGGAAAAGACTTTTTTAAAATCCCTGATGCAGCTCAGGCACGTAGAACAATTCTTTGCATATAATAGGTGCTGAAAAAACGTTTGGTCAAATTATATAATGATAAACTTTGATTATTTTTATGGTATGTATATGTGCTGCAGTCTGTTTTCAGTACTGTGCTATAATAGTCTTTTAAAAAAATCTAACACACCAAAGTTAGAAGTTCAAAATTAATCTTGGTGAGAATTATCAATTTTATATTTATTTGTGTGTAGGTATATCTAATAAAGCATAGTAGGTATTCAATAAATGGAAACTGATTCATAGTATAATGTACTTGGAGCAGAATAGTGCCAAAGTTTTGGAATAACTTAGTAGAGAAATAGTACTACCTTCTCACTTGAATGATTTTATGACAAAAATAATTATTTTAGATCTCAATATAACCTGTCTCCCAATTTCCCTAAAATATTAATGCTAACGGATTATGTAAATCAGATAAGTCTGCTGATATTTAAGCTGGTATTTACACTAGCAGGTATCTGATTGCCTACTATAACTGAAAAATCATAAATCTGAACTGTTCAGTTGGCTTAAAGAACATATTCACACTAAGGTTAAAGTGTGTTTTTTTCAGCTTTATAGGCTCTAATAAAAAATGATCAAATCTGCTCATTATCCAAAATAATTGACTAGTTCTCCTCCACTGTCCAAAAGAACAAAATCAAAAGACTTTTGCATGACTTCTAGCAAACTACAACTTGTTTCTTTCTAAAGATACATCAAGGATGCTCAAACTCAGGAACCTTTGAATATGCTATCTTTCCCTTTTTTTGGAAATATTTCTTGAGGGCAAAACCCATCAGCTGTCCATCAAAATCTCTTCTCCCTTTCTCCGGTTCTTTCAGTGTCCACTACAGTTAGGTGTGGCTCTCCAACCTCTGTGAGCTGAAGAGATGTGTATGGCTTCTAGGCCTGGCCCACAAAACCTATAAGCACCTTTCCATGTCTTCTCCTTTAGCTGAGGGAAGGATTTTGCCCAGGGGGTCTTGGAAGGCATGAGTTAAAAATGCCAAGTAACCATCAGCTGGCCAGAATAATTGTGTGCAGCTATTGTTCTGCTATCTGAAAACCTACCCTTGATGCTTGCATATAAAAAAAATAATAAACTTCTTGCTGTGTTATCACTGAAATGGAAGGGAGTGCTATTCGTTAAGGATTTTCAGCTTACCCTAACACATGGCTAACAAACACCAAATACCTACATCTATTAAGTAGATGTCTTCTGTAATCTTTACCCACTTGCAAGGCAGAACTGGAATCCTTTGTCCCCACTGAAATACCTACATTTGTTTACCAGAGGAATTATGACATTCAATGGTAAATATTGGTTTAGATATCTGTCTTCCTCTTACAATCCAACTTTTAAAGGACAAGGATGGAGACTTCCATCCTTGGAGTCTCTGTTATAGAGTATCTAGAACACTCTGAGTCCTGAATAAATATTTATTGCTTTATTAAGTTAATACATGAGTGAATGAATCAATGGCCTCAGAAATAGTGCATATTCCATTCATCTCAGCAACACTTCCTTTATTAAAATATTAGGTACTCTTGTCTTTAAAAATTACAGAATGATTCTCTTATACTTCCTTTTTCTTTCCTCATCTTCCCTTCTCTAGTTACACGGACACAGGAACTTGTTTCAGCCACATGAAATCAGGTAAGAGGCAATGTCAACCTTTTAGAGGGAAGGTGTCACCATTACTATTAAAAAAAAAAAAAAAACCTGAGCAAAATCAAAGAAAGCAAAACTAAAACAGATCAACCAACCAACCAACCAACAAACAGCCACCATAACCAACAAAACAGAAATCCTACACTGATATATCCAGGTGAAAACAATGTCTTTTAGAATCCAGATGGTCAGATTATAAAGGATTTTTAGAAGTTCATCTTGTCAAGCAAAGGTTACATTTTCAAATAACTCGTCATTTGACATTGGACACAGGAGAATGTAGTAGAGTACAAACTCTAATAAAAATTGTTTTATTCAAACTGACAATTTTCTCTTTTAAATACATGAGAGATGCTTTAAATTTCTGTTGGAAGCACATATCAGTCAGTACAGTAAAGACACAGCCTTCAAAAGGTCCATTGATATTGTGTACATGGGAACAATAAAATTGCATTGCTCATTGACTGGTAGGAGTTAATTAGTTAAATCTTCAGTGCTGCTTAGTAATTTTCACACATGTCACACAGTTCAAGTTCACACAGTACAAAGCAATTACACAGCCGAAGAAATTTGACAAAGAAAAGACAGATCAAATTCAATAATGCCTACTGTTTTATTCTAAAGAAAAAATAAATAACTTTGGCTCAAAGTGTAACTTGTGTCTATTAAATCAGGGGTCTCCAATGCTCTGGGCGGCAGACCATTATCTGTCCCCGGCCTGTTAGGAACTGGGCCACACAGCAGGTGATCATGGGCGAGCGAGCAAAGCTTCATCTGCCGCTCCCCATGGCTCCCCATTGCTCGTGTTATCGCCTGAGCCATCTCCCACCCCCCTACTCCGGCCCCCCACCCTACGACTGCGGAAAAACTGTCTTCCACAAAAACGGTCCCTGGTGCTAAATAGGTCGGGGACCTCTGTATTAAATTACTCTATATTGGAGAACAAAGTGTCACAAAAGCAGAGAAAAGATGTTATATCAAGAGAAGAGCCAGAAGTTAAACACATTGCACAACAGCCGCTATAGAATTACATGGTTTCAGAATATCGTATGTGAATCACAGAAAAATGTTGCATCAAAACAGAACTATAAGGCAATAGAAACGTGGAATAAGTAGTTAAGTTAGGAAACACTTTGATTATTTTTTCTGTCTTATGCTTTGAAATTTAAAAGGTTTAAAAATATCTGCAATAGTTCTTCTTTGGAATAATTGTGCAATATTTTAATTATTTGTTTTCAAAAGTCATCTCTTATATCTAGAATTCCAAAATCTAGGTCATTTCATATCAAAGGAGAACACAGTTCAAGAATCATACATATTTTTATTACCCCTTTTCCAAATGCCTACTTTTTCTGGCTGCTTGCTAACATTCCATCAGAATGCATTATTTCAACAGAAAAGCACTCTTTCAGCTTGTTTATTATGAATGGGAATATTTATAGGTGTACCTTTCTTAAATGGTAAGTCTTCTATGAAATTTACATTTGGAAAATTGTTTTATAGGTTTGAAGAACTACTGTATATGTATAATTTTCAATTTGCATGAAAATAAAGTAATTGATTTAAGGAAAACTAGAGAAGGGAATACCTTCAACAGGAGACTGACCAATGTGAATTCTGTCTTATGCAATTGGAGACCTCAATAAAGTTTATTTTACCCGTTAGCACCACATTATATTTTCCCTCTAAGCTCTGAATTTTTTAAATGACAATTCATAAGGAAAAAAGAGGACTGATAATATGTATATAAGTCTATTTGTTTGGTACTAGAGGGTTCGTGGAAACGTAAGACAAAATCCCATCATTCTGTGGGTTGAGATAAATTCAAACAAAATTTATAATATGAATATATGATAAGATACATGTAAGAAAAGTTTATTGGTTGAACCGAGTGAGAGCAGATTAGCCTCTCTCAAGCAAAATTGAGGCAGGGCATTGAAATACAAGTAATATGTCAAGGACATCTGAGGAGAAGCACAGGGAATGATAATAGCAAAGCTTTAAGTCAGGTTCATTAATGTTAATTTCTCTATTGCCGCAAGTGCAGAGATTGAGGGTTTATGTTGAAATATTATATTGGAAGGGATAGCTGGAATTTTCTGGCCCCACCAAGTCCTCCCCTACACTATGCAGCTGACAGCTCATAAATCATATCCCGAAGTTCATCCCCTCACACAAAAGTTTAAAGCTAGAACCATCTAAACTGGTTCATGTAATGCTATTCTCCTCAACTTGCTCCAGTTTCTCTCTGTCATCTAATTTATGTCATCTAAGATCAATTTATGATCTCATTTTGTCCCATGGAACACATACTCCATGGACCTCCCACCACATGGAACTCACACATTTGCCAAACAATATTTTACTAGCTTCACTCTCTTTGGTGAAATACTCATGAAAGAACTGTCCACTCTTCTTAATCTCACTGCTTCTTATTCCCTTTTTCTCTCTGTGCTTAAGTACTGGCTGTTTGTTTGTTTTGGTCCTTCATGACAAAAGGGCTTTGTCCAAACCAGGGCTTACTATTGCTCATTACTGTATGCTCAGAGCATAGAATAATAAGCACATAATAGACATGCAATACATATTTGCTGACTGAATTATTATGGTACCAAATAAACTGATATTCCTCCCGCAGAAGTTTTAATTCCAATGATTTGGAAATCAAGTCTAATCAGGAACCATTTTGGGAAGGGCCTTCTTTATATTCTGTAAGCAGTGGAGGATAAAATTTTATTCAGGCAGGCAGGTTTTTTAAGCCTCCAAAGGGTACCCTACCCAATTTCTACTCATTTCACTTTATTAAATGCTAAAATGAAAGTTTGTCCCTGAATACAGAATATTACTAAAATGCGATCTTGATAAAGAATATAACCTAGAACTCTCTCAACTAATCCTTAGGAAAATCCTTGTTATAAGAAGTACTACTTACAGTTCTTAACTTACAACATATGCAGTCTTATAAATAATCTAAATTTTGTACTTGGATGAAGCCATGACATCAGAGGGTTATAAAGCTGAATCAAAATGGTTGGACTCAGGTGAAATACTTTAACTCACTTGTATTTTGTTGTTATGCCATTCACTTTATAGTATTCTGAGTAACATTATAAGAAGCATTGTATAAAATGCGTTATTGTATTTAATTTTGAGAACATTGTCAAATCCATTTTCTGTTATATTATGTAGAAAGTCTTGTTCATGAGGCTCTAACAATGAGAATTCCAAGTGTAGAAATTGTGCCACCATTTGCCTTGCATTACCTTATCAATTTTAACTTCTGGTTTATTACTTTCATATTTTTATATTGCCTTTGATCCGAGACCATAAATTCTATCTATCTATCATCTTGTATAGTGATTCTTTATGGAATAAAGCTGTAGTATAAATAGATGGATAACTAAAGAGTATAGAATTCTCTAGGCAATATCAGCCCATTGGAGATTTTTCATCAAGAAAGTGACTCTATAATAATAAAAATAATTTTTATTATTACTTACAAATGGAGTCAAAGTCAAATCATTAATTGTTTTTGATCCTCCATAAGTTCCAATCTTCCAACCTCTGTTCCAAATTTTATTTTTGTATGAACAAAGATCAAGAACATTTTGGAATCATGAATTTTAAAGAAAAATGTGCACAGGTACATCCATTTTAAAGGTCCCACATTTGTTATTCTTGACAGCAAATGGCATAATTATTGCTTGGTTGTATACACACCAGATACCCTGAGGTTGGCCTTAGCGTAGTGGGCTTTTACCAAGAAGTGTCATCCAATTTACCCTAAAATATTTTCCCAGCAAATGCAAGCACTCATTGTATTACAGAATTTATTACTTATTAAAGCACTTGGGTCTTTACTACTTTCTCCGTGGAAAATTTTAAATAAATGATTTTCAAAGAGTACCCTGTGAAACTAAGAGTCCAGAGAAGATGGTACGTATAGTCTTGTTTCTCATTGTTCTTCCCAGCTAGATACAATTAGAAACCCCGGCAAAAGCACGAGAGGCAATTAATTAAAAGAGAACTCAGGAAGGTGGAAAGAGGAAGGCAGGTAGTTAGACTTCAGCAAGCATCATAAATATGCTTCAAGAAGCAATTACAAAAACAAATACTATACTTGTTTATGACCAATCATCTTGCTCCTTGTTTATATTTGTATGCAACTTTGTTATATATTTTGCTATTTTTCTACAAAATATATTTTATATCCTAAAATTGTTTTGGGGGGCAAATTCAACTATAAAAAATAAAATTTTCTTTAGGTTTACTTTTTGGTGAGCATAAGACTCCCACTAGTTTGTTTGCCTGCTTGTCTGTTTCCTCAAGAAACAGCCCTTGAGTTTTATAACCTATGAACTATGGCTTATCTGAGATAAATATCTCCGTTTCTCTGAGGAAAAAAAGAAAAACTATTCAAAATGTAGAACAATTAAGCACCAAACTTTCACTTCAAATCATCAAATGAGTTTAAAACTTCAAATGCCTAGAAAGGATAAGATTAGGCAAATCCATGAAACAAGTTTTAGGTACTTTTTAAAAATTTTTTATCATGGGTAAAAAGGAATATTTGCCTCTTAAAAACAAGACTCCACATAGAAGTATTTTCTCTTTTATTTTTCTTAAAGTATGTAGTCTTTCTGTTTATCTTTCATTTTTGCACTGTTGATAGAACCATAAGTGTATAGAAATATCTCTTTATTTAAAAGCAACAGGGCAAACCCTATGGCAAATAGCAACTGATAATTTCCCTCAGTGTTGGGAGAAAAGTTGGAAGAAGTAGGAATGTGATGCAGGCACTACTCAGCCCCAGCTCATTGTTACCTTGAGGAAATATGGGACCAGCAGTGCCAAATCTTACTATTATTGAGGAGAAAACAGAACTACATTTTAAAATGAAATTCACATTTGAAGAATGTTGTATAAGCCAAACAAAGCCTGTCTATGTCCTGGGTAGAGCCACGGGCCCACTAATGACTTCTATATGAAGTATTGGTCTATTGTCCTCTGAATTTATTGTTGTGAAGGGAAGTCTAAGGACACCCTAATTTTCCTTTAAGTCATGTGCGGTTACCATTTTTTCCCTGCCAAGATATCTATAAAGTTTAAAAAATACTACTGACGTTCTAAATTTTTGGATCTCTAGATTTTAATCCCTTTATTCTTTTTCTATGGTATATTGTGAGCATTATTTTACTTATAAATTTAAGTCTTCAACTCTAGAACATTTTTCAACTGTACTATTGATTTTTAAATTTTATTTGTTCTTTCATCTGTTTCTAGTATGTAGGCAATTTCTCGGTATGCTATCCTCTATCTTCTATAGCTATCATCTCTCTCCACATTTTTAAATGTCTTTGTCTGATTCCCCTGCACATTTGGAGAGTTTTCCAAGGTTCTCATTTCCAGCACATCCTTTTCATCTTTTCACTCTTGCTCTATAGAAATGAAATTATATATTTCTTAGTCTAGGAAGCTGAGGATTTCTTAATTCTTGTACCAGGTAGGATCAAGCTGTCTTATTTAAATGGTTTCCAACATTATCTACCTATCTATCTATCTACTACATATCTACATGATATACATAAGGATATATATGGGAAAATACACATAAGGATAGAGAAATATAGCATTTCTTCATTCTATGTGAGTTAAACAAATACAATAAGGCAAAAACAGGTTCTGAGAGCTACACCATTTCATTGTCCCTACCCTTCAATACCCAAAACAAAATTTAAGATCTTTTTAGAATTTAGGGGGAAATGATTAACTTACCCATCATGATCATAAAGACTATAGACAGTTGGTCTTTCTCTTTCAAACCTAGAATAGAGCTAACCTACTTTAGTGTAGCAGTGAATGTCAGGTGGGAGAAGAAATGAAGAAGAGAGGAAAAGATGGACAGGCTGAGATTTTTCAGGAACGATTCCTTTCTATTACAAGTCTGATGAAATCAAATGAATAAAATGAAAGAGAAGATCAAAATCTTCAGTGACTCACCACTAGAGAGATGGTCCCACGAATGTTCTCAACTTTGCAGTAGCAATTCCTTTTTCACTGAAGAGAATAAAGAGAAAAGTAAGAACATAAAAAAGGTCAGAGACCTTAGATTCCTATTCAGAGTAGATATACTGGTTCTAATGCTTTTTTTATTGTTTCATTGTAGTCTTAATTCTCATAAGCTCTTCTCTTATCTCATTCATCTTTTTATATTTTGAATGTCTATCAAAGAATTCCTAATCCATCTAAATCTGGTTTCTTATCATCTCATCTTGTATGTCATTTTATAAAATCTGCATTTATTAAATTTTGATGTCAATAATTTTTCAGAAATATTCTCTTATTTCCTAGGAAAAAATATTTTTTGGCAATGTCTTACCCTCTGCTTCTTTGGCTATGTGTTCCTTTCTTTATTGTGTATGAGCACAATTCCCTCAAATTGGAGAGACCAATAAGGCAATACAGACAATCACAATTTACCAAAGTAGAAACTTATAAATAGCAACTTCTGCATTAATCAGTGCTGGGGTAGGAAAACCTGAACTGTCATTGACAAATTGCTAGAGGCTTAATGTGAACAACTCTGAGGATTAAAAACTCCAAGACTAGTTATCAGTAGGCTACACACTTTTGTGAATTTTACCTCCCAAAGTTCTACCAGGTTCTCACTTGTATTGGTGTATTGGTGAAATATCCCCTCATGCTTCTGGTAGGGAGAGGGAGAAAAGAACCATTTTGAAATAACACCAAAACATTCTGCTCTACTTAACAAAGTGTGTCCTCAGGAGAAACTATTTAATCAGAGTCTTACCTGCTAGGATTTTATCACAGCCTAACTGAGAGAACGGAAATACCCGACTCCAGCCGATTCTAGCCATCCTGTTCCACCTAAGTATGTATAGGGGAATGAAGGGGGAACAGGAGGCATATGAGCGGTTCACAATCCAGAGTCGGGCTCACTGAAAGACTGAGACCTAATCATAGGACTGTAGAACACTTCCTCTCTCCCCACACCTCACCACAATATTACTAAAGGCCTATTTACAGCAGTTCCTTTTGGCCAGTACATCACTCCTAGCTATCAAAGAAAAAATTACAAAGTATACCAAATGGCAAAAAAAACAGTTTGAAGAGGCAGAGCAAGCATCAGAACCAGACTCAGATACGATAGGGGGTTTGGAATTATCCGACCAGGAATTTAAAACAACTATGATTGCAATGCTAAGGGCTCTCATGGGTAAAGGAGACAACATTCAAGAACAGATGGACAATAAGCAGAGAGAAGGAAATTCTTTAAAGAGCCAGAATGAGATTCTAGGAGTCAAAAACACTGTTAACAGAAATGAAGAATGACTTTGATGGGCTCACTAGTAGACTGGACACAGCTGAGGAAAAATATCCCT
Organism: Neophocaena asiaeorientalis asiaeorientalis; assembly: GCF_003031525.2. Lineage (NCBI taxonomy): Eukaryota > Metazoa > Chordata > Mammalia > Artiodactyla > Phocoenidae > Neophocaena > Neophocaena asiaeorientalis. The sequence goes on along the minus strand of NW_020185339.1, from coordinate 9,084,115 downwards.
GAGCTCAAGGATATCTCAATAGAAAACTCCCAAACTGCAAAGCAAAAGGAAAAAAGACTGACAAGAAAACAAACTCCAGAACAGAATATCCAAGAACAGCAAGTCAACTACAAAAGGTTTAATATGCACATAATGGGACTACTGGAAGGAGAAGATAGAGAAATATACAGAATAAATATTTAAAATAATAATGACTGAGAAGTTCCTCAAATTAATATGATACCAAACCGCACATCCGGGAAACTCAGAGAATACCAAAGATAAATGCCTCCCCTTGTTCCCCTCCAAATATACATAGGCATATGATTTTCAAACTAAGAAAATCTAAGAAAACAAATCCTGAGAAAAGTCAGGGGGAGGTGGGGAAAATATTTTACCTACAGAAGAGCAAATAAAAGAATTACATCCAACTTCTCCCAAGAAACCATGCAAATAAAGAGAGAGTGGAGTGAGAAATTTAAAGGGTTCAAAGCAAAAAAACACCAACCTGAACTTCTGTACCTTGTGAAATTATTCTTCAAATGTGAAGAAAAAATAAAGACTTTCTCAAACAAATTGAGGAACTTTGTTGCCAGTAGACCTGTCTTTCTAGAAATGTTAAAAGAAGATCTTTAGAAAGAAGAAAAATAGTACTGCTAAGAAACTTGGATTTACATTTAAAAAAAGGAAAGAGCATTGAAGAAGGAATAAGATAAAATAAAAACATTTTTCTCACTTAATTTGTCTAATTAGGTAACAGTTTATTCAAAATAATAGCAACAATGTACTTGATTTTATAATTTTATACAATATGTGCTTTTGTATGCTTATGTATGAGTGAAATGAATTTCAGCAATGATACAAGGGATGGGAAGGAAGAATTAGGATTATTTTGTTATTATACGGTATGTGCAACAGAAACAAAGCAGCAGAGTGTTATTTGAAAGTGGACTTGGATTAGTTGTAAATGATATTACAAAGTGTAAGGCAACCACTAAAAGAGTAAAAAAAGTATAACTGATATGCTAAGAAAGGAGGAAAAAATGGAATGATATAAAATGCTCAATTAAAATCACAAAAGACAGAGAAAGAATGGAAGACAAAATAGAAAGAAGAATAAGGGCAGTAAACAGAAAACAGTAAACAGTAAAAAACAGAAAACAGTAACAAATATGGTAGATATTAATCCAATTATATCCATATTCACCTTGAATGGTCTAACTGCACCAATTAAGGACAGATATTGTCAGGGTGGATCAAAAAACAAGACCCAAGTCTATGTTGTTTACAAAAAAAAATTAAATATAAAATCACATACATATTAAAATTAAATGGATGGAGAAAGTTTCATTCTTTGGCACGTGGATATCCAGTTTTCATAACACAATTTACCAAAGAGACTATCTTTTCCTTTATTGAGTATTCTTGACTGTCTTCTCAAATATTAGTTGACTGTACATGTATGGGTTTATTTATGAGATCTTAAATCTGTTCGGTTGGTCTATGTGTCTGTTTTAATGGCACTACCATACTGTTTTGGTTACTATAACTTTGTAGTATAGTTTGAGATAAAAAAGTGTGATGCTTCCAGCTTTGTTCTTCTTTTTCAAGATTGCTTTGGTTATTCAGATTCTTCTGTGGATCCATATGAATCTTAGAATATTTTCTTCTATTTCTATAAAAAGTGCCTGTGGAATATTGATGGAGATTGCATTGAATCTATAGGTGACTATGGGTAGTATGGACATTTTAACAATATTAATTCTCCCATTCATGAACACAGACTATCTTTTCACTTACTTATGTCTTCCTCAATATCATGCATCAATGCCTAATAGTTTCCAGTGAACAGATTTTTATTCTAAGTATTTTTATTTTTTTAGGATGTTATTGTAAATGTTTTCTTTATTTCCTTTTCAGATAGTTTATTATTAGTGTATACAAGTGCAAACATATCTTATCTATGGATAGTTGCTAGCTGGTCATCTTGTGAGGAGGACTGAAGTTGGGAATCACCAGTGTTAGAATTTTCTAATTCATTTTTTTAATGTACTCATTATTATATCACCAACAAAAAATATAATAAATGAAATATCATAATGCGGCATTGCTTTGCCTCTAGTGATGCCCCTGGTGGTTCAAAGATGCCTACCCCAAATTAGAAACATTATTCCTCCTCTTGACTCCTGAATTATTTAATGTATTTTATTGAAAGTGCATCTATCTTTCTATAATTTTTGATAGCTATAGTACTCATTGTCTTGTCAGTTCTTCAATATGTCTTTAGAGTACAGTTTTCTTTTGGTTGGTAAATCCTGTGTGTTAGATGATTCAACAATGAAGTTAAGTGCTATGTTAATGTCAAAATGCATCAGGGATATCAAAGAATATGGGAAACACACTTGATTCTATACATCCCAAGATAATTTGAATGTCAACATTGATAATCAATTCATAAATCTCAGAATTTAAAGAACAAAATAATAATGTAGAAATAATTTTGAACAAACATCTCTCCAAGTAAATATAAATTAGGCCCTTTGCCAGAATCATAGAGTTATGGCCAAAGCTTAGACTTAGTTTTGTGCCTTTGGCTCCTGGGTCCAGCAATGTTTGTTTCTTCCTGCAAAATACTTATGCAATAGTAACTTTGGAGAAAAAAGTTCCCTGAAAAATATTTTGGCCAGTCCACATATTCAGGTCTGCTGATTTTACATAAGGCTCATTTGCCGAATTAGAAAAAGGCTCCACTTCTGGGAAGATGAATTAGAAAAAGGCACAGTTTTCCTCAGGGCTAACACAGCCTTGCATCAAGTAGCATGTTGAGAGGGTTTTTAGCCTCAGCTGACTATCCTGACTGAGGTCCACTGGCAGGACACAACTTACATGACCTGTATAAGGTTGGCCTGAACATACTTTTCTTAAATTCACTTTTTTCACAAAGTAATAAGAATAAATTAGTAAAATACAGAAGTTCTATTTTAGGTAAAAGTCCCGATCATTATATTTGCTACTTGCTAACCTCCTGTTTTCTTTAAAATTTGATTCAGGTATAATCCTTTTAACCTTATGCATTTGAACTAACAGTAAGTTCCATGAGAAGAAAACAAACTGTGAAAGCCAGTATTTACAATTATTTTTACAAGTGTGCTGCCACTGTGTTTTTTAAATAAACTCTCACTGAAAAATGTGCATAATCTCAAAGATTATGTGTCAGCAACATGAAATGGCTAGAATTTTCTTTATTTCAAAGGGAATTTGTTTCTCTATTTTCAATGCCAGGATACAAATATATTTCCTCTTAAGAGAGCAAAATGACAGAATCCATTCCATTGTTTCTGTGAATGATAATTTACTAATCAGAATTACCTCCAAGCAATTTGTGATTTTCACTATTGTAACGCTATCAAATAAATGTCGTTATGATTTGCATTTCTCTAATAATTAGAGATATTGAGCATCTTTTCATGTGCTTTTTGGCCATCTGTATGTCTTCTTTGGAGAAATGTCTATTTAGAGAGGTATCACCTCACACTGGTCAGATGACCATCATCAAAAAGTCTACAAAAAATAAATGCCGGAGAGGGTGTGGAGAAAAGGGAGCTCTCCTACACTGTTGGTGGGTATGTAAATTGGTACAGCCACTATGGAGAACAGTATGGAGGTTCCCTAATAAACTAAAAATAGAGCTAGCATATGATCCTGCAATCCCACTCCTGGACATTTATCTGGAGAAAACCATACTTTGAAAACATACATGCACCCCAATGTTCATTGCACCACTGTTTACAATAGCCAACACATGGAAACAACCTAAATGTCTATCTACAGATGAATGGATAAAGAAGATGTCCATCTACAGATGAATGGATAAAGATTGTGTGTGTGTGTGTATATATATATATATATATATATATATATATATATATATATATATATATATATATATATATATATATATATATATATATATATATATATATATATATATATATATATATATATATATATATATATATATATATATATATATATATATATATATATATATATATATATATATATATATATATATATATATATATATATATATATATATATATATATATATATATATATATATATATATATATATATATATATATATATATATATATATATATATATATATATATATATATATATATATATATATATATATATATATATATATATATATATATATATATATATATATATATATATATATATATATATATATATATATATATATATATATATATATATATATATATATATATATATATATATATATATATATATATATATATATATATATATATATATATATATATATATATATATATATATATGTATGTATAACTAAATCGCTTTGCTATACACCTGAAACTAACACAACACTGTAAATCAACTATACTCCAATATAAAATAAAAATTTAAAAAAAGAAACTGTACTTCCAATGCATAAAGTGTAGTGTCATAAGTTATATAATCAGACAGCCTAGATTCAAATCCTTGCTTGACAGACGGTCAGCCACGTGACATCGGACAACACCATAGTTTGACTTCAATAGAAGAGATCTGTGAATAACAGAAGTCCAAAAATGGATTCCAGCATTCAAAATCTCTTCTAAAAGTATTTTGTTTACCTTCTGCTTTTTCTGTATAGGAGACTTTTATCTTTCCAGGACCTCTCATTTTGCCTAAATGGAGCAGTAGACATATAACTGAAGTTCTTACACTTTTAAGAAAATTAAGAATATGTCAAGATTCATTTAAACTTCTATCATCAAGTTATTAAAGCATTTTATACCACAATTTTCATCCGTAAAATGGGGCAGATACCACACCCATCTTTAGAAGAGTTACAAATGCTATGCTTTTGAACTATACATGGTACTAAATAGTAAACACTCAATAAATCATGATTATCACTATTAATATTCCTGTATTTCACAGAAATGCAAAAACTCATAATACTTGAGAAGATTTTTGTTGATTGCATAAGAATCAAGTCTACGGCGCACTTTTAAATCTACATGCAGTCATCTGGGTCTTATATGTTTTACAGTTTTTTTCTTAGGAATTTGAATAAATGGCAAAAGCAGAAGGAGAAATTTCACACATGTAGATTTAGTTCAGAATAAGTGATATAGACCAACTGAATTTTAAAGGGAAAAGTCAGTAGAGGAAGGAAAAATAAAAGTAAATGATGATATGTGGGCATCTGGAAGAAGAAAAATATTATGTTGCTATTATTAGACTCCTTTTAAAATTATCAGGTTTGTGTGCTGCCTTCTCAGAACCCACACACTTTGAGTGTTAAGAGGAGGAGTTTTTAGTACTGCAGTAATTATAACAAGGGCGTAAGCTTCTGTAGGTGGGAGACAACTTATTATGTGGAGATATTTATTTTAGGCTTAGAATAATAATTTATTGAATTTAGATATTTTGGTAAGGTTCGTGTTCTCCCTTCAGTGTGAGGCATAGGACGGACAGAAGAAAAATGCACGTGATACTTTCACAATGGAAAGTTCTTTCTGTTTATAGGGAACGTTAATCAAGCATATCAAGAGACTGAACTTATCTTGTGGGACATATACAAATCCAACTTTGTGTGAACTGCCAAAGACAATTTTGTCACCTTCCTTTGATTCTTTACTTTCCTAATATCTTTATTATCATAAAATATTAATAAGAATACCGTAGAGGCTTTAATTTAAAGTTTTGAACGCTGTCAGGGAACTATACTCAATATTTTGTAATAATATGTAAAGGAAAAGAATCTGAAAGAAAAAAATATATATATATGTATGTATAACTGAATCACTGTGCTGTACACATGAAACTAACACAACATTGTAAATCAACTATACTTCAATTAAAAAAATTTTTTGAATGCTGTATAAATAACTTTTCTAAGAAATATCAAATAATATCTTCATCACTCTGTAAATAAGTACTAAATTTTCTTTCTTTTTTAAACAGTTCTACAATCTGATCGCTACGTACTACCGTTCGACGTTGTTTCTGCACTTCTTTAACTTGTATGGGGTACTCTGTTAGTTTCGTTACCCAGAAAAAGAACCATAGTACCATAATTTGAAATACTCTCACTAGTTTATCATCAGACTCGAAGGGCTAGACTAGCAGCTAATAGTAGATTTTATGTGAGGGAAGTATTTTTTTTTCTAATTAAAGACTTTATTTTTTAGAGCAGTTTTAGCTTTGTAACAAAACTGAAAGGAAGGTACAAAGATTTCCCACATACACCTTGCCTACATGTGTGCAGCCTTCCCCATTATCAACATCATTCACCAGAATGGTAAGTTTCTTGCAATCAGTGAACCTGCACTGACACATCATAATCACCCAAACTCCATAGTTTACCTTAGGATTCACTCTTGGTGTTGTATGGGTTTGGAAAAATTCATACAGTCTATGGGTTTGGGGAAACTAGAATGACATATATCCATCATTATAATATTATATAGAGTCTTTTCATGGCCCTAAAATTCCTCTGTATCTGCCTATTCATTACTCCCCCAACCCCCGCCCTGCACTATTGACACGATTTTCTCCTAAGGCTCTATGCTGGATCTATTTTGAGATAACTGCCGCTGTTCACAACTGCCGCTGTTCACTCTAAGAATGTTAGACATGTTCCCTGATCTGCCACCGTGGCCTTCTGCTGCCCTTTAGGCTGCCATGGCCATCCCCTGGCCCTGATGTAAGGCACCACCACTCTCTTCCCTGATCCTGGAAAACTGCTGGTCTCCCCAAGGTGGTGCTCGGATATCTGAAGTCCTTAGTGCTATCTTTATGCTATGTTCTGAGTTGTAAGTGAGGAAAATGCTTATTTTCTCTTTTATGTTACATTCTTCTAGAATGGGTACTAAACCTTTATTTTCTAATGTTTTACAAAGACAAAACTGTAGCCTTTTCTGTCTCTGTATTTCAAACATGAGCCCATGTGAGTGATGAACTGGGAAAAACTGTCCAAAAAACAACAAGGTTTACTCAGAAAAACCATTCCTTCCCTTAGGATAACTTTTCTCCTAGAAATCTCTTTGATTCCTCATTCAAATGACATTGATAGTAAGAAAAAGAATCCACTAATATTTATTCAAGGATTATTATGTGTCAGACATTGTTACAAATGCTTTATGTGTGTTCATTAATTTAATCCTCATGGCACTTTGAGATTTTTAGTAGAAAGTATTATTTCCATTACAATGAAAAATGGCTAAGATGTTTCATCCTACCTTATACACTTGTTTTAATATGTGCTTTACTAATATTTCTAAATTATAATCTCATAATTCCCAAGCTAAAATTTAAAATTAGGCCAAGCTGAGCCAAAATCCATCAATGGTTTGCAATGAAAACTGTAGTAGATTCAAAGCAAAACCTTATCTTGACACACAATGTGCATAATAAGGAGTGTTACATTTATAATATAAGGAAGAAGACAAATACAGAAAACCATACAAATATAATCTGAGTAAAGTAAAAATATAGGCAAACACATCAATAATGGATTTCTAGTAACAATCTAGAAGTTCTCATTCCTTTTATAAACTAATTTTTGTTTACCTAATTGATTTGGCATACATTAATTGAATTCAAATTTTAATTGTTCAATTATTTGTTGAGATTATTGTGAGAATGAATATGCAGTGCCTATCTCTTAAAAAGTCAAGAGTATTAAAAAAAAAAAAAACAGTCAAGAGTATTCAAATATAAGCTTGTCAAAATTACCACTGTAGGACATCTTATGTTTTATGATAACTATATGTGTCAAATAGTTTTGAATTAGAGTGGATGAAATTATTAGTTTCTTTTTTGTTTTTCTTGCCAGAATCAGGGAAAGCTTCATAGAAAAGGAATCACCTGCACTTTGAATTGAGACACAAGATTCATCAGGTAAAGAAATGTAAAAAGGAATTAGAAGAAAACAATACTAAAAACTAGCTAACAAAAATCAAATTAGGAAAAAACAGATAAAATCATGGACTTTTGAGAATAAAGCACATTAAATCCTATGCTGAGTATGCATTATCCAGCAGGTAATGGAGAGTCCAAAGAATATCAAGTTATTATGTTGTACACTTGAAGTATATGTTATATGTCAATTATATCTCAGTTTTAAAAAAGAAAAAATAAATGGAGTCCACAGAGGTTTTAAATATAGGCTTTGTCTATGTCTTTCAAAGTTTTTAAACATAGCGGTCATTACTGAATAGCTATGTGTCTTAAAAAATCATACGAGTATTAGAAAAAAAATTAAACGTTTTTCCATATCAGTGACTCCTATTAAACTACCCGAAATTTACTTCACTTCTTTGAATTAAAACCTTAAGGACTTGCAGGAAGAACAACTTATTAACTTACCCACAGTTAATGACATTAATTAGTAAACCAGAATAGCTGAAATAAAACAGACTTGCATGAATAAAGCATAGAAGATTTTGTTTTCAGTGAAAAGAAATAAATACACAACATTTAATGTTACCTAGAAAAGCAATGGGGGAGGACTCCATAGTCACATTCAGGTAAGGTATACCAGCTCCAGGCAACAGGAAATGTACACACATCGAAGGCTGGGGAAAATGTATCAGTCACTGACTTGATAGGGAAAAAAAGAAAAAAAGACACACTCTAAAGAGTGTAACTGAAAATAATTTAATGAATGGGATAGGAATTAAGAGGTTAAGGGAATAAAAATCAATGAAAGAAAGCAGTTACCAGCTCTAGACCTGAAGGTGCAAATAGAGGGCATGGTGTTCCCAGAGCCCACAGGGAGCAGAGTCTTGGGACAAGGGCTACAGACAGAAGCTGGAGCTCTGGAATACAGCCACAGTCGTGCCACGTGGAGGGAGCTGGGTAGTGGAGCATAAATTCAGTCTCTTTTACTTTCCACACACTAATCTCCTGTCCATGCCTCCCACTGGCAAAATCTATCCAGAAATCAAGAACAAGAGAGCCTGGCTGACCAGTCTGCAGAGCTCAACCTTCCGAAGCATGAATCAGGGCAGAGAAGGGCAGGGAGAAGATCTGGAGACGCAAATGGAGAATAAGCAGCAAAGAGGAGAGGAAAGAGACACAGTGAGAGTGAAGACATAAATGAGGGGTGAGGGCCACTATAAACAAGTCTTTGTAACTATGGGCACTATTAGTAGAGACTGGGAAGAAACCACCAGTAGGTGGGAAAGGGGAAAACATTTGTCCTCTTTGACATTTCTGGAATGTAAAGCAGATAGAGCAATGCATTTGTTTGCATTGTCATTTGCTTATTTAGATAACATTAGTTTTTTTGTACATTACTACTATTAATGACGATCAAATAAAAACAACCTTAGAGCGTCGTCATTTTCCAAACAAAATGTTGAGATTCCTTCCTCAAAATGGCTTTGTGTTTCATTTTAAGAAGAAGTTTAGTATACCCCAACTTAAACATCATCATGAATTTACTTATAATGTTTAGGTTCTTCAAAACCATGTGATTTTTTAAACTCACATAGCCAAGGCACTTCCAATAATTCTTTTGATTATTTTCACCATGATTTACTAATGTTCTTACATCAGTTCACTTGTTACTATATTAACCAAGGACATAGTAAAAACATTTAAGGTAAATAAATGTTCTTGCTTTAAACTCACTTTTTTGGTAGTAGGCAACAGTCAAGTTTAATTTAAAAAAGACTGGAAGTAGTTACTCATGCTTATAAAATATTCTATGCATAATCTATTATATTGTTAGCCAATCTATTCACTGTTTAATCCATTCAACGAATATTTACTGAATAACTACTATGGGCCAGTCTTAGTTGCTAACGGAGATACATCTCTCATTCCGTCTGTCTCTCTCTGTTTATCTATCTGTGTAAATACCCTAACTAACGTAGCTTGAAATATAGTTGGAGTTTATAACATGTATGTATAAGACAATATAAAACTTAAAACAAATTAAAGGTAAGAAAAAATAATATAATAAAAGCTATGTCTTGGATGAAAATGAAACAAAATGCAATAAGCATGAGGTTCTGAAGTTCCCTTTCATCTGATTCTTATATAGCTCAGCTAAAACTGTTTCATTCTCCCCATTGTTTAGGCCAAAAACCTAGGAGTCATCTTATGATGGTTCTTTCTCATAACCCCATATCCAGCTAACTACAAACTATTTCAGCTCTGCATTTAAAACGTATCTAGAATTCCACTCGTAAAATGGCTCAAAAGCTGAGAAACATGTAGCGGAGAGAGAAAGTTATAAATGCAAAGAGTAGCCAAGTAAAGAGTTGCAGAACCAAGAACTACTGCAGTTTATCACATACATAATCGTTCTACTTATATATACCTAACTCTTCCCCTCTCTCAATTTCTCTTTCTCTGGAATATAAGCTGTGTTATTATTGATAGTTGGGTTAACGTAGTCCACAGATTTTATGCTTTTAAGTCAGGATTGTGAATGAACTAGGGGAAGGATAAAGAACTAAAGATGAAAGCAATGACTTGATAAGACATGATCTTTTCTTCTGAAGAGAGAGTTAGCATGTTTTATATTTTGCATATGTAAAGATGCAGTTTGTGAGGCTGGGGCACAATGCTTTTGTTAGTTTATTGTCTAAAGTTAGGCTCAGAAAATTGTGTATATTCAAAAGTGTAGACTCTGGAATAGGCTGAAAATTGGCTCAATAATGCTTCAACCCCAGAAAAGATAAATACATTTCTAAGATTCCTTTGTAGCTGGAATTTCACATGTGCCCTAGCTTGCTTCAAGTGGATGTTTGTGCAAGACTCCACACAAAGCTTGCAGGTGAAATTGACATAGTTATCTTCAAAATCCAAGTGGCAGGGGTATTGGTCCTTTCATGGCAGTTGGAAAGTAAGTACTGTTGATTTCTAGTTTCATTGATTAGCAGAACAGAATCTGTAGGAACAACTCCTTAGTGTGGGTCATCATTTCTGCTGGCTGTGTGTTCTCCAAAATTCTTTTTCTGCATTTCCTCCCAATTCTGTGACATAACTTAAATGCACTCAAGTATTTTGAGCAGAGCAGTGTCTAGATCTGATATCTGTTTTCAATGATCGCTTTGCCATGGTCCGGAGTATATTTTGTTGAGTTGCAGGGAGAAACAGGGAGCTCATAGGGAGGCAGTTACAGTTTCCAGACAAAAGATGACAGTGGCTTGGAAGTGGGTGATGGCTGTAGAGATTTTTGAGAGGTAGGCATATTCCTACATATTTTGAAGATGTTTGTCACAGAAAATAACAAACTAATAGGAAAAAATAATTCAGTCAAAAAATATGAGATTGAGATACTCTCTACCTTGAGAGAGGATGAAACTTAAACCAAACCAAGTTATAGATGGATTAAAGATTAAACTATACAACGATAAATTATAAAAAACGCCAAAGGAAATAGGGATGCGTTAATAACTAATTTGAGGCTGCAGAGAGAGTTTCTAAGCAGAAAGAAAATAGTCAAAGAACTAATCGGCACAGAAAAGTTTTAAACTTTTATAAATCAAAAATATTAAAAAGAGGCAAATGTCAAACTTGTAAAAATATCTGAAATATTTATAATGAAATGTGAATGTTACAACCCTAATTATAGAAATACCATCCAACTTGTTCAATCCCCCCGTAACCGGTTTTTCCCTTTAATAGTGCCTTTCTACTATTGATCTGGTCATTGCTTATACACCTTATCCAGCTAAGAGACATTATTACAGTTATTACCTCACAAGTATACCCAGTTCTCTAGCTCTTTTCTTCTTCTCACTTTAATTCCTTGGCACAGCCATAACCTTAGAAAATCTAACCAGTTACATGTCTTCAGCTGAGCAGCTGAACATTGCTAGAGAAAATAACACATATTAGGGTGGCTGGAGCTCATATTCATTATCACTCACAATAAATAATCATTCAACAGTAGATACTGTTACTTAGCCCGTTTTACAACTAGCAATGTATTATGAACATTTACGTAAGTTAATAAATTCCAGTATATGGATCTATGGGGCACTATAAAGCAATTAACAAATCTATTATCTCATTCATATATTTTGATGCCAATGTTATAAAATGGGTATAATGAATAATCATGTATCTCTTCGTATTGCTTTAGCAAAAATCCTTGAAAGTGGAAAGATGTGACAAAGAATATAAAAAATTTAAGGCTTCTTATATATATTTCAAAGTTTCATTCTATTTCCTAGAGATGAATGAGAGTTCCTATATTATTTTGTGATGACTTTCTAACTTACTGACTTTTTCAAATGCTGTTATCTCAAGTTACTTTATGTCTTAGTTCACTTGGGCTGCTATAACAAACTGCCACAGGCTGGGTGGTTTATAAACAATAGAAATTTAATTTCTCATAGTTCTGGAGGCTGGAAATCTGAGATCAGGGTACCAGCATGGTTAGGTGAGGGTTCTCTTCCAGGCTGCAGACTTCTCATTGTATCCTCACATGGTGAAAGGGGCTAGGTAGCTCTATAGGATGCCTCTCTTTCTTTTTTTTTTGGCCTCAAAGCATGGCTTGCAGGATCTTAGTTCCCCGACCGGGTATTGAACCCGGGCCCCAGCAGTAAAAACGCTGAATCCTAACCACTGGACAGTCAGGGAATTCCCAAGGATCTCTTTTTTAAGAGAACTAATCCTACTTATGAAGTCTCTACCCTCATAACCAAGTCAGCTCCCCAAATTCCACCTTCTGACATCATCACATTGAGCATTAGGATTCCAACATGTAACTTTTGGGGGGACACAAACATTCAAACTTTAGCACTTTACACGATCTCAATTACTAGTTATGTTTGATATTTAACATGTATATTAATTATAATATTTTAATTTTAGACTTTAATAACATAACTATTGTACTTAAATAACTAATTTTGTCTTATTTATGTTGCTTTGTTTACTTCAATAGTAAAGAAATTGTTAAAAACACTGAGATATAATACTATTATAAATGAGGATTCTTTTCTTATAAATTTCTCTGTTTTCTTCATTTTTCTGACAAATGTATTTTTAAAATTAGGAAAAAAATTACTATTTAAGAAAAAACTTCAGTTTTGTTTTCCTATATGAAGAAAACATCCTGTAGACATTTAGTTTTTGGTGTTAATATCATTAAATAATTTGGAAGACAAATTGAGAAATTAACCATTTAAAAAGGAAATCAATTATAAAAAACATAGTAGTTTTAATATAATATATAAAAATATCCATTCTAAAAAATTCAAATTATGCAGGCCTTCTGAATATGTCTTGCATAAATTAAAGCATGTCATATTTAAAGAGATTAGTGGTAAAGAAATTGTATATCTATCTATATGAACATACAGATACATACATTCACATATATATGAAGGGCTTGATTAAGGTTCAAGGGAGTGAGAAGCATAAAGAATGACAATGAACCCAGTGCAGGGAGTTCACAAAGCAAGTAAGAAGGAGTTCAGAACCTCGAATGGAAATCGCAAAGAGTAGAAAAGGAATATGTACCTTCAACTTCTGGTCAGTTTTGATCTTTCAGAAATGTAATGTTCTTGGAAACAGCGTGATAGGATTGGCTTTTAATTCATGGAGAAACTTACTAATTATAATGTAACAAAAGTTCTTCCATGCATTATTTCATTATTTGGAGTAGCAAGATTTTACAGACTGTCAGCTAGCACTAAGATTTAATAAAGGACATTCCATAGTAAGTTCTGACTTCACTATTCTAGCCTAGACTTTCTGACTAGGTTGTGAGTTGGATTTTACCAAGTTTAGAGAAAATTTGGACTATAACACAAAGCTTGTTAGATAAATAAAACCCCTTAAATACTTCCCTTTCCTCTAAAACTTGAGATATTGTTACCAAAAGATGTGGCTTATTAACCCTATATATAGTTGATTTACGAGTACTGCATTCATAAAAGTTTTATTCCCCTCACATTTTAATTCTGAATCTCAGCAAGTCTATATGCTGGCAACCAGCACATCTGACTTTTTTTAGAGTAAGAAAGGCTCAGTAGCTAGGAGATCTGGGATCTGTTAAGTCTCATAATTGACAAATGTTGCTTCATCAATCACAAATAGGCCACAGTCCCAAAATCCATTCTCCATTCTCCACCATGCCATTCTGAAGAGATAAATTACTGCTATTTTTGTAACATGGTCCTACAATGGCTCAATGAGCTGATTTAAAAATCTTTAAAATATCACAACCAAAACCACATCCTAATTTTATAAAAATGAATTAAAGTTTGACTTATAGCTATCAAATGTGTACTCCACGTAGGAATACTTCAAGGAAGTGCAACAAAGGAAACTTGCCATTGCCTAAGAACATGAAGAAAATTTTTGACCTAGACAATCTAAATCATTGGTTTTGGAATTCATTACAGATTTCATTCTCCTCCTAGCAGGTATATTGTCTAATCACATTTTAGGCTAGTACTAATATAAAGTTTTATCCCTTGACATACCTGATTATTGTGAGGAAAAGACAGGTAGGAGGGATAGACAGAACCGAGCCTTCAGCCATTCTGCTTTTTTTACATCTCTAACCTCTATTTATCCTCTATCCTTTCTTAACCTTTTTACACTCTCCTTATTTCTTCATTCTTCATTTTTTATGCTCATTTCTTTTTCATTCATTTTTGTAAATATTTCCTGCTTTATCTGAGGGAAAACCCCCTGCCTTCCAATGCAGCCTCTGCCCTTGGACCTTTTGAACTGTTTTCCATGCTAAGTTTAGCATCATGCTGATCAAATTTGAGGGTGACTTGTAATATGTTTAATGAAAATATTAGTACTTTGAATAATGAATGGAAACTGTCTATTAGAGTGTAAGCTACATGAGGATAGATATTTATTTTACTAATGGTAAATTTCTAGTCCTTCAAAATTTTTTTTGGTGTGTGGTAGGAAAAAATCAAAAGAGTAGAAGCCAAAGAGTTTCAGATCAGAGAATATGAAGATGGAATAATATCATTTTGGAAATGGAATCTGGATATCTGCAATTGGATTTTTGTCTGGTTATTTAATGTGGTCCAGGGTTGGGCTTTTTGATGGTGCCAGATTTGCATTAAGGAGCAAGGAACTACAAACAATATAGACAAATATGATGCAAACTGTAGTGGAACTATGGAAAGGACATGAAGAAAAATTCTGACACAGGAGTTAAAGCTGTCTAGAAGAACGAGAAAAAAATTTCACAGGGAAAATAATATGTGAGAGTTCAAACTTAAGAAATGAGTAGGAATTCACTGGCTACAGAAGGAAAAGGTGCATGCCCAGAAAGGGAATAGCAAATAATTGATGATATATTGGACGAGACATTTTCCTGATGCTCCAGAATTAGTGAATAGTACGTCCTTTCTCCATTGCCAAGGCTCACTGAGAGCCAGAAAAAGAAGCCTGCCAGAATCTGCTTCCTCTTGCCTGCTTCCAATTATATTTGGAGAAGATCGTGCTGGGGGTGACTATGGTGGTGAAAGTCACTGGGTTTTTATATGGGTGGCAGTGAAGCAGCTTATATTCTCCTCTTGTAGAGGCAAGGATGTGAATGATTCTCAGGGATAGAGTAGACGCTGTAGAAAGAATCCACCAACATGCTCCACATAGGAAAAGGAGTTTGATGCCTATGGGAGAGTTGCAAACTCCAACCTAATTAAGTAAAGAGAAATGCCCCCACCCCTATGCCACATCTTTCTTTTCTGTCCTCAAACATGGAGGATGCAGAATTTGGAGGAGGAAGACGAGGAGGCAGTAAAAGCTGAATAGCCCTCTTCCACAAGCACAGGTCTAGTTTGCACTGGGTCTCGGGACCAGTTTAAAACAGAATAGGAGATTGGAGTTTAAAGTGGAATGAACTAATTTCAAAGGCAGAAAGTGATTGTGCATTTATGTAAGCTGCCTAGCTGGGACGAAAAAGTGCAATTTGACCTATTTTAGTTCAGGGCAATGATTGGAAGAAATATAAAATTTTCATATTCATATTCCCAGATAATTGATATTGCTCCAAAAACAGATGGTTTACATGTGCAAAAACACAGGTATAAAAGAGCATGATGTATTCCAAGTAAATAGTTTGGAATGACTAGAAATCAGAGGATATGCTGGGAAATGCTGAGAGATACAGCTAGAAAGTTAAGCAAGGCTTTCTCTTCCTTCTTTAAAATTTGAATTTTTTTTTTTGGTGGAGAATCTCCTGAAAGCTGTTAAGCATGAAAGTAATATGAACAGTTTTTCACTTTGAAAATACTGAATGTCTGATAAATTTATTTTAATCAGTCAACAGCTGGAAGCCAAATTAAACTTTAGGAAATATATTTTGGGAGATACATTAATAAGATGTGTATCATACAGCTTATGCAAATAGAAAAGTGAAGAACTAGAAATCATGTAATATGAGATTTTCTAGAGTAGGAGGTATTCGATTTAGGCTTTGGATACTGGTAGAAGTTTCATAGGTAGAAATAAATTCAAAGCTGGTAAAGAGAAACAGGAAATAATGAAGTTTGATTTGGGATAACTGATTAAACTTACCAGAAAATAGAAGGCATATAGATAAGATAATTACATAATGTATTGTCCAAAATGGGGCACTTTTGAGAATGAAAAGGGAAATTAATTATGCTGAGGAAAACAGTAAACCAGACCTATGGTCAGAAAGTTGGATGTATATTTACCTACATGTAGAAGCCAGAAAAGATATTAAAGAAAGAGTGTGAGAGATACTCAATTCACCTGTTAGGTTTGTACTTTGAGCAACAGGGAAACATTGAAGAGGTTCTATCAAAACAGTGTTTCACTAAAATTAATGGAATAGAAGGATTTAAGGGTGTAAGGGAGTCAGTTAAGCATCCTCCATTGAAATCTATGAGGGCATAAGAACCTGAATAATGGTGATGACAATGAGAAGTCAAGATGGGTTCCAAAACGTTACTAGAACAAACAAAAAAGTCTGGTTATCAATTCTATGTGGCTACTAAAATTATGGATGGAATCAAATATGACTTTAATATTGTGAGAGTTTGAACTAAATTTTTGCTGTGGACAAGAAAAATGAACGGAATTGAGTGATCTATTATTGATAGTTCGGTGTTATATAATAATATCGCTGTTGGAGTTTCTGAGTTCAACTCAAGAGTTTTCCTTTTTCTCTTCCTTTGTTTTTTCTTTACCTCACAGGACTTCTCAGGGTTTAATTCACTAGTGAACACTGCGAACCTCTAACGTGGAGAATTATTATGCACTACAAAGCACGGAAAAATGGAATGGCAATTCCACAGTCACAGGCTAGTTTGTGCCAAAGCAAGATTAGTTCTCAGGTCTCCTGATTCTCAATTCGATAGCTATTTTTTTTTTCCTTCTCAGCTGAAGCAATAGCAGTGAATGAGGATATACAAATATTAAGTAGAGAGTGGTAAGAGGGTGGAAAAGCTTAAAAAGCTTGAATCTCCAGCAAAGTATACATATGAAAAGAAAGAAATTAATGCCCTAACACAAGGACCAACATATTCCAGTGAAATAAAATCTAAATAAGAAAAGTTTCAAGCGGAGGTGTCTTAGGCTATTTAAGCTGCTATAACAAAATACCATAAACTGGGGGGGGCTTATAAACAACAGAAATGTATTTTTCACAGTTTTGGAGGCTGAAGTCCTAGGTCAGGGTGCCAGCATAATGGGATTCTGGTGAAGGCCCTCTTCTGGGCTGCAGACAGCTGACTTCTTGCTGTGCCTTCACATGGTAGAAGGGGCAAGGGATCTCTCTGGAGCCTCTTTAATAAAGGCACTAATCCTATTTACGAGGGCTCTTCCCTCATGACCTACTCATCTCCCCAAAACCCCATCTCCTCACACCATCAACTATGGGGGTTAGGATTTCAAAATATGGATTTTAAGAGGACACAAACACTCAAACCACAGCAAGAGTAAAATTAACTGTGTGAAGTATTTCAGAAAACTAGAGCAGGAGAAAAACTAAAAAGAAAGACGTAATACTTTGGAATGCAGGCTTAGATAAAATTTATAGTCAATACAGGAGAATGTATAACATGTTAAAGCCAGGGTTCAGAAGTAGATGGATGAAAATTCACACACAAGAGGTGATCATATACACTAATACACAATGCCATTTCTAGAACCCAGTGCTAACTCATAACTAGTGACTCTTGGTTGAAGGGCCAAGCAGGGCAAGCAAACACACTAGGAACTAATCTTGATATAATCAAATGTTGAATATATGCCTAGAATGTGACATTCCTAGGAGCTGATCTCCAATTATAGGTCTATGGCATAATGTATGAATAAGATGATGTATGTGGACATTTCACATTTGCTGTGATGTAATGGGCATGTATATAATATATCTATAGCTATTTCTATATCTGTATCTATATATCTAATATTAAACAAAGACACATTTTGTTCTAGCTTCATTTTTAATGATTTTTATAAATATATCTGTAAACAGGTAGAAGGGTAAGTGTAAAGGGGAAATAAACATGCAAGCGTGAGGAGTTAAATGTCATTGCAAAGATATAGTAAAAGCAACAGGTTATTGAATCAAGAACATAGCAAACATTGAGAGGGAGGGATTATGAAGTCTGACAGGCAGAAATAAGAAATAGCTGAGATGAGAACAGGCAGAAAGGAAAAGTTGATTAAAGTTTAACAGTGCACTACATGAAGTTGTTCACCATTGAATAATTTAAAATTTTATAAATGAAGTATATTACAGAAAAATTTTAAAGTTCCATGTAAAAATTGGCATCTGTATAATGAATAATTTAAAATAAATGTAAAAATGATAAATAATTCAATTATAGCTATGCCAGTAAAATATTACTACCTTTATTAAGAAAACCAAGAAATATCTGCCTGTTAAAGTTAGCATCTTCACTTCCTTTAACTTGTTTTAAATCCAATTGCCTATATAATATTTCAAATATATTACACAAAGTACTTTTACTATTTTGCGTAACAGTCTGATATTCCTGTGTTTATACTTGTTCAGGTGCCTCCACAGCTCTTAATGAATTGTCTGACCTATCTGGGACCCATAATTCTGTTCATATTATCTAAATTTGCTTAGGAATAGACAGATACATGGTCAGAACATAGTCCTTTCATTTACAAATCAGGACTGTATTCAGCATTACAATTTATTCTCTAATACATAACTGATACAAAATAGATTGGTTGAATTCATATCAGCCATGCATAGTAATATCATAAGTTTTTACTGAAGTAAAATAAAAAACAAATTCTGCAGCGTCAGACTAATAAAAAGAACGATTTAAATCACATTGGTCTTTCACAGGCATACCTTCAATCAATAAGAACAAAGGAAACTGCATCCATTATAAAGAGAATTAACCTTTCCTAGACATGATTGGTGTTTATTACATGAATTAGAGCTCTAATGGACTAGGCACTATTTACCTGAAAAGAATTTATTTGAAATTAGTACATCACACTCTTGTCTTCTTCTTGGATCAATTTTGCATTAGTATAATTTATTTCATTTTTGTTTATAGACTACCATTAATAGATCAAACTGTTGTTCTGAACTGATGATGAACACAGTAATTCATATAAATAGGCCAATATTTTCACTTTAATGACAATCATTTTTTTTCATGAGATAATAGGAGAGTACAAAGTCTATTCTGCTAACATATTTCAATGTATATTTGGATATATTTTGAGCAAGAGAAGACCGGCTTGATAATAATAATCTTATAAAAACAAAAAAAATCTTTTAAAATTGTAACAGAGCAAGAGGCGAGAGTGAGACAGGAGACTTTTATCATATTTAAGTTCAGCTTTAGTTAGGACACTGGCGATTTAAACCTGGGGATAAAAAAGGAGATACATGTTTTTTGTCTCTAAAGGTATTTAAGATCAACATCATGGTATAATTAAGAAGAAAGTACTTGCAAAGCTGGATGGTTATGAAAAGCTTTCATAAAAGAGATTTAACTTGAACTGATTTTTTTTTTTTTCTTTTGGCAGCAGGATAAATAGGCCTAGAGATGTAAAATTTTCTAGAGATGTAAAGTTTGCAGAATAACTTTTTAAAAATGGTCGGTAACCAAGTGTTCTTTCTAAAGAATAGTGAGAATCTACTGTGAGCTGAAGCTAGGAAAGCAGTTTGATGCCAGCTCAAGGCAGTATTTGGATTCTAAGGTGGAACAGAATAAAAATAATAGTATATAACATTAATTGGGTGATTACTGCATGCCATGCACTCATGATGATCCAAAGAGATGATGTACTATTTATAGATCCAGAAAGAATCAAAAAGAATACTGGATCTGGAAGATTTTAGTGACTCACCTAAAAATAAACATCTAAGAGTCTGGATTAGGATCAAATGTAGGCAGTCTAATCCAAGGGCCAGCCTCCTTACCTGTATTCTCTAATGTGTATATGCCTCACAATTTTATTTTCACTTGATTTTATAGATTTTGGGGAAGCATTTAAAATTTTGAGGAAAGAGTTAAAAGCAAAATTATGACAGTAGTTTGAGAAACAGGAGAGTTTAAATGTTTAAAAGTAGAGGGTTTCCTTATTTATTCATTCAGCCCTGCTAGACAATGGAAATATAGTGGGGCATGTCTAGTATTTTCCTGAAACTTACGGTTTGATTAATTTAAAGACATAGAATCTCACAGACACACCTTAGTTTATATTAGCAAACATTGCCAAGGAATTGGTCTTTTTCCACAAGAATGTTTTAAATTAGGAGTTTTTTCTATCTCTGATATAAACTAAAAATGTATTATTTTCTGGTTTACCTCCCAGGAAGAAGTGAGATTTGATTTTTTTCAACTGAGATTAGAGGAGATAAGGCATTTAGGAAATTGAAATTCAGTTCAAAATGTAATGGATACAACACATTCTAACAAACAGGATGTATTTTTACTATTATTTGCTTTGTTTAATGATCAATTTTTATTTTTGTTTTTTTAAGTTGGGAAGATGCTTAAAACAATCGACCCCAAACATACAGGAATGGATTCAAATGTGCTTAGGTTAGATTTTTGCTTTTGATTTTATAATGAACCACTCATAAAAATGATTGAAATCACTACATATTTTCAGGCTTTTAGCATTTTAGAATAATTACCACCATATATTGGACAATCTATATAATAAGTAATATTGATACCCAGCACCATGACAACTTAATAGCAATTTGTGTCTCAGTATGTTGGCCACAAGTTGAAATAGGCAGTATAAAAGGATTAGAATTCCAAAATCAATTATGAAAATCACTGATCTTTCAAAACCAGAAAGGAAAATAAACAAAACAACAGGCATTTTAATAGTCTTAATTCTAATGAAAAGGAAGACCTCTCTTACAGCATTTTATATACTTTATTTTGCAAAGTTCACATATTCTCCCTATATTCTCTGACAGAAAAAAATTGTTGACAACAGTTGACTTTTATTAGTTTTGGAGGTACTTTGGCTAATTTGATGAAATCTAGGTAAATGCCATGAACAGTTAAGTGGCTCAGTTCAGTTGTTTGTATTTACCATCCTTGACATGTGTTTTAAGGAGTATCTAGTAGGGGAAAGATTATTTATTATTTCCTTTTTGATTTAAAAGTTCTAATGACTCCTTTTTTTTTTTTGCGATACGCCCAGGGAAGCCCTAAAGGAGTAATCTTAACTTAGGCTCTCATGATTAACACTGTTCAGACCCAAGCAAATCGCTTACACACATCCTTCCTTCACCTATGTTGTAAAAACAAAAGGCACTGCATTCAAATGCCATGAAGTTTCATAGGTCAGAGACAAACACTGTTTACAGCTGCAGTCAGAATTTCAGCAGTAGAAGTCCTTATGTAAGTAAAAGACAGATAAATAGACTTGTCAATCTTTCCTTTCAGATGGCATGAATGGAATATATTCTTGCATACCAAAGTATATGGTATTTCTCAGTATTGTCTAATATAAAATTTTTGCCTTATCTTTGTATTGCAATTTGTGGTTCTGGTATTACTCATGTATGAGTAAGGTATTCCCAACAGTTGTTTGACAGCTGAAGATATTTTTCACTTCAAAAATCCCCCTACATTTGTGTACATGTATGTATAGACATAACATGTGCAAAGCATAATACTGATTATTTACATGGGCAACTAGATGGGTACTGAATACGAAAATTGTGAATCAATTTATTTTCTTAACCAAAACCAGACAAAGATATCACAAGAAAAGAAAATTACAGGCCAATATCACTGATGAACATAGAAGCAAAAATCCTCAACAAAATACTAACAAAATGAATCCAACAACACATTAAAAGGATCATATACCATGATCAAGTGGGATTTATCTCAGAGATGCAAGGATTCTTCAAAATATGCAACTCAATCAATGTGATATACCATATTAACAAACTGAAGAATAAAAACCCCATGATCATCTCAATAGATTCAGAAAAAGCTTTTGACAAAATTCAACACCCATTTATGATCAAAACTGCAGAAAGTGAGCACAGAGGGAACCTACCTCTACATAACGAAGGCCATATATGACAAACCCACAGCAAACATTATTCACAATGGTGAAAAACTGAAAACATTTCTTTTAAGATCAGGAACAAAACAAGGTCTACTCTCGCCACTATTTCTCAACATAGTCTTGGAAGTCCTAGACACGGCAATCAGAGAGGAAAAAGGAATAAAAGGAATCCAAACAGGAAAAGAAGAAGTAAAACTGTCACTGTGTGCAGATGACATGATACTATACGTAGAAAATCCTAAAGATGCCACCAGAAAACTATTAGAGCTAGTCAGTGAATTTAGTAAAGTCGCAGGATACAAAATTAATACATAGAAATCTCTTGCATTCCTATACACTAACAATGAGATATCAGAAAGAGAAATTAAGGAAACAATCCTATTTACCATTGCAACAGTAGGAATAAAATACCTAGGAATAAACTTACCTAAGGAGGCAAAAGACCTGCATGCAGAAAACTATAAGACGCTGATAAAAGAAATCAAAGATGACACAAACAGATGGAGAGATATACCATGTTCTTGGATTGGAAGAATCAATACTGTGAAAATGACTACACTACCCAAGGCAATCTACAGATTCATTGCAATCCTTATCAAGTTACCAATGGCATTTTTCACAGAACTAGAACAGAAAATGTTACAATTTGTATGGAAACACAAAAGACCCTGAATAGCCAATGCAATCTTGAGAAAGAAAAATGGAGCTGGAGGAATCAGGCTCCCTGACTTCAGATTATATTACAAAGCTACAGTAGTCAAGACAGTACGGTACTGGCACAAAAAGAGAAATATAGACCAATGGAACAGGATAGAAAGCCCAGAGAAAAACCCACATACCTATGGTCACCTAATCTATGACAAGGGAGGCAAGAATATACAGTGGAGAAAAGACAGCTTCTTCAATAAGTGGTGCTCAGAAAACTAGACAGTTACATGTAAAAGAATCAAATTCCCTAACACCATCCACAAAAATAAACTCAAAATTGATTAAAGGTCCGAATGTTAAGGCCAGACGCTATAAAAATCTTAGAGGAAAACATAGGCAGAACATTCTTTGACATATCGCAGCAAGATTTTTTTGACCCACCTCCTAGAGTAATGAATAAAATAAAATAAAAACAAAAATAAACAAATGGGACCTAATTAAACTTAAAAGCTTTTGTATAGCAAAGGAAACCATAAACAAGATGTAAAGACAACCCTGAGAATGGGAGAAAATGTTTGCAAATGAAGCAACTGACAAAGGATTAATCTCCAAAATATACAAGCAGCTCAATATAAAAAAACAAACAACCCAATCAAAAAATGGGTGGAGGACCTAAATAGACATTTCCCCAAAGAAGACATATGGCTATCCAACAAACACATGAAGAAAAGATGTTCAACATCACTAATTATTAGAGATATGCAAGTCAAAACTACAGTGAGGTATCACCTCACAGCAGTCAGAATGGCCATCATCAAAAAAATCTACAAACGATAAATGCTGGAGAGGGTGTGGAGAAAAAAGAACCCTTTTATACTGTTTTGGGAATGTAAATTGATACAGCCGCTATAGGGAACAGTATGGAAGTTCCTTAAAAGATAAAAATAGAACTACCATATTACCCAGCAATCCCACTACTGAGCATACATCCAGAGAAAAGCATAATTCAAAGAGGCACATGCACCCCAATATTCACTGCAGCACTATTTACAATAGCCAAGACATGGAAGCAACCTAAATGTCCATCAACAGAGGAATGGATAAAGAGGATGTGGTATATATATATATACAATGGAATATGACTTGGACATAAAAAGGAACGAAACTGGGTCATTTGTAGGGACATGGATAGAACTAGAGAGTGTCATACAGAGTGAAGTACTTCAGGAAGAGAAAAATGAATATTATATATTAACACATATATGTGGAATCTAGAAAAATGGTATAGATGATCTTATTTGCAAAGCAGAAATAGAGACACAGATGTAGAGAACAAATGTATGGACACCAAGGGGGGAAGGGGGCGTGGGATGAATTGGGAGATGGGGTTGACATATATACACTATATATACTATGTATAAAAAAGATAACTAATGAGAACCTACTGTATAGCTCAGGGAACTCTGCTCACTTCTCTGTGGTGACCTAAATGGGAAGGAGATCCAAAAAGGAGCAGATATATGTATACATATAACTGATTCAATTTGCTGTACAGTAGAAACTAACACAACATTGTAAAGCAGTTATACTCCAATAAAAGTTAATTAAAAAATATCTTCTTGAGCGTATATAAGATTTAATTAAATTTTCAAAAATAGATTTTCAGAACTTCACCTAAATCAAATAATTTTGATATATAAGGTAATATATTTAGACACAAGGTATATG
Source organism: Neophocaena asiaeorientalis asiaeorientalis (assembly GCF_003031525.2). NCBI lineage: Eukaryota > Metazoa > Chordata > Mammalia > Artiodactyla > Phocoenidae > Neophocaena > Neophocaena asiaeorientalis. The sequence continues at coordinate 9,059,194 of NW_020185339.1, read as the reverse complement.
AGCTCTATTTGTACTCCTGCTATAGGCCTAACAAATTCTAAAGGCAGATCTGCTTAATCTATGTCATTTATCTTCCTAGATTGTAGTAACAGTTAGGAATAAACATTTTATTGATCAGAACTATTACTACTTGTGTTTCTGTAAATGGGCTTAAATCCCAAAAGGAAAACACAAGAGCAGAGGGTGAATTTTGCTTCTTGATAAGGAGAGAGAAAAAAAAAAGTGGTAGAATCATTTCTTTCATAAAGAAGTTTAGAAATCTGTAGCTGTTTATTATTGCTTATGTCTTGAGTATTTAAGTCACACTTCACCCTTGAGCAGGAATATTTTAACCTTAAAGTTCTGGAATCAGCTGAGACTACTCCAGTTTGCCTAAGGGAAAGGCTTTTGCTTTTGTGTTGTTGTTTTGGTTTTCTTTTCACAACTGGCCTAGAACTTTGAATGTCTGTAAACTCTGGGAAGAATCTGATTTTCCAGCTGACCTACATTCTTATATGAGTTAGTTGAGACCCCAGGGCTAAGATTTGTTAAGATTTGTTGAGTAGCCTCCATCGACTTTGGCTTTGATTTTCATATTCAAATTTCAGGTTCCCTATGAGACAGCAACAAGTCATAGGAGTGAGGGACGTTATACAGTCCTTATTTGCTCTGGTATACTCTCCCTCTTCTGCACTACAATTTTCACTTGAAATAAGTGTCATATACTTTAGTTCTTTAAAAAAAAATATTTTGGTTAAAACTTTTGAGCCATTATTATGTGACAAAAACACTGTTAAAATACTTTCTATGTGTTAGTTCAGGAATCTCGGTAAAAATTAATGAGCTGGTTAAAAGCATAGGCCCTAGAGCCAAAATTCTTGGGCTAAAATCTCACTTGGCAGCTGTGTTACCAGGACAAGCTACTTAAACTCCCTGAATCTATACTCCTCATCTGAAGAGTGGAGACAATAATAGCACCTTTCTCACAGGATGGTTGTGAGGATTATTTAAGGTATTTGTTAGATGCTTAGAACTGTGTCCAGTACATAACAAGCTCTCAGTACATTTTATCTACTCTTATGATGACTCTGCTGTGATGTTGGTTATGTTTGCATGTTGGCTGGTTTTTCGCTTTGCTGGAGACAGTCTGAAGCCAGCAAATCATTTCAATTATGTTTCTTTGTGCAAACTGGAAGCATGCAGTTAAATCTATATAAATCAGTCTAATTTAGCTATTTATAAAAATAAACAGTTAGATTTATGGAAAATTAAGACTTAAAAAATCACTTCCAGGCAGCCACTTACAAAGTATTACTCATCGAGAAGGAGCTCCATGCATGGCCACAGGTAATAGACTTTTCTATAACTGCTCCATCATTTAAACATTAATCCTTTTAAAAATAGTGAAATTCAATTGACTTTAACGATTTTTTTTTGCAAGAAATAAAATAATTTCAAAATTATAACCACTAATATCCTAGAGATTTAGATATCCTCAGGGTCCATGCCACATAATTATTAATGATATGTAGGGTAACATTCATCTACTATATCGTTGCATGTAAACGGTGCTCCCTTTTGACTAGTAAATCTGATCTAATGTAGAGTAGTGAATTACAAAATAATAAGGAATGTTTTCCTATTGATTTCATTAAATATTTAAAATCTTTTTCTCCTATAAAAACAAAACAGTCTCTTTTAATGGATAATAATATTTATTCATAATGTTTTCTGAGGCTCTTATTTGAAAAACTAATGGTAAATCTTGTCAGCTCAGTTTTTTGGCAGCCCACAAGTACAATGCATAGATTTAATGGATATCAGCATAATCACAAACTAAGAGTATTACTGATATGATTGCCACATTAATGTATTTGTTTTTAATAAAGTAGAAAAGATTAATGTTGAACATGCAGAAAGTCATTGACTTTTCCTTCTTGTTTTTATTTCTTTTTTTTCTTTAAAGTCTGGGTATCTTTTTTTTTTCTTCTTTCTAATGATTGACTTTGAATTGGAACTATCTATAGGGTGCCTTGAATTGCTATTACATAGCTCAGCAGGGACCTTTAACACCTTCTGTAGGGTTGTACAAAATATCAATTTAATCCACCGACAGAATGACTCTGTTGCTTTGTTCTGTTACCTTATTTTGTCTCCTTGCATTATTGTTTTTATTCAGATGGTAAATCACAGTACATTGTGATGGAAAGTCACTATCTCTCAGTGAAGGATCGTTCATACCCACATCCTAAATAATGGAAACTTCCTACTGTCTTCATGAAGTAAATAAGTTATTGTGGGTTCCTTCTTCCCATACCAAACTTAATTCTCAGGTAGTAGTTTAATAAATTTTATTAGGACATGAAAGTCAGATACTAATTCTTTTTTCAAATTTAGGAAGAAAGGCCAATAGTTTTCAATAAATGACTATACCTTATGCTGGGGTTAGGTAATTTTCAATAAAATACAATACAGTTAAAATAGTGCAATGATTCCTCATATATTTATCACCGAGTTTATCTCTTTATATACATTACCACAATTTCACATCACATCCTCAACCCCAAATCAAAAGTAATTCATTTGTTAATACCATCTAATATTCAATTGTTCACCATTCTTAAATCATCACAATTCAATGAAGAAAACAAAATATGGAATACTCTACTCACACCAAAAAGTTCACATGTCTGACTCTTTAAAATCAATCCCTTTCTTTATTGTTCAACCTCTGGCAACCACTGATCAGTTTTAAGTTCCTAAATTTACCTTTCCCAGAATGTCACATAAATGAAATCATGTAATGTGCAGTTTTTTGAGTCTTCCAACTTAGTAAAAAACAAATTATTTGATCATATATATTGGGTCTATTCCTGTATTCTGTATTCTGGTTTATTGGTTTTTCTATTGTTATACCAATACTACATTGTCTCGTTATGTCTTGAAATCAAGTAATGTAAGTTTTTGAAGTTTGTTCTTGATTTTGAAAGGTGTTTTTTTTGGCAGGAAAGGGTATTTTTAATTCTTTTTATCTCTGTCTTAATTTTAGAATTAGCTTTTACCAAAAAAAAAAAAGAAAAGAAAAGAAAAGAAAAGAAAAAGACTCCGCTGGGATATTGATAGGTATTGCATCGAATCTACATGTCAATGTCAATTAGGGGAGAATACATCTTAACAATATTCAGCCTTTCCATTTGTGAACACAGCTTTTCTTTTCACTTATTTAGACTTCTTTTATTTTTGTCATTGATGTTTGTAGTTTTCAGCATATAAATCTTACAGATATTTTTAGCTATATACTTAGATATTCCATGTTACTTGTTATTATAAATAATACCTTTTAAAATTTTAATTTTCAGTTTCCTTTGCTAGTGTTTAAAAATACAAATGATTTTTTAAAATTAACTTTGTATATTGTGATGTTGCTTTATACTTATTTGTTTAGTAGCTCTTTTTTAGATTCTTTAGCATCTTCTATGTAGATAATCATGTTGTGAACAAATAGAGAAAATTGTATTTCCTTCTTCCCAATACCCATGCATTTTATTTATTTTTCCTGTTTTACCAGATGGACTGGGCCCTGTTGAATTGGAATGACAATAACAGATACCCTTTATTTGTTCTCAATCTTAGGGAAAAAAATGCTTTTTCTGCATCTACAAGGTGGTAATATTTTTTTTTCTTCTTTAGCGTGTTGATATGGTGAATTACATTGTTTTTTTTGTTTTGTTTTGTTTTTGTTTTTTTATGTATATCCAAGACTGGAATTGCTGGGTCATATGGTAGTCCTGAATTACATTGTTTTTTTTGTTTTGTTTTGTTTTTGTTTTTTTATGTATATCCAAGACTGGAATTGCTGGGTCATATGGTAGTCCTGAATTACATTGTTTTTTTTGTTTTGTTTTGTTTTTGTTTTTTTATGTATACCCAAGACTGGAATTGCTGGGTCATATGGTAGTCCTATTTTTAATTTTTTTTTAACATCTTTATTGGAATATAATTGCTTCACAATAGTGTGTTAGTTTCTGCTTTATAACAAAGTGAATCAGTTATACATATACATATGTTCCCATATCTCTTCCTTCTTGCGTCTCCCTCCCTCCCACCCCCCCATCCCACCCCTCTAGGTGGTCACAAAGCACCAAGCTTATCTCCCTATGCTATACGGCTGCTTCCCACTAGCTATCTATTTACATTGTTTAATTAAAGAAAAATGTTTAACCAAGCTTGCATTTCTTGGATAAACTTACTTGATGATGATATATTATCTTTTAATAGATTGCTGAGTTGATGTGTTAATGTTTCACTATAGATTATCACTTGTATGTTCATGAAGGATAGATACCCTTTTTTTTTTTTTTTTTACTTCTTATGTCTTTGTTTAGTACAATGATAAACATATAAATAATCTCTCTGGGAGAACAGAGAACAGAGAATGTATAGTCAACTCAAATGGGGAGGTGGGAAAAGGCTTCAGGGTGATGTAGTTGGAATGTTGAGTCTTGAAGAAGAAAGTTTTGGAAAGACAGGAGAGGGTAGAAAACATTAACTGTACTTCTAAAATGCACGCTTTAATAGCTCTAGTACCCTGGAATAGACAAATACATCAAAATTAGAAATGAATAAAAAAGTTTAGAATCCAACAAGGAAAAGGTCATAAAAATAAGTCTAATAAGGAGGATATAAGAATACTAAAAGATGGTGTAACATTTTTTTAAAACAAGTTAAAAAAAGAAAAAAAACATAGCTCCTACTCTAATTTAGTAAAACCAAATTAAGGATACCACAGAGAAAATGAAAACAAATATTCCAAACAAGAATTATAATCCTTCACTATTCATTTTAAATGGTCAGCACACAATATGTAAGAATAGAGTCAAGATCAATGGCACGTAAGACTGGAAACTATCTAAGTCTTTTTTTGCAGGAGACTACAAACCTTAGCGGAGTCAAATGTTAGAATTTTTAAACTGATTTCATTGCTATGATGAATAAACAATTTATCAGGTACTGCTGAATGTATATACTTCCCCCCAAATTTGTGAATATATATAGGCAAATGAATTTAAATAATAAATGAAGAACAGATTTTACCAATTTGAAATCTGAAATGAGTGCTTATTATGAGAGTTACTATTATCATTAATGTAAGGTATCTGCAAAATAGGAAGAAAGATGAAAGGCCAATGGTCAGTTAGTTTGAAAGGAAGCAAGACACTAATTAATCCTTTGAGTATCACTAGAAAATCAAATCAGGCCAAGTTTGGATTATTTATGTAGTTGCGAACTGAAAAAGCCCAAACAGAAAGAAAAATCTTGACAGTTCTTCTAGCACTTGGCTTAAAACAAACAAACAATTTTTTATAATATTCCATAACTAGTTACATAAAGGGATATGCAGAGCTGTGACTATATTCTTGAAGATGATACCATGCAAATGTCTATAATCAATTTTATAGCCCAAGGGGGGCTGAATTATTTGCATTTGTATCATTTTGTCTTGCTGATAGACAACCTAGCCACACAGATTGAGGCAGTTTTCCAAGTTGTTATTTGTTTCTGTCATTTTCAATTAATTTACTATTATTTTGGTAACTGTTTAATTTGGCTGTGGAAAGAAAAATGAGTGCTTCTACATTTCCCAGTCAACATTCTCTCTATATGAAGCCATGTGACTATGGCGAATGGATTGCTGATGGAAATGCTCTACACTTCCCGGTATGGTCCACCAAATCTCCTGTGACAGCCACCAATCTCCAATCATTTCACAGCCAGATGCAGAGGATTGAGTGGGAAGACTTGAGAATCTACTAGATGGAAGGGGCATGGATTCCTGAATCACCACATGGAATCCGGCTGCCAGTTGGACTGAGTAAGAAATAAATAAATCTAAGTGAGAAACAAATCTTTTAATTTTAAGGCAAAGAGACTTTGGTGTTGTCTGTTTCAGCACTGGTATTCTCTGATACCATGAAAAAAGATATAATATTTTGAATGATAAAAGTTCTGATTTCAAATATAATGAATCATTGGGCAAAATGAAGAAAAAGTTTTGGGTTTTTTTTTGCTTACAATTCTTTTATTTTAATTTTTGAATTTTATTTTATTTTTTATATAGCAGGTTCTAATTAGTTATCTATTTTATACATATTAGTTTATATATGTCAATCACAATCTCCCAATCCATCCCACAGAAAAAGAAGTTTTCAAGTTTTTACATCGGCTAAATAGTGGTTGCATACTGTATCTAATGTTTGCTTCAATGTTGAGAATAAAATAAAAATTGGATACAGTGTAAAAAAAGAGGCAACACAGGTAAAGGAATAAGACAGGTTTTAAGAAAAATATCCAAAATAATGGGATGATTTCACCTACGGAAAGAATACAATATTGTACCTTCAAGAATATTTTAGGCTAAGCAGCAGGACCATCAATCCAGCTGAAAACAATTAAGATTATTAGTGACCATTAAAAAATAATAACTTAATTAACATGGAGCCATTAGTAAGATACCAAGGAAATAATCCATGACCTAGCCAAAATCTAACTGATGTGGAAATCCAGAATTAAGAATGGCAACATTACCCTAGGCCTTTGCAAGCAGTTGACAAATGCAGTGAATTTAAGCTTTGGTTTAGGGATTACAAGAAAATGTCTAGGATTTGCCTAAGATTGAAAATCAAAAGGCAGAAAGGCTAAAAATGAATGAATTCAAAAGTTAGAAATAGGAAAATGAATAAACCCAAAGAGTAAATGACTGGAAATATTAAGGATAAGAAGTAAAAATAATGAAATACTACAAAAACAGACAAAATGGAATCAACAAAGTTCAAAGTTGGTTTATGAAAGAGGAATCTAATAAAATAGACTAATCTTCAATGAGATTTAATAAATTAATATATAATGAACAACTATATACTAACACATTTGAAACTTCATATGAAATAGACAAATTTTAGAACATAAGTTGTATATTGACAAAGGAAGAACTATAAATTCTAAATAACTCCATAACTGAATTAAATCAAGAGTTAAAAACTTTCTTTGAAGAAAATTCTTAGTCTACATGGCATCATTAATAAATTTTAACTTCTAGGGTCATATGATTCTAATCTTACACCAACTGTTCTAGAAAGTAGAAAAGAACATATGTATACCAACAGTATTTATAAGAGTAACATAACCTTGTATCAAAAACAAATAAGGACAGTACATGAAAATAAATTTACATGCAAATTTTACCCATGAACATAAATGCAAACCTAGCTATTAACAAACCAAACTCAACAATGAATAATAAAGGTAATATAATCTATGTTGTTAGGTTTATTTCATGGATTCAAGCTTATTTAAAATTAGTAAGTCAATTAATATAATATACCACGTTAAATTTGAAGGAAATAAAACATTATGTGAATAAATGTAAACAAAAAATTAACTATTTTGCTTGTGCATGACTTTTGGCACATGTGTGTTTGATACTGTTGTGTATATACCTAGCAGTAAAATTTCTGGCTCATTCATGGGGTAAATGTACATTCAACTGTAGGAGATATTACCAAATAGCAAATATCTTTACCTAGTTAGGATGCTATCTTAAGGATGTCCTTTAAGAAACAGAGTTTGTAATTTTAATATAGTCCAATTTGTCAATTTTTTTTCTTTGTGGAAAATTTTATTTTCAACAAAATTTCCTCTTCCTCTCTTCCTTCCTCCCTCCCTCTCTTCCTTCCTTCCTTCCTTCCTTGCTTCTTTCCCTTTTTCTTTTGGTCTTTCTTTCAGTGTGGCAATACATATTAATGTCTTCTAAGGTGAATTAAGATTGAGTTACAACATTTGCCTCAATAAATAAATATCTACAAGACTGCAATTCCATTCTATTGAACATAAATATTCTAATTTCTGAGAAAGTGTATAAGGGGGATAAAATCACAGACAGGAGGTAGAAAAACAATTGTTTAACAAAAATTATATAAAGAAACTATTTTCTTGACAAAGAAAGAAAAAGTAATATTTAAAATGACCCATTTATGAATTTTGAATCATTGTGCATCTGAAATTTGAAAATAACAGCTCTCCTGATATGCACAGGCATTAGGTAATTGGAAATGAGACAATTTAACGTTGTGTTTAAGACTGTGGGTTCAGAGTTAGACTGAGCTCGAAACTAGGGTCATGCATGTATTATCTGACTGACCCCAGAGAACTTCTAAAATTCTCTGTGCCTTAGTTTCCTCATCTGTAAAATGAAGATAAAAGATATCCTCTTACCCTATGTCAATAAAATGTTCTCTCATGTATTAATATAATTACCTTACAGTTTTTCTTTTCACTTTTAGGTCTTTAGTCTATCTAAAGTTCAAGCTTCATGTGTAATTAGGTAGAGATTTAATTGTATTTCTCTTCATATTACGATCCAATTTTTGTAATACCATCTACTACGCAACACGCACTGTAATGTTTAAGCCCTTACATGCACTTGGGTTGATATCTTAGCTTGCATTCATTTAAATTAGTCTAATTTTGTGACATTACCACACCGTTTTTATTACTATAATTTCAAATTTTCCTGTATCATTTCTTGTATAGAATAGAGTGTATTGTGTTATTTCCCCAATAGAATGAAAGCTCCTGAGGTATGAAACCAAATCTCATCATATTGACTCCCCAACAACTAGGTCACAGCCAAGTACATGGTAGAAAATCAATAAATATGAATAAACGAAGAATGAATGAATGAAAGAAACAGAATGTACAGATTATGTGTATAATGTTCAGTAAGCCAAAATAAATAACCAATTGTGGTTTTGTGCAATTATACCAAAGGGATGTATTTTATAGGAAGGATATAAGATATAAAGAAAATAAATTCTCATAGAACAGCGTGAGATATGTAAAGAGAAGAGATGGTATATATACTCATTCCTTCTAAAAGGACAAATCATGTCACATTGATACTATAAATCAGACTTTAAACATAATGTTTTTAATATTCAAATTAATGCAATCTTGTATTAGAGTTATTATACCATTATTTTATTGGTGTTATGTTTTATTACAACTAGGACATTGTTGATTTTGAGTTTGAAAATTAGTACTAAAGGTTATAAAAAAACTCAGCTTTTAATATGGGGATTTAGTTATATTGCACTGCTAAAATTTTTAAGCTTAGCCAATACTAATTGCTAATTAGACATCGTTTGCAGGTGCAAAATATGAAAACATTTTATAAAATTGTGAACACTTTATATTTTAAATACCTATATTTTATATAAAAAAGAAATATTTGAAATGATTTGCATTTTAACTTTTTAAATCAAAGTCAACAAAATTATAATTTTTCTCCTTTGAAAAAGAATAGTTACATTTCTAAAATTTCTAGGGACTCCTCAAACTGATCCTTGTCTGGCTCTACTTCTATCTACGTCAAGGACCAAGTGTTCCATTGGCACCTGTTCTTGCCATTAGCACCTGTTCTTGTATTGAAAATTATTTACTATACACAGTTTGTATACCCACTCCTCCCAAACAAAGTCACTTTTTTGCAGTTATACAAGCATAAAACAAGGCAATGTGCAAAAATGTTCAGAATGTAAGGAGGTAACTGCATGTATTGACCGACTGATTCAGTTTAAAGGGAAACCAGAGACATGTTCAAAGTTATGGTTTCTTGGGGTCTGCAGAGACTATACAGAGCTGTGAATTTCTAGAGGTTTGAAGAGGGATGGAGTAGAGAAGGAAAAAGAGAAGGGAATTAAAATAGGGAACGGGCAGTTTATTGAATGGACGTGTTGAATGTCTACCATGAGCCTAAATCCTTGCTTGGTGTTTTCATATATATCTTCCCATTTAGCAGTCACCCAAATGCTACACAATATTATTTTCACCATTCAAATGCTATTCCTTTCTTAGTGGGATAACTGAAGCTTAGAATCAACACCTGTCTAAGTTTCCAGAGGTTGTCCAGGAAAACCTGGGTTAGAACCCAGACCTCCTGCTATTCCACCCAGCAAGCTCTCCACTACAGCAAGAGTTCAAGGCCAGATCTAAAGTACAGATATTTTCTTACAAATGGCAGCATCTTATTTGTAAATATTACAAAATACTATATTTTATCAGTTCCATGAAATCTATACCCAAATGTTCATCATTTACTCACTAAATTTTAGTTGACTTACCAGTATATGGACAGATTTCTCAATTCTTAACACATACTTTTGCTTTTTGTACATTTCACGTCATAATTTTTAAAAATAAAAATACATGATTGCTTCAAAAAACAAAAACACTGGCTTTGCAAAGACATTCTTTGTGTGTGCATTTTTGTAAATAAAAACAATTTAGAAATGATTTTAAGTTAATGTTGTTACAAGGGAGGGGATTACAGTTAGAGAAAGCATGCTGTACTTTTCTAACATCTGAAGCAAATTATGGTATGTTTTCCACTTGTTCTCTATGTGCTTCCTCAAACTCTGAAAATTCAATTTAATATTTTAAAGTATTAAGAACCTAATTAGTAGTAAGATGGTAGGTCAGCTGCAGGGTAGATAAAGTTTATTATTAGATTTTGAAATTTGAATATTTTAAATTCTATTTTACTTTTATGTTCCTTTCTCTAAAGCAGTTCCCTTTAAATATACAACAGTAAATTTCACATCTAAGAGTCAAATAAGATTTTATGTATTTCCCCAGAAAGGATCCATGTGCTCTTTGATACTTCTATGTTTTCTACTATGGTTTTACTTTCAAAGAAAAAAAGAATTTAGTTTGTTATTCAGATAAGCTTTAAATTTTTCTAAGTGTGATAAAAACTGTTATTTAATCCACTGAGTTTTTGAGGAATATCATTTACAGTAACTAGCCTTGCCCAACTATGCTTGGGTATCTCCATTTTATGAATTAATACCATTAATAAATATTATGTATTTTAATAGCATTCATTTTGGCAGTACTTACTGTATGCTAGGCAATGTGCAAAGAATCTTATATACAGTATTTTACCTTTAATCTGTACATTAGCCCAATATGGAAACTAAATATAGATGATGGGAAAACTGAGGATCAAAGTAGTCATGTGAATTAGATAAATCACATAGTTTGTAGGGAGCAGACTCATTATACCAGGCTCCAGAGGGTGAGTAATTACAGTTCTATAACAGGTACACAAAAATAGGTATAGGTATAATGGTGTTGAATAGCCATTCCTATGATATATATGGAAGGTGGTTTTACTAGCAACTAGTTGCCCAGTAGCATTAGTTGATGACCTCAGCTTGAGAATGGAAAAAGGAAACAGACTGGAGGAAGGAAAGAGGATCTTGAAAGCTAAAATGTGAACCCTTGAATTTCTTGCTTCAAACAAATAAAGGAAAACTAGTGTGTCTATTGGCACAAACTTGACTATTTAGACTAACACTTAAATCAAAATGCTTGAGTCTGTTGAAAAAAAAATAGTTGTCAGTCAAAACAGGCTAGTTTTTTAGCTTTTTTTTTTTTTAGGCTTGGCAGTGAAAACAGACAAATTAGTAAATATAGATCCAATCTGAATTGTAGATTTTTTCCTTCTTTTATTCTTATGATTATGAAAGGTAAATGTCCAAAATGTTGTCATATAAACCTAAAAATCTTAGATGCAATGGGCAATCTGACAAGAAGGTAACACTTTTTTGAATAACGAAATGAAACTATTTAAGTTTCTAGCCCTACATTAACATAAAACTCCATAGTAGGGCCAGATTTTGTCTGAAAAAGTCACCCTTCACAGGTCTCATTTTTTAACCTCTAATACAGTATATGGAATGATGTTCAAATTTACATCAGAATTTCTGTACTTGGCTGAAATCACAAGGATATGAATGAAAGATCCTTTGTAGAGTTCTGTGTACCCACTGGGCACCCAAATGAAAAAATCAATGGCAATTTAATATGTGTAGTGAGTTTGGCAGGGGTTGAGCAAAGGAGATAATTAAAGGTTGAAACACAAGGCCTTTAAGAAAAAAAGTAAAAATGAAAAGGATAATTTAGCCTGGGGAAAAAGAAATTAAGGAATAATTTAAGAATGGCCTTCAGAGATATGAAGTCTATTTTAGAAACGGTGATAGCTAGTTGTTTCCTTTTTCCAAAAAGAAAACAACAGAAAGAAATGGAGTCAATTTGCTGTAAGCCATAAAAAGGGGGAATATTTTAAACTGTAATAGTTATAAAATATTATTTTCCAGACTTTTTAGTAATAATAACTGAATCTATTTCTTTCTTTTTTAAATTTTGGCCATGTGGCACGGCTTGCGGGAGTCCCCCTACCAGGGATCGAACCCGTGCCCTCAGCAGTGAAACCTCAAAGTCCTAACCACTGGACCACCAGAGAATTCCCTGAATCTGTTTCTGAGATATAAACATGTTTGCATACACATACATACATATATGTGTTTGTGTGTGTATGGTAATATATTAATATAAAGAATTTTAAAATTAGATAGATCCTGAATGATTATTTGTCAGCCCCTGGCTGTACTCTGTAATCGTTGCTGGTTGAGTAACTATTGTGGACTTGAGAAAATAAAGATTCATCTTTCCCATACTCAGTCTCTTTAGTGCAGAACTTCATGACCCCACTGAAGGTGAAAATACCATCATCAGCTTCAACCTTGAGTCAGAATAATACCATATGTCCCTACACATTATTTGAATAGAAATAATCAGATTTTACACAGTCAAGATTATTAACTAGACTAGTAGGAACAGCACTTACTGAGGAATGGAAGATTCAGGGATCAAACACTGAATTGAAAGACCCGTCTTTTTTTTTTTTCTTTTTTAAGCAGGATGGTTTCTTTTTTTTTTTTTAGGATGGCTTCTTATATATAAAATAATTGCATTAAAATAAAGGATTTCCCTAGATGTGGTTTTACAATGTACTTTCAGACTTGGTATGCAAAATGATTTTATTTATGTGATATATTCCTTTAACTCAATAGCTCTCTGGTGTTCCTTTTTCTTTTTCAAACTTAATTTCCTCCCTTGAAGATGGGAGTAATATTTCCTTTTCTGTCTACTTCACAGAGTTCCTATGAGGATTAAATAATAATGTGAAAAATCTTGAAAAATTATAAACTTCTAAAAACATTAAGCATCCTTGATCATGATTTTATTTGCCCTGTGTAGTAGGTAAAACCGTTCTGAAATCCATGCACTGGAGATATGGGATCAGCTGCCATGCTTGTTTGCTTGTTTCATATTGGAAAAGAATTTGACAATTGTGAGTCATGTTACTCAAACTGAACTAATAAAATTATCGGAAGGTGCTTGAGTAATGCTGAAACCAAATCTTTGTAACAAGTCTTTTCATGGTGTTTTAGTTGCAATTCACAGAGCCCTACCTTGGCTAATGTGAGAGAAAGTAGAATTCACTGAAGGAAGAACTGAAGACCTTAACTAGCACAGAGCAAGAGCTAACATAGCCCCACAGGCTGAGGGAGCAAAAACAAATTGAGTCTCCTATTGCTGCTTTGATCAATCAGCTCTACTCCCCCTCCCCCATATGGGTCACTTAGCTTATGATTCAAAGTCCTGATAGAGTCTAATAGGCTTCGCTGGGTTTACCTGTCTACATCTTGTCTAGGGACAGACAATGAATATTAATGATACTCTCTGCAAGAATGCAAGAAGAAATTGTCTTTTGGAAGGTTGTTACTAGAAGTGAGAATAGACACTGAATAGCTAAAACAACAACTACAACAATGAATGTCTACCAGTACAATAGGGTCTTGGGGCTAGTTGCAGAGTGCATCTGAATAGATTTGATTTCTTGCCAAAGTTTCCAAATACTGGAGGGTATTTTTAATTGATTTTAAACAAATGTGTTATTTCTAATAGTGTCTAAGAAATTCTAATATTTAGAAATATTTTGAAGCAATATATATATAAACATAAAGAATTGAGGATGAAAAATACATTAACTGACACACGTTTTCTTCTTTTCAGCTATATTTCCTTTATAATTGCACTGAAGTCTGACACTTTTTATAAATCAGTGGCATAGTGTTTCTCTCCTTGTCTCTGAAATGGTTTGTCTGGATCTCAAATGGCTAATAACCTCGGATATCTGGTTTTACTCTTAACATAATTAAGTGATATTCATCCTAATAGGCTAAATGTACAGTTTTGATCCTAATCAGTATCTATCAAAATACCTAATGCACTTATTTTCTAGCAATGCCGTTCTATTTTTAATGAAGTCTGTTAAAATATCTCTCTCTATATTATTTGTCTCTATAAGAAAATGAAATAGAATTCTAAATCAACTGTCTGTCTTAAGGACCACCACACATTTATTCACTTCTATGTAAATACTTATCAAGCAACCTAGGCACTGGGATGATACCAGTAAACAGTACTAGCACTTATGAAGTTCAATGTCTATATGGGAGAGAGTAGGGGCATTTTCAACAAAATGATGCTATGCAAAGTATATAGAAGGAACACTTAAATCTGCCCAAGAAAATTTGGTGATGGTTGTCAAATATGGTAGGCTGTAGTACTATATTGTTTTATCTTTTCCAGTTTTCTTGAGATATAATGGACATGAACCATTGTATAAATTTAAGATGTTAAAAGGATTCTGAGACCCAATTTCAATGTGTGGGGGAGAGGTTTTCCCACACCAACAAGCAATTCTCAGACACCAGCTGGCTATCCTACAATTCAATTCAATTCTGACACTATCTCCAGTCCCATAAGACGGCCCTCTGCTTTAGATACCAGTCACATGTCCAAGCTGTTACCTGTACTTTCTGACCTACTGGCTATAAATCAGAGGTTCCTACAACCCAATCCTTGGGTTAGATTAATTTGCTAGAATGGCTCACAGAACTCAGGAAACCGATTTACTCACTATATTAATTAAAAATTACTCAAAATCTAGATTCTATAACAGGAAATTTTTATGATAAATTTGATAACACAAACATAAAAAATTCACTTCAGTAAAAAAAATCATAAAGTCAAATAACAAATACTAAACTGGAGAGGAAAATTTTGTATAAATTATTCAGAGTTTTTTATTGTTTGTATATAATAGTATCTACAAATTAATAAGAAAAATACAAATGACCCAATATAATTTGTTCATATTAGTTAAAATACAGATGTTTTGTAAAAAAATACCAAAAATAATAGGATAGCTTTAAAATTAGGGGTTTTATTCTGTCTCATATAATAACGTGTGTATAAGCAGCCCAGGTGTTATATTGTTGCCCAGCTTCCCTAAAAATGTAACTTCTATCCATGATCTAAAATGGCTGTCTCCTCATCTTGTACAAATATTCATCATTACTAAAGAGAAAAGGCAAAGAGACAATATAACCCAGAAATTATACACATATTTGTGTTCATACATTACACACATCCCTCCAGTAAGAATTTAGACATTTAGCTATGAGGAAGGTTGGTCCCTTAATAAATGACAAAGGGAAGTATGGATATTGAAGCCACTAGCATTTTCTTCCTCCAAGGAAAGAGATAAAAACATTTCATAGAAACTGAGTCTTAAACACAGTAAAATATCAAAATTAATTTTTAATAAGAAAATTCTAAATTTTAACTACAAATTGTTTTTCCCCTAGCATATGCACAAAGAACTAAAGATTTTGTTTCTACACATTGTGGGCAAGGGTGAAAGAAAGAGGCATTCTCCTTTATGCCTACACATACTTGGAGGAAACATAAACTGAAATACCATCCATTGCAATTTCTGTAGACAATAACTACAAAATTTTTAAATTCATGTGTACTTTTATCCAGATATTCAACTCCTCATTATTTATCTTCCTCACATCTGAGTAAAAAGCAGATGTGCAAGGAAATTCAGAGCAGCATTGAAAATATAAGTTTGTTAACTGAGGCTGGTTCAAATCAGTTGTGCTCCTATATTCAGTGGAATACTAGAATACTTTTTTAAGCGCCATTAAAAAACAACATGACAGTTCTATTTAAACTGATATAAAAATGAATGCTATGCTATACATGGAAACATTTTTTAAAAGCAAGGCATAGAGTAATAAGTATAGTATAGTAATTTTCTGTGTAAAAATGCTAAAATTATGTATGTGTATATGTGTGTTTCTCAAACAATAAATTGGAGGGAGGAATATACAAGAAACTGTAACAGTATTTACTTCTGGGGAAGGAAACTAGGCTCTGTGGGGGCTAAGGAGAGAAGACGACAATTTTAATTCTATTTTCTTTCACTCCTTCTGAATTTTTATTTCATGACTGTACTACCTTTGCAAAAAAAAATTAAAACAGGTTACACTTAAGAGCACTCAAAGATGGGAAAAGCATTCATCATTGGAAAGATACAGCCAAACTAAGTCTAGGATTTAAATGTTATCTAAAATAGGCCTAAGATGTTTAATGTCAACTGAAAATGTCATCTTAGGTTAATGGCTCTGATTGCCTTGTAAATAACAAGACAGCATCAAGGTAAGTATTTCTTTAAATGAAATCATGACTAGTATGCTTAAGTACTTTTGTGTCTTTTCTGAAAAAAGGTGTAAACCTGCATTTTCCCCCATGATTTAATCCACCGCTTTTAAATGTGTATGCTAATAAACTGAGTAAAAAACAAGAACTTGGAAAACTTATGTTCTACTCCCTCTTTACATTACTACTGATTCACTCTATGGCTTTGAATACGTAATGCAGTATTTTTCAAGTTTCAGTATGCAATATGTAAATTTGGAAATACTTATTGTACTTCGCATCTATTGACTTCACAATAGTGGATAGGCAAATTTCTTTTTTTTAATGATAAAGGAAATCGTGAAGTGAACTGTTTCCCAGGGTGATATTAAATGTTTAATCACAAAGCACAGTGATGATCTTTGCTTACTGGGTGGTGCTCATGCCTCACTGTGGCTTGAAATTAGGAATGTCTTCATATTGATTAAATTTACATGAAACTGAATTGGTATGATCTTTCATATAACAGGTACCAGGATGCTAATTTACTAATTAGTACTCAGAAATATAAATGATGTGTTTCTCCTCAAAGGGAAAAAAGAAGAGCTGCTTAGTGAGCTTCGAATTGGGAAAAGGAAGATTAGTTGACAGCTATAACATGATTCATCTCTATAACATAGATATAATTTTTAAATGGGAAGCCCAAGATACCTTTGACAAGGAGCTAGGGTTATTACTAAAAGTCTCTTCCTAAAACTCATATTCACTGCTTCTGTTACTGACGAGAATTGACACAATTTTTCCTCACCAAAATAACCTGACAAATTCTCTTATTGGTTTGTCACACATTCAGCCTTATTCATTGGGGTTCATATTCTCCTGGCCTCTCAAATTTGTTTCAGCCCTCTTCCTTATGTTACTTAGTAGGATCTTTCGGCAACAGTCCTACTTCCTGCTAATAGGAGCTCCTAACATTGCCATTTCAATCCCTTGCCTCCACTTACCTTAATACGTATCACATTGATCATAAACACCAACCAATATCTTTCAGCATCTGCCTGCAGCAGCATCTACTAACTTATTGCGTAAGATTGCTCTAGGATCACTCACCTATTTTTTAGACATAGTTGAGAAGTTTATTTATCCAGTTCTGAATTCAGTGCTTAAAAGTAGAAAAGAGTAGAATCACACCAGGACATTTTGAGGATAACCAAAAAAGTTTTCAGTAATTATACTGTGATAACAGACCTACACAGAGGGTGTCCAAGGCCAACTAGGCCATATGGTTACTCAATAACTCAACACTTCACAAGGGAGTCTTCAAGACAAGCCCTAGTACTTTTTTATCTTCCCACAACTTAAACTGATATATCATAGCTGCCATGAGATGATTAATTGTGCCTAAATAGTATTACATGGACATGAGAAAGATACTGAGAGTAAAGCCTTCCAGTAGCCTTCATGTGTTTTTAATATTAAAACAAAAATGCTATATCCACTACTGTGAACGTAGCATGTGGTCCTGTGAACACTTCAGTGATCCAGGATATAAGCACCTGGGCTCCAGATGATATGGATGGCCAGCCAGGCAGCTATGCCAGCAGAAGGTGAGCCATGGAGCCAGATGGGCATCTTGACAATTAGAGCCCATAAAATAAACTGGCAAGGGCCTCTACTTCAGGTCCTTGAAAGAACTTCAGCATCCTTCAGAAACTGGAGCATCTTACCACCCAAGTGAACTATCAGGTTTATATGTAATTTGCCTTAACTTTCATGAAATTTTGCGTATGCTATTAATAAACCTGTTTTTGCATTTTATCACTTATTGAATGTCTTTTAGTGTGAAATGTACTAGACCTGCCATTACCAGAGAGATTTCAGAGTAGAGAGTCAGACTATGAAACGTATAACATTTCACTTTGTGTATTTGATTTCTCTAGCAAAATCTTGTATAGCATATATTCAGGCATAAACTCCCTCTGTATGGAGATTTTAGAGTTTGCCTTAGTGTCCCACAGCTCCATGATATCAGTCACCAAAAAGCAAGCCTAAACCCTAGACCAGAAGGGAATGGCAGGAGGGAAGATACCACTGACAAAACAGATAGATTATCTTAATGTAGTTGGCCTTTTCAATGTTAGTGAAAATTATTTGGCATTTACTCAACCGAAGTATCCATTCTGCATCTTAAATGTCACTCTATGCCTATGATCTCAAATCTTATCCAAGTACTGAAATTTCAAAGTGACAGTCACGATATAAACAGTTCTACTTATATATGCATATTCATGAACTCTTAACACTATTATGAATACAAATATAAAATTCCATTACCACTGTTAACAAAGTACACTGATGGAGGAATCATTTGATTCCATCTAGTTTAATTTGAGTAAAACAACCATAATATATATGGCCATTCCAATCTTGTTGGTCCAATTAAGGAAAAATTTAGATGAAAATTTAAAAATAAATTGGTCTATTTTTGAAGCCAAAGAGAACATAACGATATGGTCCCATTTTTCAAAGCACCTACTATGTGCTGGACTAGTGTGAGATAGCTGATGTGCAGTGTCTCATTTACTCCATAGGACAACCCTGAAAGATGCTTCATGTTATCCTCATTTTGCAGCTAAAGAAATTGTCTTAATATGTTTAACTAACTTGCTTAATGGTATATAATCAGGAAATGAAAGAGCAGACAATCAAATACAGGTTTAACTTTAAATCCTATAACTTTCAACTGCACAAGGAGATCCATCACTCCAAATCCTTAATTTCAAAGATGAGAGCATTAAGGTCAACCCAGGTTACATGATCAGCTTAAGGTCACATAGCAGGTATTTACTGTCAACTCTTCTGACCCTCTGTCTACAGCAAAAATTTACCTAAGCTAATGACATTCAATCTTAGCTTAAGTAATTTTATGAATCCATTTTATTAAATGACATGATATATGTAAATATCTGAGTACTATGGCTTAAACATAGCTTACTCAAAGACGTTTAGTTCCCTCCCAGTACTAAACTCTTCGGTGATAATATGTTTAGAAAAGTGTTATCCTTCATCACCTCGCTGGAAACCATTACGTGGTAACATTCATTATGAAATCATATCTCTGGGCTTATCTAATATGCTAATTCTAGATGTTATAGAGAAAGAGTTTGTGTTATATAATTCTTGAATTTTTCAGCAGGAATAAATCACTAATAGATAGCTCCTTTGGTCATCATAGGGTCTGTAAAGCTGTTCTTAGATATCAACCTTGCTATTATCATAGAATTTTAATATTGATGTAAACTGTTTCCTGGAAAGCTTCATTTCATTATAAAATTCTTATAAATGTTAAATTGGCTTGGTCACATAGGAAATAAAATTGCATCTTTTACAGCTCATTGTTCTCATTGATATTTTCATGGCAATCAGCAATCAAATAATCTATATTTTCTACTTCAAAATAATAATTATAGAACTGTGGAACTTAGAGAGGCCTCAGAGAGCAGTGAGCCCTAACTTTTCATTTTGTAGTGAAGAAGACAGAAGTCAAAAGGGCTAAGTGGTCTGCTCACATCTCTGGAACCCAGATCTCTAGTCTTCTCTTCCTGGGTACTTTCCACTGGAATTTACTGACAAGATCAGAGATTCCTTGCAATTTTGAAAAAGGCCATAAACTGAAATGTTGCACTTTCTGAAAATTCATTGCCAACTACACTATCACTTTAAAAGTAATTATAATCCTCACTTCAATATTGCAAGGTTAAGGTCTTCTCGGCCTTTGAATATCTGTTGACATCTGAAGAAACACTTCCAGTGATAGCATCTAAAACACATCTTTAGTTGTTGCTTTATTCTCAGTCCTTGAAATAGCTTAGCAGGTCAAAAGAAAAAAAAAAGGCTATTCTAAAGTGAAAGGAACGCAATATGCCGTACCTTACTGTGCAAAATCAAAGCACATATTCACAGCCTCAGAAAATTATACTAGTAGGACCGATAAACATACATCACAAAACAATTTTAAGTAATCATTTCTGACTATCTTCTGTGAGGGACAGTGTCTTTTTTTTTAACAATACCTCAAGAAATATCTCGGTAAAAATAAATTACTTAATATATGACATTAAAATATAATCAATTACCAGACATTTTTTTCCTTGCTGACACACAAACTCTTATGAACTAGTAAAACTCAGACTCCTGTAGCTTATACTGATAAAAATACTAGTCCCTCCCTTTTCTATTATTTCTACTTCTAGTGGCTGAGTCACCTGAGAAAATCTTTTCTGAATTTCAGAGTAAATAGTTCACCTCATCCATTTCTTATAGATTCCAACTCTCTAGTTTTAAGGTATGCCATGTACGTACAATGGGATTAAAATTATTTAGCAACATAAAGGTTTATAAAACTAAATTATTTTAGGTGGCTGTGATAGTTTTAAATTATAACCATGTGAATGAGCCATGGTTAGGTGGATCCTCTCGCCCAGGTTTATTCTTCAGAACACTACAGCACCAGCTGATGTTTTGGCTGCAAATTCATCAGAGACCCTGAGTCACAATCGCCTTGCTAAGCCTCTTCCAATTCCTGTACCACAGAAATGTCAAGATAATGAAACTTTTGTTGTTTTAAGCAGCTAGATTTATGAACGATTTAAGAGATAATTAATGCAATAGTCCATTACGAGTGTATAGAGCCTGTTATGGATTGAATTGAGTTCCCACCAAAGTTAAGAAGCCTTAACTCCCAATGTGACTGTTTTTGGAGATAGAACTTTTAGGGAGGTAACTGAGGGTCAGATCATAGGGTAATCTGAATGACTGATGTCCTTTTAGGAAGAGGAAGAAACACCAGAACTAACTCTCTCTGCATATGCAGAGGGAAAAGGCCATGTGAAAACACAGCGAAAAGGCGGCCATCCGCAAGCCAAGGAGACAGGTTTCAGCATAAACCAATGCTGCTGTCACTTGATCTTGAACTTCCAACCTCCAAAATGATGAGAAAATAAGTTGTTTCTGTTGTTTAAGTGACCCAGTCTGTGCTATCTCGTTATGGCAAACCAAACTGGCTAGTACAAATCCATTCTATAATCAAGCTCAGAATGATTTGCAACCAAATTTAGAGATGTACTAGTCTCAGATGCCAATAGATATAAAATTACCTGATGCCTATAAATTATCAGTGTCCTTCACATTCTCCTTGATTGTTTAAAAATCTTTCCATATTTCTATTCTGTTTCTGTGCCTGGTCTAATGTAACTTTCCAATAGAAAGAGAGAGAATGAAGGCAAGAAGGAAAGAAAAAACTAAAAAGCCCATGTTTGCCTTTGTGCTGGGAAAGTGCTGTGATCTACTCTCATGTTGGATTATTATATGCCTTATTAGAGTTTGAGTTCCTTGAGGGCAGAGACTATGCCTTATTTCCTTCTTCATAACATTTTTTTTAATAAAGAAGACACATAACACACAATGAGAATTTATTGAATTGAAGATAATTAAATTCACACCAAATCTACTAATTTTGATAAAACGGAAAACTCCAAATTACAATTTTAAAATATTGAAATTAAAAAAAATTAACAGACATAAAATTATGTAAAACATTTTTGCTTATTTTATCATTCGTTCATTTGATATTTTTGTGCATTTGCTATATGCAAAGCACTCATCTATTCAATTAATTATGAATTTCATTAAATATTTTAAGCAAAAAAGAAATAGCATTTGGATTAGATAGGGCAGTACTTATATTTCTTACAAGGTAAGTCCCTCTCTATTATACCCCTGCTTAGAATCGTTCCACGAATTATCATTGCACTTAGAATGAGTTACAAACTCCTGAAGCTGGTTTATATATATCCACATGGCCTGACCCCTGCTTACTTGTTTGACTTCATTTCAAATGACTCTCACCATTATCCACTATAAAGCCATACCAGCCAATTTATTTTCTTCAGACAAGTCAAGCTGCATCCTAAATTTGTTATTCCTCCTCATCTTTCTTCTTCTTCTGTCATTTAGGTTCAAGATTAAATGTCATCTCTTAAAGAGAACTCTTCAGATGCCACAATTTCAGAGTCACCCTCGCCCTTTTACATGACCCTATTCCCATGCTGCTCAAAGTGCTTATTACAAACAAGTGTTGTATCCATTTGTTTATTACTTGTCTTTCCCTACTTAAATGCAAGTTCCAGCCTAGCAGAGTATTTAATGGTTGTTTACTACTGGATCTCTAGGGCTCAAAGCAATAGTTCATTGTTACTACTCAATAACAGTTTCTTTAATAAATGGATGAATGAAAAATGAATACATGGTCAGATGATAAGAGAGAGGACTCAAGGATGATTCCTAAAATTTTGATTTGAGCCAACGGATGGACGGTGGTGTCATTTAAGGAGACTAAACAATGAAGCAGGAAAAATGTTAGGGGTGATTTAAAAGAAAGAATTGTGATTGACATATTAAATTTCACATTGCTATTAGATTTTCAAGTAGAAGTATCAAGTTGTTAGGTAGTTACCAACTCTGGATCTCAGTGGTAAGCTCAATGATAGAATTATAGAAACAAATATCCAAACACTTTTAATAATAACTATCATAATAATTAATATATATATATATATTTGTGTGTGTGTGTGTGTGTGTGTGTGTGTGTACAGGAATGAGTCTGGGATTACTCCAATAGCAGAGAAATATCAAGAGAAGAAAATTAGGTAGAAACAAAACCAGAGAATATGTCTTCTCAGAAACTGAGAGGAAAATTCTTTCAGAAGAAGAGCTTATTTGTGCCAGATATTCCTGAAAGCAGCAAAAGAGGAGAATGGGGAGACGTCCACTGGATTTTCAAAATAGAGGTGGGTGAGAAGTGACCCCCTTAAAAGCAATCACTGGTGGGTGTGAAGTATGTGAAAAACTAGGAGGAAAGCATTAAGGAGGGAGTAGAAAGTGGAGAAGGCAATGATGAGACTTTTTCAAGAATGTTTTGCCTAATGTGAGTGTAGTTTCCGAGATGAAAAGGGTCGGGTCAGGGGAATTTCTGAATAGAAAATGTAGAGTATGTTTCTTGCTGATAAAATCATAGTGCTGAAGTCATTATACTAGGAGTTCCTTGAGATCAAATTACAAACTAGGAAAATATCAGAATATTAATCACATCTATATGGTAAGTTTACAAGCTCACCTTAACCTTCCAGAAGTCTATAGCTGCACCCTCTTCCCACCCAACACACACTGGCCTCTGGATAAAAAGATTTAATTTAAAAACAAATAGCTTGTGAGCACATTAAAAAAAAACAACTACTGCTGGTCTTATTCAATTCTTCTTTCTAGATTATAGCAAGTTGTGATGATTAAATATTAAATAAGCATGGCAGCACAAAAATGAATGTGAGAGTATGATTTCCAACCCTGTTCCCACAGATAAACATATTTCAAGCTGGAGTTGCTTTTTTTTCTTTTCTAGAGCACAAAAAAGATTGTGTCTTGACTTAATAAAATCAAAGAAACCAAAAGAGACACAAGTGGTGATTGAAGAAGAAAAGATATTACTCTTATCTTGTCAGCATTTGTGGCTAAATTGTACAACCCTGAATCACTTAAAAGTCAGAGAAAGTGACCTGCTTTATTTAGCAAACAGTAAGCATTGGGATGGGAGGAAATGGTAACCTATAGTTCCCATTAAATAACAGTTGTAGGATCTGTCAGACAATGCCAATACATATACCCCAAATCTCAGCAAATTTGGCAATTGCGAGTACTATCGTGGGCACTATATTTCTGTATTTCTATTTCTATATGGAGGCCAGGAAAACACATTCCAGGAAATACATTGTAAATAGGTTTTGTTATTGATATCCAATGCCCCAAGTCTCATCTAGGAAAGAAATATGTTTGTATACATAGTGGTAAGTAAATTAGTAGGTATTTTTCTTACTTGAATTGCCTGTTGAATCAGGCCTCAAGTTGAATAGAGCTTGAAGAACTAGGCTAACCACAGTGCATTATTCAGAACCTTGATTCAGCATACTAAGTCTAAAACAAGAAGTAAAAAATAAAAGTTAGTTAATATCTTCCTAAAACAAATCAAGAATGGTAATATGGGTAGTGCTTGTTGTAGCCCAAAGGCAGATTGGTGCTTAAAATCTGTTGCCAGTACTTACATTGGTTGTATTAATGTCATTGCCACCTGTGTATGTCTATTTATGCCATTGTGCCCATGTACCATGTGTCTGCCCTGTACTTTTGGAATAAATTGCTCTGTTTCCTGAAGCAACCATTACATAGCAAATGATTGCTCAGTATATCACTAAGGCCCAAAGAAATAATACGCATGCAACTCAAAGCCATCTGCTATTCCAAATGCTGTTCATTGAATAAATAAGTGGACATTTATAAGCTGATCAGGTGAAGGAAAGCAGTGCTGAACATAAGAATTGAATTTTCACAAATTGCTATGGATTATTCATAAAGCAGTACAAAACTCAGCTTTTTGAAGTCATGTCTTAATCATTGTTTTTTATCCAGGTCAATAAATATTGCTTGTATAAAATATATAGCAGATACCACATGTCTGTAAAACCCAAAGTATGGATGACAACTGTGATAAAAGCAACAATAATAATAATTATATGCTGAGGGCTTTGACAGTGTACTAAGAAATGTAATGTTATTTAATTTAATCTGCAAAGTGACATTAGGGAGAGGATATCATTATTATCTACATTTTAGAGAAGAGATTTAGAAAGATTAAGTAATATGTCCAAGAGACAGTAAATGGCAGTGACTATAGGAAAGGATGGTGGCTAAACTAAGTATCACTAGGCATAAGAATTATGCTCAGGGTCTCACTCAGAATTCTTGGATAAAATATGGAGTCAAAATTAATGAGTAATTTTCCTATAGGATTTTTGTTTTGTTTTTTAATGAGAAGAGAATAGCAAGTGAAAGCAGGTGTTTTGGTCATTATTCATAGCTGAAAAAAATATTCTGTCCAATTTTTAGTGATATTGTCCATATATTCTGGATTTATTTTTATTATTTTCTGTGGCAGAGCTTGACCAGAAATAGGTCCAGAAATATATGAAGACCACAAAAAGATAAAAGAAATAGAACAACAGATTGGAGAGTAATGTCTAGTGGAGAACATTGGGCATGGTTTCTGACACATGGAACTTACTCAGAGAGACCAGATCAGAGACCTATTAAGTTTCTGAAGAAAATGTAGCATCGGAGAAATTGGCTTTAAAAGGTAGCAAGGGGATCTTTGACAAATACTTAAAATAACTATTAGGCCCCTAATGTATAAGAAAAAATAAGGCTCCAAAAACATACTTCGAATATGGCTAAGGAGGCTATTGAGCAAGGAGAAGCATCGCAAAGAACTGATCAAGGAGAATATGGGGAAAATTAACACAGGAGCCCCGCCCAGACAGCTGACTTGGTTCCCCAACCCAGGAGAGCAGCTTTTACATATTCTGACTGGCAGGATTTTCTATTATTAGAGACCAGTAACTTTTGTGTTTTTCTTCTACTCCTAGAATAAGAATATTCTGTGTTTATGTCCTCCTTGTTTCACCATTAAATAACTGAGTGGTTGTTGGGAGGAGTGTGTGTAAATAATATATCTTTTTGACAGTAGGTCTCTAGACCAAAATGAGTACTATTTGGTCCAAACATTACTTAAAGATCCTAGATTGTCGAGATGGATGCCTGGCTGATGGAATTTGGGTGTTGATAGCACTGGGAAAGGCTGAACGTGTTCCATATAAGAGGAATGATGAAAAAGTTATTGGTGACCAGAAGAGACTGACTGGACACTAACCAATTATATTGACTGTTCTGGAGCACACATTAAGATGCATGCCAACCTTCTTTGCAGTGAGATTGTGACTTTGAATCAGTTTCGGCCAATAGAATACAGGAAGAAACGAGGCACTCCCACTTCCAAGGGTAAACCCTTAAATTCCAGATTTTCCTTTCTTTCTCTCCCTGTCTCTGTCTCTCTCTGTCTCTGTCTCTCTTTCTCGCCACAGGCAAATGACTTCAGGAGTGTGGAACCACACTATACAAGGAACTGAAATCCTTAAGTAACCCCTTCAAAAACAGACTCCTAGGAGACCAATGCTACTCACAGTAGACTATGACATGAGGAAAATAGGTATTAAAGCACTTTGATTTGAGGGAGGTTTGTCAGGGCAGCTAGCAGTATTACTCTTCTAATATGTGACTCATACACCCATCTATGTCTTACCCAAATCCTGCTTACTTTGCTCATGGTTATTGAACCATGCCAACTCCTTAATATCATATAGGGGAAAGGCGTTAGACCTACCCAAAGCAAGTGGCAGGTAAGATAGAATCACCTTATTCTAGAACCTACAGTGATAAGACATTGGCATTTCCTTTTTTCTCACTGAAAAAAATTTGATAAATTCAAGTTATCCTCTCTTCCTTCCGCCTTTCCTAAACACACACACACACATGCACACGCACACGCACACGCACAGAGAGAGCGCTGTTCATTCTCTGAGGTATTCTTGCCCGATGGTAAGGGAGTAGAAATAACACCATTTACCCTTGACAAGCTGCTCACACAGCAAGAGCATATCTGAAAAATTCAGCCACCAGAAATTACAAAATGACCACGCCTCCATTTGGTAATATAAAATAGCGAAGAAAAAAAAGACCATTGAGTGTTATCCACTCTATATGAATACAAAATTATGAATCATAAAGCAAAGCAGGTCTCTGAGTAAGCTAGAGGAGCTCGGGCTGATTCCCTATACGAGTCTAATGATGAGTCAATGGCCAAACTATTTATAACAGAGTCGGTCCCAGCAAGAGATAAGAGCCTGTGCAAAGCTTCATTAAAACTGGTATTTCTGCTGGCAGCTACCATATTAAAGAAACAGTTGTGATACCATCAGTGCAGCAGTCCTATGTAATAAACCAACAAACTCTTTGTATTCTTTCAGCATCAGTCTATGGAATGAGAATATTAACATAGTTATATAAACTAACCACCAATTTTGAAAGCTACCTAAACCAGAACTCTCAAAGATTTTTGTCTTTGGCTAAAAAAACATGATTCCAAATCTTAAAAGAAAAGGAATCTTTAACAAATGCAAGAAAGCTAAGCTGATTTAATGTAACAAAATATAAATGTGAAGTTGATTATATATAGCTAAATTACATTCCAAGTGCAAGTACATCATAAGGAACACCATAAAGAAAGAATATTGAACGTTCAGTATGGATTGCCGTAATCACACTCTAAAAATTCATTCAATAATTTGAAAACTCCATTTTTGGGGACTGGGTGATTGGTTTGCACAAACCTAATATGGAGTGTAAGCACAATATATAAACAACAGGCCTTCATTTTGCATTTATAGAAAGCTGAACAACTTCAGTGTTAAGCCATTCTGTCTAATCCAGATAATTATAAGGACCACATACACTGGGTTTACTGGGCTGCTCCTTTACATGCAATTATCTTGGACCCATATCATGTAGCTTGAATAAGAATTATTATGAGTGTTGCTAAAATAGTCTTCTTTTTTTAAGCAGTCTGCACAGTATCCTCAGGATACTAAAGTTAATGAACTACTCGTCCAATGGAACAGGAATTCTCAAATTTACGGTACATCAGGGGAACTTGTTAAATGCATTGCCGGGCTCAACCAACAGAATTTCTGATTCAATAGGTTTAGGGTAAGTTTTCAAAATCTGCATTTCTAATGGGCTCCCCGTGATGCTGATACTGCTGGTGCAGGGACCACACTGAGAGCACCATGCTAGAACACTAGGTTATGAATGAGAATACATGACAAAGGACCTTATTAGTCACCATCCATAAAAAAATCTGTAAGCTAGTGATTTTTCTAACTTCTGAGTTATCTTCCCTAAAGATAATGGAAACATGATCATTTTCATGAAAATATATTAGAAACCTCTCTGGAACCTTCCAGTTTTAAAGTTATAAAAACCCTATAGGGTACCCTATAGGGTTTTTATGGTGGATAAAGGCATAGAAAGCATGTGGCCTGACACAGAGCTAGCATATATTAAATTGAAAAATGTTAAGATAACATAGAAGATAAAAATATATAGGTATGCAATATTATTTACTCAGTCTCTTCAAAATACCTAATCCATGTTTCATCTTTATAACACTACAGAGGAGGATCTGGTGACAATACTCTTATCTTAAATAATGGGAGAATGTCACCTCCTCCCCCGAAAATATTTCAGTTTTCTCAAGTTGGAGAATTATCTAAGTCATTCTGGGAACGGGTTTCATGTCCTGTAGCTTAAGACTGAGCTCTCTTATCCTTCTTCATTTTGCAAAAAGTGGAACAGAGAAAACTTTATAGACTCTCCAAGAGCCTACCTTTCCTTTTCAAGGCCAGTGTTCTAAGCTTGAAAAACCTATAATTTGTATTTCAGTGAGTCCATATTTATTTTCTTGGTCAACGATCATCTGCATCTAAGGTGAACCTCTATGCCATGCGGTAGAGAAGGCCATTCAAAGTGCTCATCTGAAATAAACAGATTGGCCTGATAACTTCTCCTCTGTTGCCTCTCAAGGAGAATTAACTGATCTTGTCTCTCAGCTGTTGCAAAGACAGATAATAAATGACCAGCTGCTGTAGATACCCCTCTCTCCTACTCTAAAAGCACAATTTCAAAGAAAAAAAAAGTTTATATAAATGAAGAGGGAAGTATTTTCAGAGAAGTTTACAATATTTGATTCTGGGTTATTTAAATGGCTATTTTAAGCCTTTTTTTTTTTAACCTCATGACAGAATGAAAAATTCATGGAGACACTGATAAAGATAGGAAGCAAATAAAAAAAGCCCATGAAAGGCTTTGATAAAATACCTCTATGCCCAGAAAAAGTTGAGCCAGCCTTCATAGCTTTTCTAGACATACATTGCAAATGCACACAGCCATCAAATTTGAATGAAGTGAATGACCTCTCCACAGGTTTGCCAAAGCAAGAACAAGGCTGCCCAAGGGATCTCGACGCAATGGAACCATTTGGGGAAAGCATTTTTGTCACTATTGAGAACTAAAAAATATACCTGGCCTCTGAGTTGCAGAGTTATATATGTATTTTTATCATTATAAAAAGCTTTTTAAGATGAAAGGAAATCATCTAAGATTCATCTAAAGAAGATAGAGGAGGAAGCAGGACACAGGGAAATACAGCAAGAGAGCAAAAACAGTGACACTGAATAAAACCAGACGAAACCTAAAGTACAAACATATTATTTATTCATTTGACAGTCTCCGGAATCAAACAAGAATCACATGTTCTGAATACATCAAATATTAGAATTTTCCAGGGATAAAATGAAACTCAAGGAGTTTAGTTATTCTTGCTCCCTTGAACACAATGAATTGCTCTCACTAACACCCTCCAAATTCTACTCTCTCTCAACATTTTCTTTGTTGTAAGGAATCTCATGTACTGCACTTATCTATATTGGTCTCTAGGTCGCCCAGGAAGCAGTGATAATTTTATCAAAATTAGCAAATAATGAGATTTTACATATATATCACCTTACTTAAGCCTCACTTATGTTTGATATAGTCATACAATAATCCCCATTTTCCTGATGTACAAATAAAAGTGAAGTTGTTTGACCAGGGGACATAGTAGGTGCTATAGCAAGAATCTGAACACCTGAATCCAGAACTCCTGCTGTAAGTGGTGAACTGCACTGACTCGTGAGGAAGCAGCTACAGGATTCTGAATATTTCAAGAGGGAAAGCAGGGGTGGCAGCAGTAGCCACACAGACACCTAAACCAAACAACTGGACAGACTTTGAGATGTGCTCAGTCCTTTTGGGTAGCTGCCAAGCTACGTTAGAGAAGAGATGGAAAGTGAAGAGACAGCATGGATGGCATAGTAGTATGCACACATCCATACATTTTTCTCCTTAAAGCTATTTCTTTTTTTTAGAATATACTCTTCCCCTATTCCACAGAAGTCTACAGGATTCTGACAAGGCTACTATTAAGGAGACACGCTTGCCTAGCTCCTGAGGTATGTTATGACTAAATAATACTTGTTAACTTTCTGGGGACAGTTTTGGGGCAGGCACAAGAACCAAGATGGGTTCTAGGAGAAAACGGGTGGTCTTTCTCCATTTTATTAAGATCTCAAACTGAAAAGACAGTGCAGTCTTGAAGGGGTTAGCCGAGCATACTGCTTATTTGGAATAAAGGCAACACAAAAGAAAGAAAAATTGAGAATGAGAGAACCAGTGAAGACTGATATAAACTGATGATATCATCAAACCCGTCAATCTTTGGACCCTGAATTCAGCTGTGCTCAGTCATGTCAGATCATAAACTATTTATTTGATCAAACTGTTGAGTTGATTACCATTGCTTCCAGCCAAAAGTGTGTTGATTACTCTGGTGCCCCTGTTTTCCAAACTTGAAACTAGGATTCATATTTTAAAACAGCAATGTTACCTAAAGGGGGTGTTAAGACAAGTATTTTAGATGAAAACGGTTCTTACAACTGTAACAATTACATAGCTGACACTTACTATGTGCCAAGTACCATTTAAAGCACTTTACAAATATCAAGTTATTTAATTCTCACAACTGTATTGTCATAATACTCATTTTATGCATAAGGAAAGTGAGTCTCAGGTTATTCCCAAGGTCACACAGATAATATGTAATTGTTCACAAGGTTCTTCAAGATCAGTCCCAGTTACTGCCTTGGTTCAGGCTGCTGTAACAGAATACCATAGACAGTGTGGCTCAAACAACAAACATTTACTTCTCACACTTCTAGAGAGTAGGAGGTCTAAGATCTAGGTGCCATCAGATTCAGTGTCTGGTAAGGACCCTCTTCCTGGCTTACAGATGGCTGTCTCATTGCTGTGTCCTCATTTGGGGTCGGGGAGGGGAAACAGAAAGAGACAGAGTGAGAGAGACAGATTGCAAAAGCTCTGATCTCTTCTTACAGGGCACTAATCCCATCATGAGGACCCCACCCTCATCTAAACCTAATTACTTTCCAAAGGCCCCACCTCCTAATACCATCATACTGGGGGGTTGGGGTTTCAACGTATGTATTTGGGGGCACATAAACATTCTGTTCATAACAAAAACACCAGTTCTCATCTTCTAGGGTAGCCCAGAGTAGGGGAATGCAGATGTACCAGTATGAATTTCCAAATTTTCTCACACTCTTTTTCATTATATGGGTTGCATATAACTACTGATGCTTCATCATTCCAGAGCTTTGATGACTGGAAGGTAAGTGAACCACATTACAAATAACTCAGAGACATGGAGGAAAAAAGATGGACTCCCAGCTATCTCTCTATCTTCATGGCATTATAGAGAAGATTACTTCTGAAACTGAGAAGCAGATTGTAGAGAAATATACAAATTTGCAGTCTAGTAATGTATGCATCTATTATAGTCTGAAAGTGTCCCGTTTACAAATAAACATATGTCTAAAATGGCCCTATTAGCACTGCCTAAAATGTAGGCCAGATCTTGCAGATATTATAAGTATTCATTATATTAAGCCATAAAACAAAAGATACTTAAGGGACTTTCAATTCCAGAATTAAAAATATTCCACAGGGAAAACTTACATATTTAATGAGAATATATCCAATTTGAAAATGGAAAGCTAGGGTCATATACTGAATAATTCAAAGGGAGGTATTTTGAAGAAGCCTTAATGTAACTTTAGATTGAAATATGGTGATGATGATGATGAAATATCCACCAAAGAAAATAAGAATAAATATTCTTTGACATCATTGCTACCAAGTTATCCCATTTTTGTAAAGTTTTAGAAGATTTCTCTCTTTGTTCAGTCTTGTTTTATCTCTTTTGACAAGGTCATAAAGTAGAAAATGTCTAAATGGACAATAAAATATGTGGGCAAGTAGTAAGTACTACTATTCAGTTTTTTAAGTTTTTTATTGTCATTTTCACTGAAGAAAATTTATCAAAATATTTAGTAATCTTACAAAATAAATATTTTACAAAAAATTAATACAAACCTAAAAAAATAATCACTGGGATTTCAGCTTAGGGAAATAGGTCTAGTTTAACTGGCAAAATGCTATTATTTATTTTTATATTTATGATACATATATAAAAATAGGATGAACTTTTGGATTACTTTTCTCAAATATGCACTAAAAAGGATATCATGGGAAAGCTAAAGGCACATTAGAACTTTGCAGAATGACTTACACAGTGATGGTAAAGTGGGAATATGAAGGAATACAGGAGCCTGAAGTTTGTCATATGCTCTCTGGACAGTATTCTCACGAGGACCAATGAGAAATGTATATGTAGAAGCACATATTATGAGGTCATTGTATATACAAATATATATAATACTGATAATTATTTAATATTTGAACCTAACAACTAGAAAAAAATGTGACAGACACACAGACTGCTACAAAATAGGGGCTAACTGCACTTTTTATTGTTTTTGCTTTTTGGTTGTTTGTTTAGTAAGTATGCAAAGAATAAATAGCAATAAGTCTCCGGCACTTAACTTCACCACTATTCCAGTTTTGGGCTTTGACACATGACACCCAAGAAATTACAGTGCATTACAGGAAGAGGCAAGGGTTCTAAATCTGCCACCATCGTTCACCATGTGTGACCAGAGAGAGGCAATTGGTTTATACAGTTTCAGTTTCATCGACATAAAAAAAAACTAGATTAAATATTCTTTTGTTCTCGTAAGTAATAGATCTACAGTTTGAAATAGTTCTATAAAATAGAAAATATTCGTTTAAGTACGACTGGTTCTAGAGGTGAAAACTTTTTTTGTCTTTCTCTCTCCTATCCCTAAGTTTTCTTTCCTCTCTGTGTTTGCATCATTATGCAATATCATGTGCTATACATCATATTCTTCATGTGACCAGGGGAGGCCACTGTCAGAAGCTCCGGGTTTACATAGTCCTAATAGCTTACGATCCCAGAGGAGGATAAATCTTCTCTCTCCCATGGCCTATGTACCAAATCCCAGCTTAAGCTATGAATTAAGCTGTTGGAGTGGCACAGCCATTCCTGAGTCAGTTACCAGGGTCAGGGATGTATAGTCCTCTAAATCACAAGCCTGTATGGCATGGCTACCCCTATGGCCCGAGCAGAGGCACAATGTGATTTCAGTCCCAAAGAGTCAATGTACTGGAAAAGTGTGTTCCCGAAGAAAACAAGGAACAGGGGAAACTTCCAGAATTATAAGTGAAAATTATTTGTAATTATACCCAACGCACATTAAATAAAGTGTGAAAGTGGAGCAAAGATGTTTTCAGGCACATGAGTCTCTTATCATTTATTTTCTGTATCCTTTTTTTCAAAAAACTATTGGAGGATATATTCCAGATGAAAGAAGGAAAACACTAAGAAAACAAACAAGCATGGGAATGAGAAAATAAGGCTTCCAATAAGAGAGAGGTAAAAGAAACCCTCCAGATGCTGGCAAAAGATATCCCATGGCAAGCTCTGCACAGCTATCCTAGAAAGTTTGCAGAATCAGACAGAAGAGTTATGAAACAAATTGATAAAATACATAATGTATATGAGGAACTTGAGAATAATTTTACAATTCTGTCAGAAACCTTAGCTAAATTAATAAACAATTTGTAGGAAATCAAGAGGAAAAATGAGACAGTTAATACACATTGGAAAAAAAAGTTTTAAAGAAAGGATTTTTTTTCTATTTCTAGGAATTTATCTCAAGGAACAATTAGACAAACGTGCAAAGACATATGTAAAAACTATCCATTACAAAATTGACTATATTAGTAGAAAAGTGAAAATCAGAAAAGTGAAAAGTAGAAAATCAAAAAGATTTTGATTCAACTATATACACTTATGTAGAATTATTACGTACAATGTTCTAAGCACTTCAAAAGCTGTAAGTCATTTAATCCTTATAACATTACGTAATATCATAGCATGCTGCATGGCTTTGCTGTGAAAAATACTGCATAGTCATAATAATGCCAACACTGAGTACTGAGTGAACTGAAACTGGTGATCTAAATACATATAGGCTCATGTAACTAAAATGGAAAGAGGAGGGAAGAGGAAGCAGATATGGGTGAAAGGAATGTAAAAAAAAAAAATCATCTTTCCTTGAAATGTGGAATGATGCCTTAAGCTGAAAAATAAAAAAAGGCAGGCTAATCATGTTGTTGATAAACATGGAGGTAAACTTGTAAAGAAAACTAGGAGACTTAAAAATGGAAGACTTGAAAGTGGTACCTCTGAGGAGTGAGAATTGAGAACAGAAGGGACTAAGAAAGATGTTTTCAATGAGACATCGTGAATGTTTAAACTGTGAATATGTATTACTTTGATTGTATATAAAATATATATGATACACTCCATATATGGTATATTTTCATAAAGATGAAAATTGAAATTTCCATAAATAGAAACATTAAAATGAATAAATAGATGAGTTTGGAGAACAGGGAAAGGGAATTTTCAAAGATAATGTGAAGATTTCAAAAGTTCACTCATGTTAAGGAAACAAGGAATGTTCGTCATGACTTCTCTTTATCTCAGTTACTGCATTGCTCAAAAAACTCTGCTTTTAATTTCTAGGGACAAATACCTCCTAAAAATCTGTAATCATTTTAGTTTATGATTTCATCATGTTAATCCCCCATTTAAATGTGGCCAATTAATATAATTTATTGTATATGAATTTCAAAAAGACTTGATTCAAAATTGGGTGTGTGGGGTGACTCTTTTGAATGGCCAGATAAAGGCAGTCATGGCATGGATGTTATTTGACATTTGCTGATGTCTGGGGTAGATGAAAAAATTTGCACTACAAAGGATTCTATGTATCACTGCATTAAATAGTGTCATTTTAATTAGAACTGTAAAATAGTATTTAAATTCCGCTGTAGTAGAGATTCCAGAGAAAAGCCATTTCATTTTCATAGCCCCTTTAGAATGACATGCTTCTCAGCATGGACATCAAAAAAGTATTTTTGCATAAAGCCATTATGGATACTTTGAGAGGAACTGTTAGAGTTGATGGTGAATCCCCTGATGGAGACCTCTGAATTAAATAATTTGCAAAGGCTTGTCCTTAACTTTTAGGAAGTTGTACCTTATGAGAAATTCAATTGTCTTTATCCCAGACTTAAAGAGGCAGAATAATAGAAGTTCACATAGCCAGGTTGGCCTGCTTTAAAATCACAGCTCTGCCCCTAATTAGCTGTGAGAATTTGGACAAATTGTTAAGCTCTTTGTGCCTCAGTTTCCTCATCTGTAAAATAGGGATTAATATTCTCATGAAGATTAAATGTTAATGTAGGTAAAGCACTTAGAGCAGTGACTTGCTATAAGAACTGCTCCCTCTATCATTGCTTTGGGTGAATACTTGACATAAAAGTGTTCATTGCCCATGATAAGACAGAATAAGTTTGAATACAGCACTACGAATTGCTATTTATATTATCTTCTAGTTCATGTCCTAGTGGGATGTGTGAATAGTTTCAAAAAGCAATAGAGAAGGATGATTAAGTATTACATCGAAATAATAAAGTACTAGCACCAAAAATGTGGATTACTCACAGAAAAAAAAAAAATCATGGTCCCTGTTTGAGTGTGTAAAGAATTGTTAGCTCTATTAATGAAATCTTCACCCAATTTCAGTTCAGTGATTGAAAAAACTGGAAGAGATACTAGAAAGTTAACAGGAGCCACAACATTGTTTAAAAAAAAAAAATTGGCTTCCACAATAGTTACTGTGCCAGCCCAGTGTCAACATGGTGATTGACAAGAAAACAATAGCCACACTCAAGGTTAGCGCAAAGGTGAGCCAACATCAGCTGCAAAGACCACAGCCTGCAGCACCAAGGCTACAGGAAGGTGAGGAGGGAAGGCTGGCATCAGTGGAATGAGAGCAAGACATCATTAGCCGAGATGAGAATGTTTTAGTAACTTGGGGTTGCCAGTAAGAGAAAGGGGGGACATGGAACTGGACTACTGTGTGAATCCAATAAGAAAGTGCGGGCACGGGGGTGGAGGACTTCTGAGCCAGAGGCTGCTTTTAGGGTACTTTTGATATACCCTTGTCTCCTAGCTTTTCCTTTTCCTATTTGGGTCACACTAGGAAATATAAATGATGCAATTATAGAGAAATGTCAGAGATATTAGGTAAATAATTTGTATAAATTACATCCTATCTATACAGCAGCACTCTTTTATCTGGGAATATAAAAATGTATCTGTACTTTGTTTACAGATTTTTGCCTATAAAAGATGACTTTCTCTTTAGCTAAATTTCTGTTCGTATATGTATACTTAAATTTACACATGTTCTGTATTGTCCATGGGACAAAATAATTTTAAAATGCTCATGCCTCTGTGATTTATTTACAATGCACCAGTGGAATCATTAATGACAGAGATGTTAGAGATCATCCATTACCACTGTTGTCAAAATAAAAAAGAAGACACCTTTAGAATAACATTATAAACGTTATGAGAGTGAAATTTTTACATTGGAAATGATTTAGAAAAACAGAGTGGAGGAATGCAATGGACTAAATTTTTGTGCTCCCCCCAGTCCCCCACCACAACCAAAATCCATATGTTGAAATCCTAATACCCAATGTGATGTTATTAAGAGATGGGACCTCCGGGGGGTGACTAGGTCATGAGGGTGAAACCTCATGCATAGGATTAGTGCCCTTATAAAACAGATCGTAAAGAGCTTCCTCACCCCTTCTGCCATGTGAGGACACAGCAGAAAAACGACAGCTTAGGAACCAAGAAGCAGGTTTTCATCAGATGCCAAATCTGCTGGAATCCTGATCTTGGACTTCCCAGCCTACAAAACTGTGAGAAATACATGTTTGCTGTTTATAAACTACTCAGTATAGGGTGTTTGGTTATGGCAGCCCAAATGGACTAAGACAAGGAAAATGGAATTATTTTTTTAAAAAACATAATATCTAATTATGTTTCTAAAAAGTTAGACATGTGTGTGTGTCTGTGTGTATGCATTATGTGTGTTTGTGTGTTCAACGTTGTTGTCAGTCTTAGGAACTCATTATCTTCCATTCATGCTATTTCCCATAACTGATGCTGTATATTCACTGAAAAAGCTGACATTATTGCACAGTCGGCTTGAAATTTTCCATGCACCACAGTGTAAAACCTTAAAGTTAAGCTCTGTTTCCACAGCAACCACAGTTTAGCTCCTCAAGCATAGTTAGACTTTTTTTTTGTGGTCTTAACCTACATGTACCAGTAAGGCTTGCTGATCTTTGATGCGGCATTTATAAGTTTTATTGGTTATATAAGCCTATGCCTGTGGTTTCTTTCCTGCATTTGAAAATCCAATGACAGTTTTACACAGGACTAATTTTTGAGGTACAAATTGGGGGAAAAATAAAAGCATACTGTAAGCAACTGGACATTCAGCTAGTTTTACATTTTATGTAAAACTAATGACTAGTTCTTTCAAATAGATGTGGATTTGACAATTCATCTATAAAAACAGCAAATCTGATCCAAGTGTTTTTTGTTTGTTTGTTTGTTTGTTTTGCGGTACGCGGGCCTCTCGCTCTTGTGGCCTCTCCCGTTGCGGAGCACAGGTTCCGGACGCGCAGGCTCAGCGGCCATGGCTCACAGGCCCAGCCGCTCCGCGGCACATGGGATCTTCCCAGACCATGGCACGAACCCGTGTCCCCTGCATCGGCAGGCGGACTCTCAACCACTGCGCCACCAGGGAAGCCCCCGATCCAAGTTTTAAGAGGCCTCTGCTTTGCACACAAATACACACATGTACCCTCGAGTAATTAGGGTTTCTCCTGTGCTACTGATGCTCTTCCACATGCCTGTCTCATGCATCTACAAGACTAAATGAATTGTGTGTACTGTGGACAATAGCCTTTAATCACTCTTCTCTAACCAGCTAAGTCTCCTGGCTTCCCACTTAATCAACCTGAGTCTATAATACTTATACTTTTTTATAGGGGTACTTCATCTTCTGGAAAAAAATTTCCCAATTGTTTTAATCACAAGAGATTCCCTTACACACACACAGAGAGAGAGAGAGAGGGGAAGGGGGAAACAGGAACAACTGAATTGAACCTTTTGACAGAGTTTTATTATAAGCATGGAAACATTCATGCGGGAGCAGTCAAGAAAATGACTCTCCAATGATTTGGGGGAAAGGCTTTCATAAACTTAAAAAAAGTAACATTAGGTTGTTTACCAAATATCAGACTGCTTGCTTCCTAAAGAATGATACCTTGTTTTGATCTCTATCAGCATATCTTAAAGACACAATTTTCATTTGGATTATGTTCACTGTATGTTCACAAGACTTCATGTTCAGATGTTTTGGTATCAAGTTTGAGAATTATTAGTTACCATTAGATTGCAAAATTTCTTCTCAGTGAGTTTTTTCTTACTTCTATGTTCATGACTACTATTTACTATTTGGAATTGTGTTTTGTGTACACATATTGCTGAGATGGGTTTTGGGACCTGGGGTCCTTTGCTGCTGTGCTTGCACCTGGACAAACTTCTCCTCAAGCAACAAAATACAAAGAAACTATAAGGGACTAAAAAATAACTGTGTCCATGTGCAGTTGGGGCAAATTATGACACCAGATTAAAAAACAAAACAAAACAAAAAAACCTGCCACTTCTGAAGATCTGGGAGCAAAAGCAGGGTACTGCGCATGATCCCTGCACACAGCACCACCAAAGGGGTGGCCAAACCACCTAAGCCACCCTTCCAGCCTGACCCCTGGACACACCCCTACCCTCACCCCATGTAAGGAAACAGCTCTCCCCCCTGCCCCACCTCCAGCGAGCGAGCTAGTGAGCAAGGGAAACTGTTACTTGTTTTCACTCCCCCCTGCTGCAGCAGGGGCCCCAATAAAGCCTTGCTTGAATTTCTTGTCTGGCCTCTTATATTTCTATTGATTAAGGAGGCCAAGAACCTTGGTTGGTAATATTGCCAACACACACACACACACACACACACATTGGATTTTCTCTTGAATCACCCAAAGTAATGGTCAGAGTATGTGAAAACCAATGCTGGGCCAATGCACTAGCCTAAAAGATGAAGGCAAGCATTTCCATCTCAGATGTCCAAATAATCCTGTTCATTGCTTGAATACTTCATTTATTTTTTGCACAAAATAACTGGCCAAAATCATTCAACTGTGCAGTTTGGTAACTCTTCAAAATTATGGTTCATAAATATATATGACTTCTCAGTGATTCTTAGTGCTGCATCCGTTTTTAGCCATTCACAATCATTCACATTACTCAGAGCCAGTACTCAAAATTTTCCATATCCCCTTCTAGCTTTCTAACACTTCTCCTTCAGCATAAAAACTTCCTTTCTATTTTACATGAAAGATGGATGCCATCAGGTGTGTCCATCACCAGCTGCTTCCACCTATTCAGCCTACAAACTTTTGTATACCAATAATTCTTTCCCTCTTGTCTTGGAAGAAACAAACTAGTTATAACTAAAGTATGACACCTCTACTCTGCATGCTATGTTCATTACCCTTTATTGACCTTGGGAATTTTCTCCAGCCATCAGCCATAAGTTATTTTGCTGTATATTGACAGTCTTTTTCTCCACTGCTGGTTTCTTCCCCTCTGCTTATAAATACGCATAAGTGTTTTTGCACTTAAAAATTAAAATATAATAAAATAGAAAGTTAAAGCTTTACCTTTGAGTTTCTCTCCACCTATTATTTCTTCTTTCTTTCACTTCTAAGATGACCAAAAGAATAGTCTAAACTCATCATATTCCTACATCACCTCCTCCCATTTGTCAGTCCACAATGCTTGAACTTTTACTATTACCTCATTATTCCAATAAAACTGCACTAGTTAAGTCTTGCAATAATGCTCTGATTTCTAAATCCAAAGTCATTTTTTATATCCTCTTCGCACTTGACTATAGCTTTCAATAGTGTTATGATCCTTTCTTTAAAATCTATCTCAACCCTTGGAATCCAGAATATCATCATCCCATCCTCACCTGGTTCTCCCCCTAGTTTCTTTGCAATCTCATTCACAAGTCTTTTTTGCCTTACTCTGCCCTACTCTCTCATCAGCCGTTTTTTCTTTCACTATCGATTCTCCTCTTTGCGGATCTCATACATTCTAATGGCTTTGGTTGTCCAGATTTGAACTACTTACCTTCCCTCTCCTCCACCAAACTATATTTTCTAGTTTCATCTTTATTTGTTCAGTGATAACAAGATGCAACCTAAGGGCCAGGATAGAGTACTGGGATTCACAATCAATCCAGTTATATCCACGATTTGTTTCATAAATGGCTCAAAGTTTTATAACTTCTTTGCTCCTAATTATAACTTAAATGTGCCCTCCCATCTCAATCCCCGTACTGATCACCTTGCTTTTGCCCTATGTAGGTCACCTGGAATATTAAATTTGCCTTTTACTTGGACTTTCTACCTCCAATCTTGTTCTCCTCCAATACATTCTTTTTACTTTTCCCAAAGTCATTTTTTCACAAGTGCAAATTACACAGAAAACTTAGTAAATATTTGCTGAAAGAATACAAAAGTGCTCAAAAGATGCACACAAAAAAGAATACAGACCAAGGGAATTTTTCATATTTCAAAGGAAGAGACAAGCATGAGACCCTCTTTGCCAATAGCCAATCTCATTTTTAATAATGTCCCTATGAGTGATTCTATATATGTCTAATCTCCACCCCATATTCCTGTATTTATGGCATCTAACATGTCTTACGTTTAGTTCTTCAGGAGTCAGTTATTTTTTATGCAGGTGGTTTTTGGGGAATGCTCTTAAGATCAACACCTGTAAGAGAAGGAGGGAACTAGGGTAGGCTGGAGACATAAGTTGGACTACAATGAAGTTGTAACAGGCTTCAGACAATTCCACAAGGAGATCTAGAGCTGGGATGGCCATTCTAAATTGTCCTGAATTGAGGCAAGAGAACTGGGTCTTTGTAGCCCTAAATAGACCAGTCATTGGATGTGGGCTGCTTAGTGTGCCCCCACTGAGGGTGCATAACTTCTAGGAAGTAGCTCCTCTTGTCAATGGAAAGCTATGAGCCACCATCATTCATACTACTGGTAGCTGGAGGAATGAGCTGGGTCCCTTACCCTAACGAGGACTGTTCAGTTTTCTGATGGATAACTCACTCTCTTCTTCCCACTGTAAATGCTATCTTTTTAACTTCCTAAACCCCACATGAAACAACAAACTCTCTATAACTTTCACTAACCCCCTCTGGCCACCAGTTAACCCACTCATTCCAGAACACACAGATGACAGAATTATTTCAAAATCACAAGTATAGTTTATCTAAATAACTTTCTTGACTCCTAATGACCTACAGATTAAAACACAGACTTCTGTCTCATCATATCAAAAGTACTCAGGTTTGCCTTTCCTGCCCTATGGCATCTTGGTCCCTGAGCCATAGTTTATCTGGACTTTTTTCATGCCCAAATCAACAATGGCCTTTTTTTTTTCTTTTGTAAGTAAAATCAATTTTATTAATAAAGCTCTTTCCACATGTGCAGAGCAAATAATTAATGAATTCCGAGGAAAAAACCTACATACTGTGAAATTAGAAGTATCCCAGGATGACAAAAAATAAATAACTAATCCCTATTTTGCACACGTTCTTCTCTCTGTTTAGAGCTGCAGAACCCCTCCTTCTTCTTCAAGAGGCACCTTACAACTCTCCCTTTTGTAAAGTCTCTCCAGCAACTTCAGGCAAGATGAAACACAATCTCTTCTGTGTTTTCACGGCTATGTTCATCGACACTATTAGAATATTCAGTGTTGTATTTCCCTAATCTGCTTAAATGGTGCTCTCCCTTCGAATCTTAACCTCTGTAATATCAGTGCTGCCATATTTGCCAACACAGAGTAACTGCCAGATATAAGTTCCTTGAATAAATGAAAGAATAAGTGAATGACATAGTTTTTTCATTCTAGCATATACATTTGAATATCAAGTAAGCAAATATGACTAAGAGATCTGTGTAGGAGTATGTGTCAAACATGCTTTCTCTGTTTTACTTTTGTTTGTATTCTTTTTTTCCCCATCACTCGGAAAGCTGGAGAATCTATTGTTTCCA
The DNA here is from genome assembly GCF_003031525.2 of Neophocaena asiaeorientalis asiaeorientalis. Taxonomy (NCBI): domain Eukaryota; kingdom Metazoa; phylum Chordata; class Mammalia; order Artiodactyla; family Phocoenidae; genus Neophocaena; species Neophocaena asiaeorientalis. Next base: position 9,016,594 of record NW_020185339.1, on the reverse strand, counting down.
CCTACAATTTCTCCAAATGCTTGAAAAAAACTAAATGTATGAGCAATATTTTTCAAGCAATGATCTAGAAGCAAATCACTATATTGAGACATTAAAAAATTTTTCTAAGATTATGTCTTTTGTGTTATAATCCCTGATTCAGCTATTCCTCCCTATAAATGCTATATACTTATGCTTATTTTTGTTTGATCATTGAATAGCTACTTGGATACCTGTGACTTTCAATATATCTTACAATTATAATGTAAACAATAATAAAATATATTATTCAATATACCTTTTTGAAAGCTTCTTGTAGAAATCAATTATTTAAACAAATATTTTATGATGTTAATGTCTCACACTTTTCCAGTATTCCCTACACTAACACATAATATTCCAACAATTTTCATAGAAAATTATCAGAATTAACCACATCTTTATCTTTGTTCACAGTAGTCATAAGAAGCCCAAGACTCAGCTTTTAACTACCTCTGATCAGAAAGCTCTCTCAGCTCTATTATCAAAAATGTCTACAACTTGACCACTTTTCTAGTTCCATTGTGATAGCACTAAACAATCTTCTTTTTCCAGGATACTAGAAAGGTTTCTTTCTGCTTCCAACCGTGGCCTCAGATCTTCTACCAGATATTTAAAAATTAATAATTGTGACTCTCCATAAGAGCTATATATGTTGTAATGATCTGTAATGTATATGGTGGTAGAACTTCCTTATTTGTTTTCTAGACCAAATTTTGACATCGTCTGGCCACAATCATACACTGAACATCTTTGAGAAACCTTTATCCAAGAAAAAAATTATTGTTGTTCTTATTGTTTTATTTTTAAATGGGAGAAATATATGTGTATTTATAGCACGAGGAGAAGGATCAGCTGGATTTGAAAACATTAAAGGTGTAAGAGGGCTTCCCTGGTGGCGCAGTGGTTGAGAGTCCGCCTGCCGATGCAGGGGACGCGGGTTCGTGCCCCGGTCCGGGAGGATCCCACATACCACGGAGTGGCTGGGCCCCTGAGCCATGGCCGCTGAGCCTGCGCGTCCGGAGCCTGTGCTCCGCAACGGGAGAGGCCACAGCAGTGAGAGGCCCGCGTACCGCAAAAAAAAAAAAGTATAAGAGAGACCAAATAATTGGTTACACACATGTCCAGAGAAATCTGATAGGCTTAAAATCAAGAAAAAGCTAAAGGGTTTACTATTTCAAGAAGGAAACATCTAGAGACATGAGGGAGGAAAATTATGTGTTGAGAATGTGGTTAGACTTTAATATTCCCTAGTTGTAAACTATGTAATAGGATAAATTATTCAAACACTTTAAGTCTCAATATTGTCATTTGTCATTTGTTCAACAAATATTTATTGATCATCTGTCATGTACTGTCACTCTGCTAGGCATTGAAAATAACATGGGAGGAAAGTAGTAAGGATATTTGCACTGATTTATTTTATAATCTTACTGTAATTGGGACAAAAGAATTACAATGAGATTATGTTTAGAGCTAGGGTGGGAGAAGTACAATGTGTTATGGAAGCAAAAGGGTGGGGTATATAACATATGATAGCGGTCAGAACAGCACTCTTGAAAGACCAGCAAGAGAAAAAGAGACTTGAATAAAAGAGTTTGACTTTGGAAAAGATGCATTGTTATGAAGGTAAGTATAGTGCTGCAGACAAACCAAACAGTATATGCAGAGGCCTAGAAGAAGACAGAGTTGGTTAAATACACATTAAATACAATAATTTAAAAAATCATTAGGGCTGCATCACAGTGTGTCAAAGCATAGAACTGGAAAAGATGAAGTTGGAATGGTAGGCAGAAGCTAGATTAAAAGACTATGTCAGTCAGTACTTAAAAATTGATGTGCATAGAAATCATCTGGGATCTTGTTAAAACCTAAATTCTGAGTCAGTAGTTTTGGAGTGGGGCCCTAATATCTAAGAAGTTTACAAGTAATGCTAACACTGCTGGTCCATCTGCTGGCCCACGTTGAGCATCAAGAATTTAAATCAAGTTCAGGGGTTTGAATCTTATATCTATTCCCATGAAGACTCATTAATAAGTTTAAATAGGAAAGTAACTTGATCAAATTAATCTTTGATTTTTTTTTATAAGGTCCTTCTCATGCCTTATGAAGACTGGATTAGAAAGTGAAAGGTCTGCAGGTAGGGAGACATATTAAGAGGCAATTATAATATTCTAAATTATACAAGTATCTGAGAGATGATTGTAAACTTGGAAAGTCACAGTGGGGATAACAAGATAAATTTAGTAGCTAGAATCAAGAGAAAACAGTAATAAATTGAATGCACGTAGAGAGGAAGGGAAGCATTAAGTATGATGCCCAATTTTATGGTTAGAGCAAATGCACGGAGACTGATGATAATAATGATGTTTGTAATAAACAGCTAAATGTATTCAATATTTATTACATGCTATGCACTAATATTTATGCTTTTAAATTACTTAACTCACAAAAACCCATGAGCAAGGTTCTACTGTATTTCCATTTTACAGATGAGGAAACTGAAGCATGGGTTAAGAAATTCAGAATTAGTAGAGTGCATGGCACAAGACAAATTTTCAGAAAATGGCTATTATTATAATTATTCAAATGAATCTGGAGTTGGAAAAGGAAATGATTGAATGAAATCTTTCCTGACAACGCCTATTTTCTTGATATGATGGGAGGCAGAGTCACTCTCTAATACAGAGAAATAAAGGTTGGGTGTGGAATACATGATAGTGATGAAACAATCAACAAAGTGAAAACATAATCTATTGAATGGGAGAAAATACTTGCAAACTCTATATCTGATAAAGAGTTAACGTGCAAAATATATAAGAAATTCCTACAACTCAATAATGTTTTAAACCCCAATTAAAAAATGAGAAAGGACTTGCATAGATATTTCTCCAAAGAAGACATACAAATGGCCAAATGGTATATAAAAAGACACTTAACATCACTAATCAATAGAGAAATTCAAAACCAAAATGAGATACTACTTCGTACTTGTTAGAATGGATAGCTTTAAAAGTTGATGATTTCCACGATTCAAGCATTCAAGCCTTCCTTATTTGCTTTGTGCTCATTTAGTTCACAGACTGAGTTCAGTAGAGAAAGTATTTTTCTGTTAGTGTACAAGAAGAAAGCCTGATAATCCCTTCAATTTGAAGAGAAAGCTCCCATGAAATGAAATTTAATATTTTGAATTATTTTACTTTACATGTTTCTGACAACTATTGGATATATTTAATTACTGGGCAACACAGTGAAACTGGAAGGATTAGTTCCTTCAAACCAGTTTCTAATTTATCTTATATCTCATTTTAATGTTTTCATATTTTATAACAAAAGAAACCAGGATGCAAATGTGTGTCATATGCTTATTTCCCATTCAGAAATACAATTTCATATTATTACCGACTTTCAATTGAGCTCATCATTTTTCCCTCGACAAAGTGATGGGAAAAAGTCCTTCTTGAAATTTACAGTTGAATCCACAAAAGGTATTGAGTTTCCTAGTGTGATATGACAGGCAAATTATTAAATAAGAGAAATATGTAGCTCTTTTGACGGTGCATTAAATATATGCTTAATTCTCTTCATTTTTCTGCTTTATTTGATATTATTTATTGATATACACTTTTTCCTCTACTGTTCTCCATAAAATGTAAATCTCCTTCATTATAAAGCAAGTATTCTTGCCTTCTTGCAGAGAGCATCTTCTTTTGTATCATAAGCTTATATACCCTGTAAAAGTAAAGAGCAACTACTTTTACATATATGAAAGGAAATAAACAACATGGATAACTGTTTCACACTTTAATCAACTGGTAGTTATAACTGTGATTTCTTTTTTTTTTCAACATCTTTTTTGGAGTGTAATTGCTTTACAATGTTATGTTAGTTTCCGCTGTATAACAAAGTGAATCAGCTATACGTATACCTACCTATATCCCCATATCCACTCCCTCTTGCGTCTCCCTCCCACCCTCCCTATCCCACCCCTCTAGGTGGTCACAAAACACCGAGCTGATCTCCCTGTACTATGCGGCTGCTTCCCACTAGCTATGTATTTTACATTTGGCAGTGTATATAAGTCAAGGTTACTCTCTCACTTCGTCCCAGCTTACCCTTTCCCCCTCCCTGTGTCCTCAAGTCCATTATCTACGTCTGTCTTTATTCCTTTCCTGCCCCTAGGATCATTGGAACCATTTTTTATTTTAGATTCCATATATATGTGTTAGCGTATGGCATTTGTTTTTCTCTTTCTGACTTACTTCATTCTGTATGACAGACTCTAGGTCCATCCACCTCACTACAAATAAAACAATTTTGTTTCTTTTTGGGCTGAGTAATATTCCATTGTATATATGTGCCACATCTTCTTTTTCCATTCATCTGTTGATGGACACTTAGGTTGCTTCCATATCCTGGCTATGGTAAATAGTGCTGCAATGAATACTGTGGTACATGACTCTTTTTGAATTATGGATTTCTCAGGGTATATGCCCAGTAGTGGGATTGCTGGGTCATATGGTAGTTCTATTTTTAGTTTTTTAAGGAACCTCCATACTCTTCTCCCTAGTGGCTGTATCAATTTACATTCCCACTAACAGTGCAAGAGGGTTCCCTTTTCTCTACACCCTCTCCAGCATTTGTTGTTTGTAGATTTTTTGATAATGGCCATTCAAACTGCTGTGAGGTGATACCTCATTGTAGTTTTGATTTGCATTTCTCTAGTGATTAGTGATGTTGAGCATCTTTTCATGTGTGTGTTGGCAATCTGTACTGGAGAAATGTTGATTTAGGTCTTTTGCCCATTTTTGGATTGGGTGGTTTGTTTTTTTGATATTGAGCTGCATGAGCTGCTTGTATATTTTGGAGATTAATCCTTTGTCAGTTGCTTCGTTTGCAAATATTTTCTCCCATTCATAGGGTTGTCTTTTCATCTTGTTTATAGTTTCCTTTGCTGTGCAAAAGCTTTGAAGTTTCATTAGGTCCGATTTGTTTATTTTTGTTTTTATTTCCATTTCTCTAGGAGGAGGGTCAAAAAGGATCCTGCTGTGATTTATGTCATAGAGTGTTCTGCCTATGTTTTCCTCTAAGAGTTTCATAGTGTCTGGCCTTATATTTAGGTCGTTAATCCATTTTGAGTTTATTTTTACGTATGGTGATAGGGAGTGTTCTAATTTCATTCTTTTACATGTACCTGTCCAGTTTTCCCAGCATCACTTTTTGAAGAGGCTGTCTTTTCTCCACTGTATTCTCTTGGCTCCTTTATCAAAGATAAGGTCACCATATGTGCATGGGTTTATCTCTCGGATTTCTATCCTGTTCCATTGATCTATATTTCTGTTTTTGTGCCACTACCCTATTGTCTTGATTACTGCAGTTTTGTAATATAGTTTGAAGTCAGGGAGCCTGATAACTCCAGCTCCGTTTTTCTTTCTCAAGACTGATTTGGCTATTCGGGGTCTTTTGTGTTTCCATACAAACTGTGAAATTTTTTGTTCTACTTCTGTGAAAAATGCTATTGGTAGTTTGATAGGGATTGCATTGAATCTGTAGATTGCTTTGGGTAGTAGAGTCATTTTCATAATATTGATTCTTCCAATCCAAGAGCATGGTATATCTCTCCATCTGTTTGTATCACCTTTAATTTCTTTTATCAGTGTCTTACAGTTTTCTGCATACAGGTTTTTCTCTCCTTAGCTAGGTTTATTCCTAGGTATTTTATTCTTTTTGTTGCAATGATAAATGGGAGTGTTTCCTTAATTTCTCTTTCAGATTTTTCATCGTTAGCATATAGGGATGCAAGAGATTTCTGTGCATTAATTTTGCATCCTGCTACTCTGCCAAATTCATTGATTAGCTCTAGCAGTTTTCTGGTAGTATCTTCAGGGTTCTCTAGGTATAGTATCATGTCATCTGCAAACAGTGACAGCTTTACTTCTTATCTTCCTGTTTGGATTCCTTTTATTTCTTTTCCTCCTCTGAGTGCTGTAGCTAAAACTTGGGGAGCTAAAACTATGTTGAATAATAGTGGTGAGAGTGGGCAACCTAGTCTTGCTCCTGATCTTAGTGGAAATGGTTTCAGTTTTTCACCATTGAGAACGATGTTGGCTGTGAGTTTGTCATATATGGCCTTTATTATGTTGAGGTAAGTTCCCTCTATGCCTCCTTTCTGGAGAGTTTTTATTATAAATGGGTGTTGAATTTTGTTGAAAGCTTTTTCTGCATCTATTGAGATAATCATATGGGTTTTCTCCTTCAATTTGTTAATATGGTGTATCACATTGATTGATTTGCATACATTGAAGAATCCTTGCATCCCTGGGATAAACGCCACTTGATCATGGTTGTATGATCCTTTTAATGTGCTGTTGGATTCTGTTTCCTAGTATTTTGTTTAGGATTTTTGCATCTGAGTTCATCAGTGATATCTGCCTGTAGTTTTCTTTTTTTGTGACATCCTTGTCTGGTTTTGGTATCAGGGTGATGGTGGCCTCGTAGAATGCGTCTGGGAGTGTTCCTTCCTCTGCTATATTTTGGAAGAGTTTGGGAAGGATAGGTGTTAGCTCATCTCTAAATGTTTGATAGAATTCACCTGTGCAGCCATCTGGTCCTGGGCTTTTGTTTGTTGCAAGACTTTTAATCACAGTTTCAATTTCAGTGCTTGTGATTGGTCTGTTTATATTTTCTGTTTCTTCCTGATTCAGTCTCAGAAGGTTGTCCTTTTCTATGAAATTGTGTATTTCTTCAAGTTGTCCATTTTATTGGCATATAGTTGCCTGTAGTAATCCCTCATGATTCTTTGTATTTCTGCAGTGTCAGTTGTTACTTCTCCTTTTTCA